>NC_088642.1:30399095-30699095 GCF_036013475.1 Columba livia
GGCACAGACACCCTGCCTGCTGCAAGCCAGGCCTCTGCCTGCCTGCCTCACCTGCTCAGCTGCTAGCACAGCTAAGGAAACAGAGACACAAGAAAGAGAGGTTATCAGATTTGTCTTAATTCAACCATCAGACATATGGCACTGCAAGAAATTCAGGCTTTGGTCATGGAAATATTGAGCATTTACTCACGTTTATTTCATTGAAGGCGTAATGCTGTGCACAAAAGCACAGAATCACAGAATAAAAGAATCACAGAATCATAGCATCACAGAATGTTAGGGATTGGAAGGGACCTCAGATGATCACCTAGTCCCATCCTCCTGCCAGAGCAGGAACACCTAGATGAGGTTACACAGGAATGTGTCCAGGCGGGTTTTGAATGCTTCCAGACAAGGAGACTCCACAACCCCCCTGGGCAGCCTGTTCCAGTGTTCTGTCACCCTCACTGAGAAGAGGTTTCTTCTCAAGTTTAAGTGGAACCTCCTGTGTTCCAGTTTGCACTCATTCCCCCTTGCCGGCTGGGAGCACACGCGCAGCCTGGCTCCTGCTTGATCCTGGGCTGGGGAGCTGAGGCGGCCGGCTGGTCAAGGAACAGGCAAAGCCCACAGGGAGACGCCGACACGTGGCGCCCGCACTCGCTCCCGCCTGTGTGCTAAGAGTGGGTGCTGCGAGGGAAGCCCTGCTCCTCCTGCGGCCGCAGCTGGAGCCCAAATCTGCTGCTGGCACCAGCCCCGCGGAGGGGAGGGCCATGTCACAATGGGCAGCGCTGGCCGTGTCACCGCGATGACACTGTGGGTTTGTGACATGGGCACCCTGGCGGCAATAAAAGGGGCTGCTCCCCGAGGTGGGGAAGCATCCGGAGGAGAACTTCGGTGCTGCGGGGCAGGAGATTGGAGAGTAGTCGCCAACGACCTGTCCTGTGTTCGCTGTGCACTGGAAGGCCCTGGGCTTCCCTGACTGTGCACGTGTGTGGCCGTGTCCTGTGCGCGAGAGAGCGCGGCTGCGGGTGCTCTTGGGAAGCGTCCCCAACTGCGTCTGTGCCCAACAGTGCCCACAGCCGTGTCCCTCAGACCTTGCAGTGTCAGGACACACAAGTGAGGAAAACGAGATGAACATGTTGGAGGAAGACCTTTGCATGTTCGAGGAGTGCCTGTTTCAGGATTCTCCCATGACTCAAAGGCAACGGGGGACACTGGTAGGTGTGGAGTTGTCCTCTTGTCACTGCGGGCTGGAACTGTGAGATTTCAGCCCTTGACCCCTCCTTTCCCCATGCAGGAGGAGCTGAAAGAAAGCAAAGGGCTGCTGAGCAAGGAGGTCAGTGTCCCCTCCTCTGCCCATGTTCCCCCAGCTGCAGCAGCTCAGGCTGTGTCAGGGGCTCAATGTCTCCATGCGGCTCCTCTTTGCAGAACTCTGCTGCGGCGGCATCTTACGAGAACTGCCAGCAGGTGCTCCAGCAGCTGGAGGTTCTGCTGGCCCAGTGTGAGGTGAGTTCGCAGAATCACACCCTGGTTGAGCTTGGAAGGGAGCTCTGGAGATGGTGGTGTCTCATCTCGTGCCCCTGCTCAAGCGGGCTCCCCTAGAGCCAGTTGCTCAGGACCGTGTCCAGACGTGGACTGCGTCCCGAGTTGGGAGTTGGGCATGGGGGTCCCTCTGTCTGCCCACAGTGGCTGCAGGGCTGGGAAGGAGAGGGGACACGACGGGGGCAAAGGTGGTGCCCAAAGGGGGCTGGGAGGGGATAATGGCGAGGGGAGTGCACTGGTGGGGCTGTCCCCGTGCCCCGATTGATGGCTGCTCCTCATGCCCTCCTCTCCCACAGGAGCAGTGTGAGGCGCCATGTCTGGAGGGAGGCGCGAGGGGAGAAGAGACGCAGCAGGTAGAGGGGAGAAGGAGGCCCGAGTGGGCACGGCCGTGGGGCAGGAGAGGGCCGGGGGTGTCCATGTCCCAGCCCAGCCGCCCGCATGAGGTGCCCGTTGTTTAGCAGGAGGAAAGGCGCTATGCAAAGACTGTGGAGTTGCTGCACCAGGCTATTAAGAAGACCGAGGTAAAGCCGAAAGGGCTGGGGGAAAACGGGTGGGTGCCCACAGGCCCTGGGGTGGGGGATCTGGCGGGGGGCCACAGCGGGCTCAGGCACTCGCAACTCTTCTGACTCCCAGGTGCTGCGTCGGGAAATACGTAATTTTGAAGAGGAGGTGGAGGAGGAAGAGGCCTGGTGAGTTGGGCCCCTCACCCCATACGGGTCTCCAGGGTGTCTCTGCAGCACCCGCAGGGATGGGGCTGCCAATGCTGGTGCCAGGCAATGGAGTGGGGGTGTGACAGGGGAGCCCAATCCCTGCCTGGGGTGGCGTATGTTTGGAAGGGGAACCCCTGCGTGGCCGTGGAGGTCTGTAAGTGGTCCAACCAAGCCCTGTTGCCCCCAGCTATCTGCAGAAGATGAAGGAGGCTGAGACACCAGAGACTGCGCTGCCAGAGGTGGTGGAAGAACAGATGGTAAGCGGGAGAGCGTGTGCCAGCCCCTGCCCCCCGGCCAGCGTGGGTGTCCCTGGGGAGAGGGGTCCATGGAGCTCACAGCCACCATGGGCTACGCTCCTGCTCAAGGCAAAGGTCGGGGGCACCGTGTAACTCCGTCTGTCCCGACCGTGCGGCAGTGTTTGACAAGTGTCCTCGCTCTGTGTTGACCTGCAGGAGAAGGACTTGCTGGCGAGGAGACGCGGTTTCCTTTACTGGCTGCAGTGAGTGTCCCCACTGGGTCCCCTGTGTCCTGGGGCCCGCTCCCGGGCAGAGGATGGCATGATGGGCTAGACGCCTGCTCCAAACGGTGGGGCTCACAAGCCAGGCTGCTGGCGAGCTGCTGGCTGGCTGCTGCCTTTGCAGCTGAGAAGTGCTCAGCGTCACTTTTCCCTGGGCCGGGATGTTTCCCCAGGCTTGCGGAGTCTCGTGTCCCAGCCTGCCCAGGGGAGCAAGGAGAAATGGCCGGGGAGGTGGCCTGTGGAGCTCCTAGAAGGGTTCCCTCTATCCCATATCTAGAAGGGCTTGCGAAGCATCCACCCTGCCCGGTCTCCCATGTCTCTTCTGCCCCACAGGATGCTCTGCATGCTCTTTGTCATCCCAGAGCTGGTTGTCCTCTTCTTTCTGGCGGCTGCAGTGCTCTACGCCTCCTGCTGTGACACCGAGCTCCTCTACCGCCTCCTGTTGCACGTGCTGCGTGAGGAGACCTACTACAACGTGGCGTATGCAGTGGGAAGGATCCTCACTGTGGTCAGCGAGGGGCCGCTGCCCTTTTGACCGCTCCCCCCAATAAAGCCTTTTTGATCTACACCTCCATGTGCTTGGGCAGATTTGTTGGGGTGCAGGGAGAGGGTCTTGCCCTGCGTGCCGGCCCCTGCAGCCCCCCACGGCCAGGCCCAGTCTCATCTGCTGGGCACTGGGCACAGACACCCTGCCTGCTGCAAGCCAGGCCTCTGCCTGCCTGCCTCACCTGCTCAGCTGCTAGCACAGCTAAGGAAACAGAGACACAAGAAAGAGAGGTTATCAGATTTGTCTTAATTCAACCATCAGACATATGGCACTGCAAGAAATTCAGGCTTTGGTCATGGAAATATTGAGCATTTACTCACGTTTATTTCATTGAAGGCGTAATGCTGTGCACAAAAGCACAGAATCACAGAATAACAGAATCACAGAATCATAGAATCACAGAATGTTAGGGATTGGAAGGGACCTCAGATGATCACCTAGTCCAATTCTCCTGCCAGAGCAGGAACACCTAGATGAGGTTACACAGGAATGTGTCCAGGCGGGTTTTGAATGCTTCCAGACAAGGAGACTCCACAACCCCCCTGGGCAGCCTGTTCCAGTGTTCTGTCACCCTCACTGAGAAGAGGTTTCTTCTCAAGTTTAAGTGGAACCTCCTGTGTTCCAGTTTGCACTCATTCCCCCTTGCCGGCTGGGAGCACACGCGCAGCCTGGCTCCTGCTTGATCCTGGGCTGGGGAGCTGAGGCGGCCGGCTGGTCAAGGAACAGGCAAAGCCCACAGGGAGACGCCGACACGTGGCGCCCGCACTCGCTCCCGCCTGTGTGCTAAGAGTGGGTGCTGCGAGGGAAGCCCTGCTCCTCCTGCGGCCGCAGCTGGAGCCCAAATCTGCTGCTGGCACCAGCCCCGCGGAGGGGAGGGCCATGTCACAATGGGCAGCGCTGGCCGTGTCACCGCGATGACACTGTGGGTTTGTGACATGGGCACCCTGGCGGCAATAAAAGGGGCTGCTCCCCGAGGTGGGGAAGCATCCGGAGGAGAACTTCGGTGCTGCGGGGCAGGAGATTGGAGAGTAGTCGCCAACGACCTGTCCTGTGTTCGCTGTGCACTGGAAGGCCCTGGGCTTCCCTGACTGTGCACGTGTGTGGCCGTGTCCTGTGCGCGAGAGAGCGCGGCTGCGGGTGCTCTTGGGAAGCGTCCCCAACTGCGTCTGTGCCCAACAGTGCCCACAGCCGTGTCCCTCAGACCTTGCAGTGTCAGGACACACAAGTGAGGAAAACGAGATGAACATGTTGGAGGAAGACCTTTGCATGTTCGAGGAGTGCCTGTTTCAGGATTCTCCCATGACTCAAAGGCAACGGGGGACACTGGTAGGTGTGGAGTTGTCCTCTTGTCACTGCGGGCTGGAACTGTGAGATTTCAGCCCTTGACCCCTCCTTTCCCCATGCAGGAGGAGCTGAAAGAAAGCAAAGGGCTGCTGAGCAAGGAGGTCAGTGTCCCCTCCTCTGCCCATGTTCCCCCAGCTGCAGCAGCTCAGGCTGTGTCAGGGGCTCAATGTCTCCATGCGGCTCCTCTTTGCAGAACTCTGCTGCGGCGGCATCTTACGAGAACTGCCAGCAGGTGCTCCAGCAGCTGGAGGTTCTGCTGGCCCAGTGTGAGGTGAGTTCGCAGAATCACACCCTGGTTGAGCTTGGAAGGGAGCTCTGGAGATGGTGGTGTCTCATCTCGTGCCCCTGCTCAAGCGGGCTCCCCTAGAGCCAGTTGCTCAGGACCGTGTCCAGACGTGGACTGCGTCCCGAGTTGGGAGTTGGGCATGGGGGTCCCTCTGTCTGCCCACAGTGGCTGCAGGGCTGGGAAGGAGAGGGGACACGACGGGGGCAAAGGTGGTGCCCAAAGGGGGCTGGGAGGGGATAATGGCGAGGGGAGTGCACTGGTGGGGCTGTCCCCGTGCCCCGATTGATGGCTGCTCCTCATGCCCTCCTCTCCCACAGGAGCAGTGTGAGGCGCCATGTCTGGAGGGAGGCGCGAGAGGAGAAGAGACGCAGCAGGTAGAGGGGAGAAGGAGGCCCGAGTGGGCACGGCCGTGGGGCAGGAGAGGGCCGGGGGTGTCCATGTCCCAGCCCAGCCGCCCGCATGAGGTGCCCGTTGTTTAGCAGGAGGAAAGGCGCTATGCAAAGACTGTGGAGTTGCTGCACCAGGCTATTAAGAAGACCGAGGTAAAGCCGAAAGGGCTGGGGGAAAACGGGTGGGTGCCCACAGGCCCTGGGGTGGGGGATCTGGCAGGGGGCCACAGCGGGCTCAGGCACTCGCAACTCTTCTGACTCCCAGGTGCTGCGTCGGGAAATACGTAATTTTGAAGAGGAGGTGGAGGAGGAAGAGGCCTGGTGAGTTGGGCCCCTCACCCCATACGGGTCTCCAGGGTGTCTCTGCAGCACCCGCAGGGATGGGGCTGCCAATGCTGGTGCCAGGCAATGGAGTGGGGGTGTGACAGGGGAGCCCAATCCCTGCCTGGGGTGGCGTATGTTTGGAAGGGGAACCCCTGCGTGGCCGTGGAGGTCTGTAAGTGGTCCAACCAAGCCCTGTTGCCCCCAGCTATCTGCAGAAGATGAAGGAGGCTGAGACACCAGAGACTGCGCTGCCAGAGGTGGTGGAAGAACAGATGGTAAGCGGGAGAGCGTGTGCCAGCCCCTGCCCCCCGGCCAGCGTGGGTGTCCCTGGGGAGAGGGGTCCATGGAGCTCACAGCCACCATGGGCTACGCTCCTGCTCAAGGCAAAGGTCGGGGGCACCGTGTAACTCCGTCTGTCCCGACCGTGCGGCAGTGTTTGACAAGTGTTCTTGCTCTGTGTTGACCTGCAGGAGAAGGACTTGCTGGCGAGGAGACGCGGTTTCCTTTACTGGCTGCAGTGAGTGTCCCCACTGGGTCCCCTGTGTCCTGGGGCCCGCTCCCGGGCAGAGGATGGCATGATGGGCTAGACGCCTGCTCCAAACGGTGGGGCTCACAAGCCAGGCTGCTGGCGAGCTGCTGGCTGGCTGCTGCCTTTGCAGCTGAGAAGTGCTCAGCGTCACTTTTCCCTGGGCCGGGATGTTTCCCCAGGCTTGCGGAGTCTCGTGTCCCAGCCTGCCCAGGGGAGCAAGGAGAAATGGCCGGGGAGGTGGCCTGTGGAGCTCCTAGAAGGGTTCCCTCTATCCCATATCTAGAAGGGCTTGCGAAGCATCCACCCTGCCCGGTCTCCCATGTCTCTTCTGCCCCACAGGATGCTCTGCATGCTCTTTGTCATCCCAGAGCTGGTTGTCCTCTTCTTTCTGGCGGCTGCAGTGCTCTACGCCTCCTGCTGTGACACCGAGCTCCTCTACCGCCTCCTGTTGCACATGCTGCGTGAGGAGACCTACTACAACGTGGCGTATGCAGTGGGAAGGATCCTCACTGTGGTCAGCGAGGGGCCGCTGCCCTTTTGACCGCTCCCCCCAATAAAGCCTTTTTGATCTACACCTCCATGTGCTTGGGCAGATTTGTTGGGGTGCAGGGAGAGGGTCTTGCCCTGCGTGCCGGCCCCTGTAGCCCCCCACGGCCAGGCCCAGTCTCATCTGCTGGGCACTGGGCACAGACACCCTGCCTGCTGCAAGCCAGGCCTCTGCCTGCCTGCCTCACCTGCTCAGCTGCTAGCACAGCTAAGGAAACAGAGACACAAGAAAGAGAGGTTATCAGATTTGTCTTAATTCAACCATCAGACATACGGCACTGCAAGAAATTCAGGCTTTGGTCATGGAAATATTGAGCATTTACTCACGTTTATTTCATTGAAGGCGTAATGCTGTGCACAAAAGCACAGAATCACAGAATAACAGAATCACAGAATCATAGAATCACAGAATGTTAGGGATTGGAAGGGACCTCAGATGATCACCTAGTCCAATTCTCCTGCCAGAGCAGGAACACCTAGATGAGGTTACACAGGAATGTGTCCAGGCGGGTTTTGAATGCTTCCAGACAAGGAGACTCCACAACCCCCCTGGGCAGCCTGTTCCAGTGTTCTGTCACCCTCACTGAGAAGAGGTTTCTTCTCAAGTTTAAGTGGAACCTCCTGTGTTCCAGTTTGCACTCATTCCCCCTTGCCGGCTGGGAGCACACGCGCAGCCTGGCTCCTGCTTGATCCTGGGCTGGGGAGCTGAGGCGGCCGGCTGGTCAAGGAACAGGCAAAGCCCACAGGGAGACGCCGACACGTGGCGCCCGCACTCGCTCCCGCCTGTGTGCTGAGAGTGGGTGCTGCGAGGGAAGCCCTGCTCCTCCTGCGGCCGCAGCTGGAGCCCAAATCTGCTGCTGGCACCAGCCCCGCGGAGGGGAGGGCCATGTCACAATGGGCAGCGCTGGCCGTGTCACCGCGATGACACTGTGGGTTTGTGACATGGGCACCCTGGCGGCAATAAAAGGGGCTGCTCCCCGAGGTGGGGAAGCATCCGGAGGAGAACTTCGGTGCTGCGGGGCAGGAGATTGGAGAGTAGTCGCCAACGACCTGTCCTGTGTTCGCTGTGCACTGGAAGGCCCTGGGCTTCCCTGACTGTGCACGTGTGTGGCCGTGTCCTGTGCGCGAGAGAGCGCGGCTGCGGGTGCTCTTGGGAAGCGTCCCCAACTGCGTCTGTGCCCAACAGTGCCCACAGCCGTGTCCCTCAGACCTTGCAGTGTCAGGACACACAAGTGAGGAAAACGAGATGAACATGTTGGAGGAAGACCTTTGCATGTTCGAGGAGTGCCTGTTTCAGGATTCTCCCATGACTCAAAGGCAACGGGGGACACTGGTAGGTGTGGAGTTGTCCTCTTGTCACTGCGGGCTGGAACTGTGAGATTTCAGCCCTTGACCCCTCCTTTCCCCATGCAGGAGGAGCTGAAAGAAAGCAAAGGGCTGCTGAGCAAGGAGGTCAGTGTCCCCTCCTCTGCCCATGTTCCCCCAGCTGCAGCAGCTCAGGCTGTGTCAGGGGCTCAATGTCTCCATGCGGCTCCTCTTTGCAGAACTCTGCTGCGGCGGCATCTTACGAGAACTGCCAGCAGGTGCTCCAGCAGCTGGAGGTTCTGCTGGCACAGTGTGAGGTGAGTTCGCAGAATCACACCCTGGTTGAGCTTGGAAGGGAGCTCTGGAGATGGTGGTGTCTCATCTCGTGCCCCTGCTCAAGCGGGCTCCCCTAGAGCCAGTTGCTCAGGACCGTGTCCAGACGTGGACTGCGTCCCGAGTTGGGAGTTGGGCATGGGGGTCCCTCTGTCTGCCCACAGTGGCTGCAGGGCTGGGAAGGAGAGGGGACACGACGGGGGCAAAGGTGGTGCCCAAAGGGGGCTGGGAGGGGATAATGGCGAGGGGAGTGCACTGGTGGGGCTGTCCCCGTGCCCCGATTGATGGCTGCTCCTCATGCCCTCCTCTCCCACAGGAGCAGTGTGAGGCGCCATGTCTGGAGGGAGGCGCGAGAGGAGAAGAGACGCAGCAGGTAGAGGGGAGAAGGAGGCCCGAGTGGGCACGGCCGTGGGGCAGGAGAGGGCCGGGGGTGTCCATGTCCCAGCCCAGCCGCCCGCATGAGGTGCCCGTTGTTTAGCAGGAGGAAAGGCGCTATGCAAAGACTGTGGAGTTGCTGCACCAGGCTATTAAGAAGACCGAGGTAAAGCCGAAAGGGCTGGGGGAAAACGGGTGGGTGCCCACAGGCCCTGGGGTGGGGGATCTGGCGGGGGGCCACAGCGGGCTCAGGCACTCGCAACTCTTCTGACTCCCAGGTGCTGCGTCGGGAAATACGTAATTTTGAAGAGGAGGTGGAGGAGGAAGAGGCCTGGTGAGTTGGGCCCCTCACCCCATACGGGTCTCCAGGGTGTCTCTGCAGCACCCGCAGGGATGGGGCTGCCAATGCTGGTGCCAGGCAATGGAGTGGGGGTGTGACAGGGGAGCCCAATCCCTGCCTGGGGTGGCGTATGTTTGGAAGGGGAACCCCTGCGTGGCCGTGGAGGTCTGTAAGTGGTCCAACCAAGCCCTGTTGCCCCCAGCTATCTGCAGAAGATGAAGGAGGCTGAGACACCAGAGACTGCGCTGCCAGAGGTGGTGGAAGAACAGATGGTAAGCGGGAGAGCGTGTGCCAGCCCCTGCCCCCCGGCCAGCGTGGGTGTCCCTGGGGAGAGGGGTCCATGGAGCTCACAGCCACCATGGGCTACGCTCCTGCTCAAGGCAAAGGTCGGGGGCACCGTGTAACTCCGTCTGTCCCGACCGTGCGGCAGTGTTTGACAAGTGTCCTCGCTCTGTGTTGACCTGCAGGAGAAGGACTTGCTGGCGAGGAGACGCGGTTTCCTTTACTGGCTGCAGTGAGTGTCCCCACTGGGTCCCCTGTGTCCTGGGGCCCGCTCCCGGGCAGAGGATGGCATGATGGGCTAGACGCCTGCTCCAAACGGTGGGGCTCACAAGCCAGGCTGCTGGCGAGCTGCTGGCTGGCTGCTGCCTTTGCAGCTGAGAAGTGCTCAGCGTCACTTTTCCCTGGGCCGGGATGTTTCCCCAGGCTTGCGGAGTCTCGTGTCCCAGCCTGCCCAGGGGAGCAAGGAGAAATGGCCGGGGAGGTGGCCTGTGGAGCTCCTAGAAGGGTTCCCTCTATCCCATATCTAGAAGGGCTTGCGAAGCATCCACCCTGCCCGGTCTCCCATGTCTCTTCTGCCCCACAGGATGCTCTGCATGCTCTTTGTCATCCCAGAGCTGGTTGTCCTCTTCTTTCTGGCGGCTGCAGTGCTCTACGCCTCCTGCTGTGACACCGAGCTCCTCTACCGCCTCCTGTTGCACATGCTGCGTGAGGAGACCTACTACAACGTGGCGTATGCAGTGGGAAGGATCCTCACTGTGGTCAGCGAGGGGCCGCTGCCCTTTTGACCGCTCCCCCCAATAAAGCCTTTTTGATCTACACCTCCATGTGCTTGGGCAGATTTGTTGGGGTGCAGGGAGAGGGTCTTGCCCTGCGTGCCGGCCCCTGCAGCCCTCCACGGCCAGGCCCAGTCTCATCTGCTGGGCACTGGGCACAGACACCCTGCCTGCTGCAAGCCAGGCCTCTGCCTGCCTGCCTCACCTGCTCAGCTGCTAGCACAGCTAAGGAAACAGAGACACAAGAAAGAGAGGTTATCAGATTTGTCTTAATTCAACCATCAGACATACGGCACTGCAAGAAATTCAGGCTTTGGTCATGGAAATATTGAGCATTTACTCACGTTTATTTCATTGAAGGCGTAATGCTGTGCACAAAAGCACAGAATCACAGAATAACAGAATCACAGAATCATAGAATCACAGAATGTTAGGGATTGGAAGGGACCTCAGATGATCACCTAGTCCAATTCTCCTGCCAGAGCAGGAACACCTAGATGAGGTTACACAGGAATGTGTCCAGGCGGGTTTTGAATGCTTCCAGACAAGGAGACTCCACAACCCCCCTGGGCAGCCTGTTCCAGTGTTCTGTCACCCTCACTGAGAAGAGGTTTCTTCTCAAGTTTAAGTGGAACCTCCTGTGTTCCAGTTTGCACTCATTCCCCCTTGCCGGCTGGGAGCACACGCGCAGCCTGGCTCCTGCTTGATCCTGGGCTGGGGAGCTGAGGCGGCCGGCTGGTCAAGGAACAGGCAAAGCCCACAGGGAGACGCCGACACGTGGCGCCCGCACTCGCTCCCGCCTGTGTGCTGAGAGTGGGTGCTGCGAGGGAAGCCCTGCTCCTCCTGCGGCCGCAGCTGGAGCCCAAATCTGCTGCTGGCACCAGCCCCGCGGAGGGGAGGGCCATGTCACAATGGGCAGCGCTGGCCGTGTCACCGCGATGACACTGTGGGTTTGTGACATGGGCACCCTGGCGGCAATAAAAGGGGCTGCTCCCCGAGGTGGGGAAGCATCCGGAGGAGAACTTCGGTGCTGCGGGGCAGGAGATTGGAGAGTAGTCGCCAACGACCTGTCCTGTGTTCGCTGTGCACTGGAAGGCCCTGGGCTTCCCTGACTGTGCACGTGTGTGGCCGTGTCCTGTGCGCGAGAGAGCGCGGCTGCGGGTGCTCTTGGGAAGCGTCCCCAACTGCGTCTGTGCCCAACAGTGCCCACAGCCGTGTCCCTCAGACCTTGCAGTGTCAGGACACACAAGTGAGGAAAACGAGATGAACATGTTGGAGGAAGACCTTTGCATGTTCGAGGAGTGCCTGTTTCAGGATTCTCCCATGACTCAAAGGCAACAGGGGACACTGGTAGGTGTGGAGTTGTCCTCTTGTCACTGCGGGCTGGAACTGTGAGATTTCAGCCCTTGACCCCTCCTTTCCCCATGCAGGAGGAGCTGAAAGAAAGCAAAGGGCTGCTGAGCAAGGAGGTCAGTGTCCCCTCCTCTGCCCATGTTCCCCCAGCTGCAGCAGCTCAGGCTGTGTCAGGGGCTCAATGTCTCCATGCGGCTCCTCTTTGCAGAACTCTGCTGCGGCGGCATCTTACGAGAACTGCCAGCAGGTGCTCCAGCAGCTGGAGGTTCTGCTGGCCCAGTGTGAGGTGAGTTCGCAGAATCACACCCTGGTTGAGCTTGGAAGGGAGCTCTGGAGATGGTGGTGTCTCATCTCGTGCCCCTGCTCAAGCGGGCTCCCCTAGAGCCAGTTGCTCAGGACCGTGTCCAGACGTGGACTGCGTCCCGAGTTGGGAGTTGGGCATGGGGGTCCCTCTGTCTGCCCACAGTGGCTGCAGGGCTGGGAAGGAGAGGGGACACGACGGGGGCAAAGGTGGTGCCCAAAGGGGGCTGGGAGGGGATAATGGCGAGGGGAGTGCACTGGTGGGGCTGTCCCCGTGCCCCGATTGATGGCTGCTCCTCATGCCCTCCTCTCCCACAGGAGCAGTGTGAGGCGCCATGTCTGGAGGGAGGCGCGAGAGGAGAAGAGACGCAGCAGGTAGAGGGGAGAAGGAGGCCCGAGTGGGCACGGCCGTGGGGCAGGAGAGGGCCGGGGGTGTCCATGTCCCAGCCCAGCCGCCCGCATGAGGTGCCCGTTGTTTAGCAGGAGGAAAGGCGCTATGCAAAGACTGTGGAGTTGCTGCACCAGGCTATTAAGAAGACCGAGGTAAAGCCGAAAGGGCTGGGGGAAAACGGGTGGGTGCCCACAGGCCCTGGGGTGGGGGATCTGGCGGGGGGCCACAGCGGGCTCAGGCACTCGCAACTCTTCTGACTCCCAGGTGCTGCGTCGGGAAATACGTAATTTTGAAGAGGAGGTGGAGGAGGAAGAGGCCTGGTGAGTTGGGCCCCTCACCCCATACGGGTCTCCAGGGTGTCTCTGCAGCACCCGCAGGGATGGGGCTGCCAATGCTGGTGCCAGGCAATGGAGTGGGGGTGTGACAGGGGAGCCCAATCCCTGCCTGGGGTGGCGTATGTTTGGAAGGGGAACCCCTGCGTGGCCGTGGAGGTCTGTAAGTGGTCCAACCAAGCCCTGTTGCCCCCAGCTATCTGCAGAAGATGAAGGAGGCTGAGACACCAGAGACTGCGCTGCCAGAGGTGGTGGAAGAACAGATGGTAAGCGGGAGAGCGTGTGCCAGCCCCTGCCCCCCGGCCAGCGTGGGTGTCCCTGGGGAGAGGGGTCCATGGAGCTCACAGCCACCATGGGCTACGCTCCTGCTCAAGGCAAAGGTCGGGGGCACCGTGTAACTCCGTCTGTCCCGACCGTGCGGCAGTGTTTGACAAGTGTCCTCGCTCTGTGTTGACCTGCAGGAGAAGGACTTGCTGGCGAGGAGACGCGGTTTCCTTTACTGGCTGCAGTGAGTGTCCCCACTGGGTCCCCTGTGTCCTGGGGCCCGCTCCCGGGCAGAGGATGGCATGATGGGCTAGACGCCTGCTCCAACCGGTGGGGCTCACAAGCCAGGCTGCTGGCGAGCTGCTGGCTGGCTGCTGCCTTTGCAGCTGAGAAGTGCTCAGCGTCACTTTTCCCTGGGCCGGGATGTTTCCCCAGGCTTGCGGAGTCTCGTGTCCCAGCCTGCCCAGGGGAGCAAGGAGAAATGGCCGGGGAGGTGGCCTGTGGAGCTCCTAGAAGGGTTCCCTCTATCCCATATCTAGAAGGGCTTGCGAAGCATCCACCCTGCCCGGTCTCCCATGTCTCTTCTGCCCCACAGGATGCTCTGCATGCTCTTTGTCATCCCAGAGCTGGTTGTCCTCTTCTTTCTGGCGGCTGCAGTGCTCTACGCCTCCTGCTGTGACACCGAGCTCCTCTACCGCCTCCTGTTGCACATGCTGCGTGAGGAGACCTACTACAACGTGGCGTATGCAGTGGGAAGGATCCTCACTGTGGTCAGCGAGGGGCCGCTGCCCTTTTGACCGCTCCCCCCAATAAAGCCTTTTTGATCTACACCTCCATGTGCTTGGGCAGATTTGTTGGGGTGCAGGGAGAGGGTCTTGCCCTGCGTGCCGGCCCCTGCAGCCCCCCACGGCCAGGCCCAGTCTCATCTGCTGGGCACTGGGCACAGACACCCTGCCTGCTGCAAGCCAGGCCTCTGCCTGCCTGCCTCACCTGCTCAGCTGCTAGCACAGCTAAGGAAACAGAGACACAAGAAAGAGAGGTTATCAGATTTGTCTTAATTCAACCATCAGACATATGGCACTGCAAGAAATTCAGGCTTTGGTCATGGAAATATTGAGCATTTACTCACGTTTATTTCATTGAAGGCGTAATGCTGTGCACAAAAGCACAGAATCACAGAATAACAGAATCACAGAATCATAGCATCACAGAATGTTAGGGATTGGAAGGGACCTCAGATGATCACCTAGTCCCATCCTCCTGCCAGAGCAGGAACACCTAGATGAGGTTACACAGGAATGTGTCCAGGCGGGTTTTGAATGCTTCCAGACAAGGAGACTCCACAACCCCCCTGGGCAGCCTGTTCCAGTGTTCTGTCACCCTCACTGAGAAGAGGTTTCTTCTCAAGTTTAAGTGGAACCTCCTGTGTTCCAGTTTGCACTCATTCCCCCTTGCCGGCTGGGAGCACACGCGCAGCCTGGCTCCTGCTTGATCCTGGGCTGGGGAGCTGAGGCGGCCGGCTGGTCAAGGAACAGGCAAAGCCCACAGGGAGACGCCGACACGTGGCGCCCGCACTCGCTCCCGCCTGTGTGCTAAGAGTGTGTGCTGCGAGGGAAGCCCTGCTCCTCCTGCGGCCGCAGCTGGAGCCCAAATCTGCTGCTGGCACCAGCCCCGCGGAGGGGAGGGCCATGTCACAATGGGCAGCGCTGGCCGTGTCACCGCGATGACACTGTGGGTTTGTGACATGGGCACCCTGGCGGCAATAAAAGGGGCTGCTCCCCGAGGTGGGGAAGCATCCGGAGGAGAACTTCGGTGCTGCGGGGCAGGAGATTGGAGAGTAGTCGCCAACGACCTGTCCTGTGTTCGCTGTGCACTGGAAGGCCCTGGGCTTCCCTGACTGTGCACGTGTGTGGCCGTGTCCTGTGCGCGAGAGAGCGCGGCTGCGGGTGCTCTTGGGAAGCGTCCCCAACTGCGTCTGTGCCCAACAGTGCCCACAGCCGTGTCCCTCAGACCTTGCAGTGTCAGGACACACAAGTGAGGAAAACGAGATGAACATGTTGGAGGAAGACCTTTGCATGTTCGAGGAGTGCCTGTTTCAGGATTCTCCCATGACTCAAAGGCAACGGGGGACACTGGTAGGTGTGGAGTTGTCCTCTTGTCACTGCGGGCTGGAACTGTGAGATTTCAGCCCTTGACCCCTCCTTTCCCCATGCAGGAGGAGCTGAAAGAAAGCAAAGGGCTGCTGAGCAAGGAGGTCAGTGTCCCCTCCTCTGCCCATGTTCCCCCAGCTGCAGCAGCTCAGGCTGTGTCAGGGGCTCAATGTCTCCATGCGGCTCCTCTTTGCAGAACTCTGCTGCGGCGGCATCTTACGAGAACTGCCAGCAGGTGCTCCAGCAGCTGGAGGTTCTGCTGGCCCAGTGTGAGGTGAGTTCGCAGAATCACACCCTGGTTGAGCTTGGAAGGGAGCTCTGGAGATGGTGGTGTCTCATCTCGTGCCCCTGCTCAAGCGGGCTCCCCTAGAGCCAGTTGCTCAGGACCGTGTCCAGACGTGGACTGCGTCCCGAGTTGGGAGTTGGGCATGGGGGTCCCTCTGTCTGCCCACAGTGGCTGCAGGGCTGGGAAGGAGAGGGGACACGACGGGGGCAAAGGTGGTGCCCAAAGGGGGCTGGGAGGGGATAATGGCGAGGGGAGTGCACTGGTGGGGCTGTCCCCGTGCCCCGATTGATGGCTGCTCCTCATGCCCTCCTCTCCCACAGGAGCAGTGTGAGGCGCCATGTCTGGAGGGAGGCGCGAGAGGAGAAGAGACGCAGCAGGTAGAGGGGAGAAGGAGGCCCGAGTGGGCACGGCCGTGGGGCAGGAGAGGGCCGGGGGTGTCCATGTCCCAGCCCAGCCGCCCGCATGAGGTGCCCGTTGTTTAGCAGGAGGAAAGGCGCTATGCAAAGACTGTGGAGTTGCTGCACCAGGCTATTAAGAAGACCGAGGTAAAGCCGAAAGGGCTGGGGGAAAACGGGTGGGTGCCCACAGGCCCTGGGGTGGGGGATCTGGCGGGGGGCCACAGCGGGCTCAGGCACTCGCAACTCTTCTGACTCCCAGGTGCTGCGTCGGGAAATACGTAATTTTGAAGAGGAGGTGGAGGAGGAAGAGGCCTGGTGAGTTGGGCCCCTCACCCCATACGGGTCTCCAGGGTGTCTCTGCAGCACCCGCAGGGATGGGGCTGCCAATGCTGGTGCCAGGCAATGGAGTGGGGGTGTGACAGGGGAGCCCAATCCCTGCCTGGGGTGGCGTATGTTTGGAAGGGGAACCCCTGCGTGGCCGTGGAGGTCTGTAAGTGGTCCAACCAAGCCCTGTTGCCCCCAGCTATCTGCAGAAGATGAAGGAGGCTGAGACACCAGAGACTGCGCTGCCAGAGGTGGTGGAAGAACAGATGGTAAGCGGGAGAGCGTGTGCCAGCCCCTGCCCCCCGGCCAGCGTGGGTGTCCCTGGGGAGAGGGGTCCATGGAGCTCACAGCCACCATGGGCTACGCTCCTGCTCAAGGCAAAGGTCGGGGGCACCGTGTAACTCCGTCTGTCCCGACCGTGCGGCAGTGTTTGACAAGTGTCCTCGCTCTGTGTTGACCTGCAGGAGAAGGACTTGCTGGCGAGGAGACGCGGTTTCCTTTACTGGCTGCAGTGAGTGTCCCCACTGGGTCCCCTGTGTCCTGGGGCCCGCTCCCGGGCAGAGGATGGCATGATGGGCTAGACGCCTGCTCCAAACGGTGGGGCTCACAAGCCAGGCTGCTGGCGAGCTGCTGGCTGGCTGCTGCCTTTGCAGCTGAGAAGTGCTCAGCGTCACTTTTCCCTGGGCCGGGATGTTTCCCCAGGCTTGCGGAGTCTCGTGTCCCAGCCTGCCCAGGGGAGCAAGGAGAAATGGCCGGGGAGGTGGCCTGTGGAGCTCCTAGAAGGGTTCCCTCTATCCCATATCTAGAAGGGCTTGCGAAGCATCCACCCTGCCCGGTCTCCCATGTCTCTTCTGCCCCACAGGATGCTCTGCATGCTCTTTGTCATCCCAGAGCTGGTTGTCCTCTTCTTTCTGGCGGCTGCAGTGCTCTACGCCTCCTGCTGTGACACCGAGCTCCTCTACCGCCTCCTGTTGCACATGCTGCGTGAGGAGACCTACTACAACGTGGCGTATGCAGTGGGAAGGATCCTCACTGTGGTCAGCGAGGGGCCGCTGCCCTTTTGACCGCTCCCCCCAATAAAGCCTTTTTGATCTACACCTCCATGTGCTTGGGCAGATTTGTTGGGGTGCAGGGAGAGGGTCTTGCCCTGCGTGCCGGCCCCTGCAGCCCCCCACGGCCAGGCCCAGTCTCATCTGCTGGGCACTGGGCACAGACACCCTGCCTGCTGCAAGCCAGGCCTCTGCCTGCCTGCCTCACCTGCTCAGCTGCTAGCACAGCTAAGGAAACAGAGACACAAGAAAGAGAGGTTATCAGATTTGTCTTAATTCAACCATCAGACATATGGCACTGCAAGAAATTCAGGCTTTGGTCATGGAAATATTGAGCATTTACTCACGTTTATTTCATTGAAGGCGTAATGCTGTGCACAAAAGCACAGAATCACAGAATAACAGAATCACAGAATCATAGCATCACAGAATGTTAGGGATTGGAAGGGACCTCAGATGATCACCTAGTCCCATCCTCCTGCCAGAGCAGGAACACCTAGATGAGGTTACACAGGAATGTGTCCAGGCGGGTTTTGAATGCTTCCAGACAAGGAGACTCCACAACCCCCCTGGGCAGCCTGTTCCAGTGTTCTGTCACCCTCACTGAGAAGAGGTTTCTTCTCAAGTTTAAGTGGAACCTCCTGTGTTCCAGTTTGCACTCATTCCCCCTTGCCGGCTGGGAGCACACGCGCAGCCTGGCTCCTGCTTGATCCTGGGCTGGGGAGCTGAGGCGGCCGGCTGGTCAAGGAACAGGCAAAGCCCACAGGGAGACGCCGACACGTGGCGCCCGCACTCGCTCCCGCCTGTGTGCTGAGAGTGGGTGCTGCGAGGGAAGCCCTGCTCCTCCTGCGGCCGCAGCTGGAGCCCAAATCTGCTGCTGGCACCAGCCCCGCGGAGGGGAGGGCCATGTCACAATGGGCAGCGCTGGCCGTGTCACCGCGATGACACTGTGGGTTTGTGACATGGGCACCCTGGCGGCAATAAAAGGGGCTGCTCCCCGAGGTGGGGAAGCATCCGGAGGAGAACTTCGGTGCTGCGGGGCAGGAGATTGGAGAGTAGTCGCCAACGACCTGTCCTGTGTTCGCTGTGCACTGGAAGGCCCTGGGCTTCCCTGACTGTGCACGTGTGTGGCCGTGTCCTGTGCGCGAGAGAGCGCGGCTGCGGGTGCTCTTGGGAAGCGTCCCCAACTGCGTCTGTGCCCAACAGTGCCCACAGCCGTGTCCCTCAGACCTTGCAGTGTCAGGACACACAAGTGAGGAAAACGAGATGAACATGTTGGAGGAAGACCTTTGCATGTTCGAGGAGTGCCTGTTTCAGGATTCTCCCATGACTCAAAGGCAACGGGGGACACTGGTAGGTGTGGAGTTGTCCTCTTGTCACTGCGGGCTGGAACTGTGAGATTTCAGCCCTTGACCCCTCCTTTCCCCATGCAGGAGGAGCTGAAAGAAAGCAAAGGGCTGCTGAGCAAGGAGGTCAGTGTCCCCTCCTCTGCCCATGTTCCCCCAGCTGCAGCAGCTCAGGCTGTGTCAGGGGCTCAATGTCTCCATGCGGCTCCTCTTTGCAGAACTCTGCTGCGGCGGCATCTTACGAGAACTGCCAGCAGGTGCTCCAGCAGCTGGAGGTTCTGCTGGCCCAGTGTGAGGTGAGTTCGCAGAATCACACCCTGGTTGAGCTTGGAAGGGAGCTCTGGAGATGGTGGTGTCTCATCTCGTGCCCCTGCTCAAGCGGGCTCCCCTAGAGCCAGTTGCTCAGGACCGTGTCCAGACGTGGACTGCGTCCCGAGTTGGGAGTTGGGCATGGGGGTCCCTCTGTCTGCCCACAGTGGCTGCAGGGCTGGGAAGGAGAGGGGACACGACGGGGGCAAAGGTGGTGCCCAAAGGGGGCTGGGAGGGGATAATGGCGAGGGGAGTGCACTGGTGGGGCTGTCCCCGTGCCCCGATTGATGGCTGCTCCTCATGCCCTCCTCTCCCACAGGAGCAGTGTGAGGCGCCATGTCTGGAGGGAGGCGCGAGAGGAGAAGAGACGCAGCAGGTAGAGGGGAGAAGGAGGCCCGAGTGGGCACGGCCGTGGGGCAGGAGAGGGCCGGGGGTGTCCATGTCCCAGCCCAGCCGCCCGCATGAGGTGCCCGTTGTTTAGCAGGAGGAAAGGCGCTATGCAAAGACTGTGGAGTTGCTGCACCAGGCTATTAAGAAGACCGAGGTAAAGCCGAAAGGGCTGGGGGAAAACGGGTGGGTGCCCACAGGCCCTGGGGTGGGGGATCTGGCGGGGGGCCACAGCAGGCTCAGGCACTCGCAACTCTTCTGACTCCCAGGTGCTGCGTCGGGAAATACGTAATTTTGAAGAGGAGGTGGAGGAGGAAGAGGCCTGGTGAGTTGGGCCCCTCACCCCATACGGGTCTCCAGGGTGTCTCTGCAGCACCCGCAGGGATGGGGCTGCCAATGCTGGTGCCAGGCAATGGAGTGGGGGTGTGACAGGGGAGCCCAATCCCTGCCTGGGGTGGCGTATGTTTGGAAGGGGAACCCCTGCGTGGCCGTGGAGGTCTGTAAGTGGTCCAACCAAGCCCTGTTGCCCCCAGCTATCTGCAGAAGATGAAGGAGGCTGAGACACCAGAGACTGCGCTGCCAGAGGTGGTGGAAGAACAGATGGTAAGCAGGAGAGCGTGTGCCAGCCCCTGCCCCCCGGCCAGCGTGGGTGTCCCTGGGGAGAGGGGTCCATGGAGCTCACAGCCACCATGGGCTACGCTCCTGCTCAAGGCAAAGGTCAGGGGCACCGTGTAACTCCGTCTGTCCCGACCGTGCGGCAGTGTTTGACAAGTGTCCTCGCTCTGTGTTGACCTGCAGGAGAAGGACTTGCTGGCGAGGAGACGCGGTTTCCTTTACTGGCTGCAGTGAGTGTCCCCACTGGGTCCCCTGTGTCCTGGGGCCCGCTCCCGGGCAGAGGATGGCATGATGGGCTAGACGCCTGCTCCAAACGGTGGGGCTCACAAGCCAGGCTGCTGGCGAGCTGCTGGCTGGCTGCTGCCTTTGCAGCTGAGAAGTGCTCAGCGTCACTTTTCCCTGGGCCGGGATGTTTCCCCAGGCTTGCGGAGTCTCGTGTCCCAGCCTGCCCAGGGGAGCAAGGAGAAATGGCCGGGGAGGTGGCCTGTGGAGCTCCTAGAAGGGTTCCCTCTATCCCATATCTAGAAGGGCTTGCGAAGCATCCACCCTGCCCGGTCTCCCATGTCTCTTCTGCCCCACAGGATGCTCTGCATGCTCTTTGTCATCCCAGAGCTGGTTGTCCTCTTCTTTCTGGCGGCTGCAGTGCTCTACGCCTCCTGCTGTGACACCGAGCTCCTCTACCGCCTCCTGTTGCACATGCTGCGTGAGGAGACCTACTACAACGTGGCGTATGCAGTGGGAAGGATCCTCACTGTGGTCAGCGAGGGGCCGCTGCCCTTTTGACCGCTCCCCCCAATAAAGCCTTTTTGATCTACACCTCCATGTGCTTGGGCAGATTTGTTGGGGTGCAGGGAGAGGGTCTTGCCCTGCGTGCCGGCCCCTGCAGCCCCCCACGGCCAGGCCCAGTCTCATCTGCTGGGCACTGGGCACAGACACCCTGCCTGCTGCAAGCCAGGCCTCTGCCTGCCTGCCTCACCTGCTCAGCTGCTAGCACAGCTAAGGAAACAGAGACACAAGAAAGAGAGGTTATCAGATTTGTCTTAATTCAACCATCAGACATATGGCACTGCAAGAAATTCAGGCTTTGGTCATGGAAATATTGAGCATTTACTCACGTTTATTTCATTGAAGGCGTAATGCTGTGCACAAAAGCACAGAATCACAGAATAACAGAATCACAGAATCATAGCATCACAGAATGTTAGGGATTGGAAGGGACCTCAGATGATCACCTAGTCCAATCCTCCTGCCAGAGCAGGAACACCTAGATGAGGTTACACAGGAATGTGTCCAGGCGGGTTTTGGATGCTTCCAGACAAGTAGACTCCACAACCCCCCTGGGCAGCCTGTTCCAGTGTTCTGTCACCCTCACTGAGAAGAGGTTTCTTCTCAAGTTTAAGTGGAACCTCCTGTGTTCCAGTTTGCACTCATTCCCCCTTGCCGGCTGGGAGCACACGCGCAGCCTGGCTCCTGCTTGATCCTGGGCTGGGGAGCTGAGGCGGCCGGCTGGTCAAGGAACAGGCAAAGCCCACAGGGAGACGCCGACACGTGGCGCCCGCACTCGCTCCCGCCTGTGTGCTAAGAGTGGGTGCTGCGAGGGAAGCCCTGCTCCTCCTGCGGCCGCAGCTGGAGCCCAAATCTGCTGCTGGCACCAGCCCCGCGGAGGGGAGGGCCATGTCACAATGGGCAGCGCTGGCCGTGTCACCGCGATGACACTGTGGGTTTGTGACATGGGCACCCTGGCGGCAATAAAAGGGGCTGCTCCCCGAGGTGGGGAAGCATCCGGAGGAGAACTTCGGTGCTGCGGGGCAGGAGATTGGAGAGTAGTCGCCAACGACCTGTCCTGTGTTCACTGTGCACTGGAAGGCCCTGGGCTTCCCTGACTGTGCACGTGTGTGGCCGTGTCCTGTGCGCGAGAGAGCGCGGCTGCGGGTGCTCTTGGGAAGCGTCCCCAACTGCGTCTGTGCCCAACAGTGCCCACAGCCGTGTCCCTCAGACCTTGCAGTGTCAGGACACACAAGTGAGGAAATCGAGATGAACATGTTGGAGGAAGACCTTTGCATGTTCGAGGAGTGCCTGTTTCAGGATTCTCCCACGACTCAAAGGCAAAGGGGGACACTGGTAGGTGTGGAGTTGTCCTCTTGTCACTGCGGGCTGGAACTGTGAGATTTCAGCCCCTGACCCCTCCTTTCCCCATGCAGGAGGAGCTGAAAGAAAGCAAAGGGCTGCTGAGCAAGGAGGTCAGTGTCCCCTCCTCTGCCCATGTTCCCCCAGCTGCAGCAGCTCAGGCTGTGTCAGGGGCTCAATGTCTCCATGCGGCTCCTCTTTGCAGAACTCTGCTGTGGCGGCATCTTACGAGAACTGCCAGCAGGTGCTCCAGCAGCTGGAGGTTCTGCTGGCCCAGTGTGAGGTGAGTTCGCAGAATCACACCCTGGTTGAGCTTGGAAGGGAGCTCTGGAGATGGTGGTGTCTCATCTCGTGCCCCTGCTCAAGCGGGCTCCCCTAGAGCCAGTTGCTCAGGACCGTGTCCAGACGTGGACTGCGTCCCGAGTTGGGAGTTGGGCATGGGGGTCCCTCTGTCTGCCCACAGTGGCTGCAGGGCTGGGAAGGAGAGGGGACACGACGGGGGCAAAGGTGGTGCCCAAAGGGGGCTGGGAGGGGATAATGGCGAGGGGAGTGCACTGGTGGGGCTGTCCCCGTGCCCCAATTGATGGCTGCTCCTCATGCCCTCCTCTCCCACAGGAGCAGTGTGAGGCGCCATGTCTGGAGGGAGGCGCGAGAGGAGAAGAGACGCAGCAGGTAGAGGGGAGAAGGAGGCCCGAGTGGGCACGGCCGTGGGGCAGGAGAGGGCCGGGGGTGTCCATGTCCCAGCCCAGCCGCCCGCATGAGGTGCCCGTTGTTTAGCAGGAGGAAAGGCGCTATGCAAAGACTGTGGAGTTGCTGCACCAGGCTATTAAGAAGACCGAGGTAAAGCCGAAAGGGCTGGGGGAAAACGGGTGGGTGCCCACAGGCCCTGGGGTGGGGGATCTGGCGGGGGGCCACAGCGGGCTCAGGCACTCGCAACTCTTCTGACTCCCAGGTGCTGCGTCGGGAAATACGTAATTTTGAAGAGGAGGTGGAGGAGGAAGAGGCCTGGTGAGTTGGGCCCCTCACCCCATACGGGTCTCCAGGGTGTCTCTGCAGCACCCGCAGGGATGGGGCTGCCAATGCTGGTGCCAGGCAATGGAGTGGGGGTGTGACAGGGGAGCCCAATCCCTGCCTGGGGTGGCGTATGTTTGGAAGGGGAACCCCTGCGTGGCCGTGGAGGTCTGTAAGTGGTCCAACCAAGCCCTGTTGCCCCCAGCTATCTGCAGAAGATGAAGGAGGCTGAGACACCAGAGACTGCGCTGCCAGAGGTGGTGGAAGAACAGATGGTAAGCGGGAGAGCGTGTGCCAGCCCCTGCCCCCCGGCCAGCGTGGGTGTCCCTGGGGAGAGGGGTCCATGGAGCTCACAGCCACCATGGGCTACGCTCCTGCTCAAGGCAAAGGTCGGGGGCACCGTGTAACTCCGTCTGTCCCGACCGTGCGGCAGTGTTTGACAAGTGTCCTCGCTCTGTGTTGACCTGCAGGAGAAGGACTTGCTGGCGAGGAGACGCGGTTTCCTTTACTGGCTGCAGTGAGTGTCCCCACTGGGTCCCCTGTGTCCTGGGGCCCGCTCCCGGGCAGAGGATGGCATGATGGGCTAGACGCCTGCTCCAACCGGTGGGGCTCACAAGCCAGGCTGCTGGCGAGCTGCTGGCTGGCTGCTGCCTTTGCAGCTGAGAAGTGCTCAGCGTCACTTTTCCCTGGGCCGGGATGTTTCCCCAGGCTTGCGGAGTCTCGTGTCCCAGCCTGCCCAGGGGAGCAAGGAGAAATGGCCGGGGAGGTGGCCTGTGGAGCTCCTAGAAGGGTTCCCTCTATCCCATATCTAGAAGGGCTTGCGAAGCATCCACCCTGCCCGGTCTCCCATGTCTCTTCTGCCCCACAGGATGCTCTGCATGCTCTTTGTCATCCCAGAGCTGGTTGTCCTCTTCTTTCTGGCGGCTGCAGTGCTCTACGCCTCCTGCTGTGACACCGAGCTCCTCTACCGCCTCCTGTTGCACATGCTGCGTGAGGAGACCTACTACAACGTGGCGTATGCAGTGGGAAGGATCCTCACTGTGGTCAGCGAGGGGCCGCTGCCCTTTTGACCGCTCCCCCCAATAAAGCCTTTTTGATCTACACCTCCATGTGCTTGGGCAGATTTGTTGGGGTGCAGGGAGAGGGTCTTGCCCTGCGTGCCGGCCCCTGCAGCCCCCCACGGCCAGGCCCAGTCTCATCTGCTGGGCACTGGGCACAGACACCCTGCCTGCTGCAAGCCAGGCCTCTGCCTGCCTGCCTCACCTGCTCAGCTGCTAGCACAGCTAAGGAAACAGAGACACAAGAAAGAGAGGTTATCAGATTTGTCTTAATTCAACCATCAGACATATGGCACTGCAAGAAATTCAGGCTTTGGTCATGGAAATATTGAGCATTTACTCACGTTTATTTCATTGAAGGCGTAATGCTGTGCACAAAAGCACAGAATCACAGAATAACAGAATCACAGAATCATAGCATCACAGAATGTTAGGGATTGGAAGGGACCTCAGATGATCACCTAGTCCCATCCTCCTGCCAGAGCAGGAACACCTAGATGAGGTTACACAGGAATGTGTCCAGGCGGGTTTTGAATGCTTCCAGACAAGGAGACTCCACAACCCCCCTGGGCAGCCTGTTCCAGTGTTCTGTCACCCTCACTGAGAAGAGGTTTCTTCTCAAGTTTAAGTGGAACCTCCTGTGTTCCAGTTTGCACTCATTCCCCCTTGCCGGCTGGGAGCACACGCGCAGCCTGGCTCCTGCTTGATCCTGGGCTGGGGAGCTGAGGCGGCCGGCTGGTCAAGGAACAGGCAAAGCCCACAGGGAGACGCCGACACGTGGCGCCCGCACTCGCTCCCGCCTGTGTGCTGAGAGTGTGTGCTGCGAGGGAAGCCCTGCTCCTCCTGCGGCCGCAGCTGGAGCCCAAATCTGCTGCTGGCACCAGCCCCGCGGAGGGGAGGGCCATGTCACAATGGGCAGCGCTGGCCGTGTCACCGCGATGACACTGTGGGTTTGTGACATGGGCACCCTGGCGGCAATAAAAGGGGCTGCTCCCCGAGGTGGGGAAGCATCCGGAGGAGAACTTCGGTGCTGCGGGGCAGGAGATTGGAGAGTAGTCGCCAACGACCTGTCCTGTGTTCGCTGTGCACTGGAAGGCCCTGGGCTTCCCTGACTGTGCACGTGTGTGGCCGTGTCCTGTGCGCGAGAGAGCGCGGCTGCGGGTGCTCTTGGGAAGCGTCCCCAACTGCGTCTGTGCCCAACAGTGCCCACAGCCGTGTCCCTCAGACCTTGCAGTGTCAGGACACACAAGTGAGGAAAACGAGATGAACATGTTGGAGGAAGACCTTTGCATGTTCGAGGAGTGCCTGTTTCAGGATTCTCCCATGACTCAAAGGCAACGGGGGACACTGGTAGGTGTGGAGTTGTCCTCTTGTCACTGCGGGCTGGAACTGTGAGATTTCAGCCCTTGACCCCTCCTTTCCCCATGCAGGAGGAGCTGAAAGAAAGCAAAGGGCTGCTGAGCAAGGAGGTCAGTGTCCCCTCCTCTGCCCATGTTCCCCCAGCTGCAGCAGCTCAGGCTGTGTCAGGGGCTCAATGTCTCCATGCGGCTCCTCTTTGCAGAACTCTGCTGCGGCGGCATCTTACGAGAACTGCCAGCAGGTGCTCCAGCAGCTGGAGGTTCTGCTGGCCCAGTGTGAGGTGAGTTCGCAGAATCACACCCTGGTTGAGCTTGGAAGGGAGCTCTGGAGATGGTGGTGTCTCATCTCGTGCCCCTGCTCAAGCGGGCTCCCCTAGAGCCAGTTGCTCAGGACCGTGTCCAGACGTGGACTGCGTCCCGAGTTGGGAGTTGGGCATGGGGGTCCCTCTGTCTGCCCACAGTGGCTGCAGGGCTGGGAAGGAGAGGGGACACGACGGGGGCAAAGGTGGTGCCCAAAGGGGGCTGGGAGGGGATAATGGCGAGGGGAGTGCACTGGTGGGGCTGTCCCCGTGCCCCAATTGATGGCTGCTCCTCATGCCCTCCTCTCCCACAGGAGCAGTGTGAGGCGCCATGTCTGGAGGGAGGCGCGAGAGGAGAAGAGACGCAGCAGGTAGAGGGGAGAAGGAGGCCCGAGTGGGCACGGCCGTGGGGCAGGAGAGGGCCGGGGGTGTCCATGTCCCAGCCCAGCCGCCCGCATGAGGTGCCCGTTGTTTAGCAGGAGGAAAGGCGCTATGCAAAGACTGTGGAGTTGCTGCACCAGGCTATTAAGAAGACCGAGGTAAAGCCGAAAGGGCTGGGGGAAAACGGGTGGGTGCCCACAGGCCCTGGGGTGGGGGATCTGGCGGGGGGCCACAGCGGGCTCAGGCACTCGCAACTCTTCTGACTCCCAGGTGCTGCGTCGGGAAATACGTAATTTTGAAGAGGAGGTGGAGGAGGAAGAGGCCTGGTGAGTTGGGCCCCTCACCCCATACGGGTCTCCAGGGTGTCTCTGCAGCACCCGCAGGGATGGGGCTGCCAATGCTGGTGCCAGGCAATGGAGTGGGGGTGTGACAGGGGAGCCCAATCCCTGCCTGGGGTGGCGTATGTTTGGAAGGGGAACCCCTGCGTGGCCGTGGAGGTCTGTAAGTGGTCCAACCAAGCCCTGTTGCCCCCAGCTATCTGCAGAAGATGAAGGAGGCTGAGACACCAGAGACTGCGCTGCCAGAGGTGGTGGAAGAACAGATGGTAAGCGGGAGAGCGTGTGCCAGCCCCTGCCCCCCGGCCAGCGTGGGTGTCCCTGGGGAGAGGGGTCCATGGAGCTCACAGCCACCATGGGCTACGCTCCTGCTCAAGGCAAAGGTCGGGGGCACCGTGTAACTCCGTCTGTCCCGACCGTGCGGCAGTGTTTGACAAGTGTCCTCGCTCTGTGTTGACCTGCAGGAGAAGGACTTGCTGGCGAGGAGACGCGGTTTCCTTTACTGGCTGCAGTGAGTGTCCCCACTGGGTCCCCTGTGTCCTGGGGCCCGCTCCCGGGCAGAGGATGGCATGATGGGCTAGACGCCTGCTCCAACCGGTGGGGCTCACAAGCCAGGCTGCTGGCGAGCTGCTGGCTGGCTGCTGCCTTTGCAGCTGAGAAGTGCTCAGCGTCACTTTTCCCTGGGCCGGGATGTTTCCCCAGGCTTGCGGAGTCTCGTGTCCCAGCCTGCCCAGGGGAGCAAGGAGAAATGGCCGGGGAGGTGGCCTGTGGAGCTCCTAGAAGGGTTCCCTCTATCCCATATCTAGAAGGGCTTGCGAAGCATCCACCCTGCCCGGTCTCCCATGTCTCTTCTGCCCCACAGGATGCTCTGCATGCTCTTTGTCATCCCAGAGCTGGTTGTCCTCTTCTTTCTGGCGGCTGCAGTGCTCTACGCCTCCTGCTGTGACACCGAGCTCCTCTACCGCCTCCTGTTGCACATGCTGCGTGAGGAGACCTACTACAACGTGGCGTATGCAGTGGGAAGGATCCTCACTGTGGTCAGCGAGGGGCCGCTGCCCTTTTGACCGCTCCCCCCAATAAAGCCTTTTTGATCTACACCTCCATGTGCTTGGGCAGATTTGTTGGGGTGCAGGGAGAGGGTCTTGCCCTGCGTGCCGGCCCCTGCAGCCCCCCACGGCCAGGCCCAGTCTCATCTGCTGGGCACTGGGCACAGACACCCTGCCTGCTGCAAGCCAGGCCTCTGCCTGCCTGCCTCACCTGCTCAGCTGCTAGCACAGCTAAGGAAACAGAGACACAAGAAAGAGAGGTTATCAGATTTGTCTTAATTCAACCATCAGACATATGGCACTGCAAGAAATTCAGGCTTTGGTCATGGAAATATTGAGCATTTACTCACGTTTATTTCATTGAAGGCGTAATGCTGTGCACAAAAGCACAGAATCACAGAATAACAGAATCACAGAATCATAGCATCACAGAATGTTAGGGATTGGAAGGGACCTCAGATGATCACCTAGTCCCATCCTCCTGCCAGAGCAGGAACACCTAGATGAGGTTACACAGGAATGTGTCCAGGCGGGTTTTGAATGCTTCCAGACAAGGAGACTCCACAACCCCCCTGGGCAGCCTGTTCCAGTGTTCTGTCACCCTCACTGAGAAGAGGTTTCTTCTCAAGTTTAAGTGGAACCTCCTGTGTTCCAGTTTGCACTCATTCCCCCTTGCCGGCTGGGAGCACACGCGCAGCCTGGCTCCTGCTTGATCCTGGGCTGGGGAGCTGAGGCGGCCGGCTGGTCAAGGAACAGGCAAAGCCCACAGGGAGACGCCGACACGTGGCGCCCGCACTCGCTCCCGCCTGTGTGCTGAGAGTGTGTGCTGCGAGGGAAGCCCTGCTCCTCCTGCGGCCGCAGCTGGAGCCCAAATCTGCTGCTGGCACCAGCCCCGCGGAGGGGAGGGCCATGTCACAATGGGCAGCGCTGGCCGTGTCACCGCGATGACACTGTGGGTTTGTGACATGGGCACCCTGGCGGCAATAAAAGGGGCTGCTCCCCGAGGTGGGGAAGCATCCGGAGGAGAACTTCGGTGCTGCGGGGCAGGAGATTGGAGAGTAGTCGCCAACGACCTGTCCTGTGTTCGCTGTGCACTGGAAGGCCCTGGGCTTCCCTGACTGTGCACGTGTGTGGCCGTGTCCTGTGCGCGAGAGAGCGCGGCTGCGGGTGCTCTTGGGAAGCGTCCCCAACTGCGTCTGTGCCCAACAGTGCCCACAGCCGTGTCCCTCAGACCTTGCAGTGTCAGGACACACAAGTGAGGAAAACGAGATGAACATGTTGGAGGAAGACCTTTGCATGTTCGAGGAGTGCCTGTTTCAGGATTCTCCCATGACTCAAAGGCAACGGGGGACACTGGTAGGTGTGGAGTTGTCCTCTTGTCACTGCGGGCTGGAACTGTGAGATTTCAGCCCTTGACCCCTCCTTTCCCCATGCAGGAGGAGCTGAAAGAAAGCAAAGGGCTGCTGAGCAAGGAGGTCAGTGTCCCCTCCTCTGCCCATGTTCCCCCAGCTGCAGCAGCTCAGGCTGTGTCAGGGGCTCAATGTCTCCATGCGGCTCCTCTTTGCAGAACTCTGCTGCGGCGGCATCTTACGAGAACTGCCAGCAGGTGCTCCAGCAGCTGGAGGTTCTGCTGGCCCAGTGTGAGGTGAGTTCGCAGAATCACACCCTGGTTGAGCTTGGAAGGGAGCTCTGGAGATGGTGGTGTCTCATCTCGTGCCCCTGCTCAAGCGGGCTCCCCTAGAGCCAGTTGCTCAGGACCGTGTCCAGACGTGGACTGCGTCCCGAGTTGGGAGTTGGGCATGGGGGTCCCTCTGTCTGCCCACAGTGGCTGCAGGGCTGGGAAGGAGAGGGGACACGACGGGGGCAAAGGTGGTGCCCAAAGGGGGCTGGGAGGGGATAATGGCGAGGGGAGTGCACTGGTGGGGCTGTCCCCGTGCCCCGATTGATGGCTGCTCCTCATGCCCTCCTCTCCCACAGGAGCAGTGTGAGGCGCCATGTCTGGAGGGAGGCGCGAGAGGAGAAGAGACGCAGCAGGTAGAGGGGAGAAGGAGGCCCGAGTGGGCACGGCCGTGGGGCAGGAGAGGGCCGGGGGTGTCCATGTCCCAGCCCAGCCGCCCGCATGAGGTGCCCGTTGTTTAGCAGGAGGAAAGGCGCTATGCAAAGACTGTGGAGTTGCTGCACCAGGCTATTAAGAAGACCGAGGTAAAGCCGAAAGGGCTGGGGGAAAACGGGTGGGTGCCCACAGGCCCTGGGGTGGGGGATCTGGCGGGGGGCCACAGCGGGCTCAGGCACTCGCAACTCTTCTGACTCCCAGGTGCTGCGTCGGGAAATACGTAATTTTGAAGAGGAGGTGGAGGAGGAAGAGGCCTGGTGAGTTGGGCCCCTCACCCCATACGGGTCTCCAGGGTGTCTCTGCAGCACCCGCAGGGATGGGGCTGCCAATGCTGGTGCCAGGCAATGGAGTGGGGGTGTGACAGGGGAGCCCAATCCCTGCCTGGGGTGGCGTATGTTTGGAAGGGGAACCCCTGCGTGGCCGTGGAGGTCTGTAAGTGGTCCAACCAAGCCCTGTTGCCCCCAGCTATCTGCAGAAGATGAAGGAGGCTGAGACACCAGAGACTGCGCTGCCAGAGGTGGTGGAAGAACAGATGGTAAGCGGGAGAGCGTGTGCCAGCCCCTGCCCCCCGGCCAGCGTGGGTGTCCCTGGGGAGAGGGGTCCATGGAGCTCACAGCCACCATGGGCTACGCTCCTGCTCAAGGCAAAGGTCAGGGGCACCGTGTAACTCCGTCTGTCCCGACCGTGCGGCAGTGTTTGACAAGTGTCCTCGCTCTGTGTTGACCTGCAGGAGAAGGACTTGCTGGCGAGGAGACGCGGTTTCCTTTACTGGCTGCAGTGAGTGTCCCCACTGGGTCCCCTGTGTCCTGGGGCCCGCTCCCGGGCAGAGGATGGCATGATGGGCTAGACGCCTGCTCCAAACGGTGGGGCTCACAAGCCAGGCTGCTGGCGAGCTGCTGGCTGGCTGCTGCCTTTGCAGCTGAGAAGTGCTCAGCGTCACTTTTCCCTGGGCCGGGATGTTTCCCCAGGCTTGCGGAGTCTCGTGTCCCAGCCTGCCCAGGGGAGCAAGGAGAAATGGCCGGGGAGGTGGCCTGTGGAGCTCCTAGAAGGGTTCCCTCTATCCCATATCTAGAAGGGCTTGCGAAGCATCCACCCTGCCCGGTCTCCCATGTCTCTTCTGCCCCACAGGATGCTCTGCATGCTCTTTGTCATCCCAGAGCTGGTTGTCCTCTTCTTTCTGGCGGCTGCAGTGCTCTACGCCTCCTGCTGTGACACCGAGCTCCTCTACCGCCTCCTGTTGCACATGCTGCGTGAGGAGACCTACTACAACGTGGCGTATGCAGTGGGAAGGATCCTCACTGTGGTCAGCGAGGGGCCGCTGCCCTTTTGACCGCTCCCCCCAATAAAGCCTTTTTGATCTACACCTCCATGTGCTTGGGCAGATTTGTTGGGGTGCAGGGAGAGGGTCTTGCCCTGCGTGCCGGCCCCTGCAGCCCCCCACGGCCAGGCCCAGTCTCATCTGCTGGGCACTGGGCACAGACACCCTGCCTGCTGCAAGCCAGGCCTCTGCCTGCCTGCCTCACCTGCTCAGCTGCTAGCACAGCTAAGGAAACAGAGACACAAGAAAGAGAGGTTATCAGATTTGTCTTAATTCAACCATCAGACATACGGCACTGCAAGAAATTCAGGCTTTGGTCATGGAAATATTGAGCATTTACTCACGTTTATTTCATTGAAGGCGTAATGCTGTGCACAAAAGCACAGAATCACAGAATAACAGAATCACAGAATCATAGCATCACAGAATGTTAGGGATTGGAAGGGACCTCAGCTGATCACCTAGTCCAATCCTCCTGCCAGAGCAGGAACACCTAGATGAGGTTACACAGGAATGTGTCCAGGCGGGTTTTGAATGCTTCCAGACAAGGAGACTCCACAACCTCCTTGGGCAGCCTGTTCCAGTCACCCTCACCATGAAGGAGTTTTCTTCTCAAGTTTAAGTGGAACCTCCTGTGTTCCAGCGTGTACCCATTGCCCCTTGTGTTATCATTGGCTGTCAACCCAGAAGAGCCTGGCTCCATCCTCGTGCCATCCACCCTTTACATATTTATAAACATTAATGAGGTCACCCCTAAGTCTCCTCCAAGCTAAAGAGACCCAGCTTCCCCAGCCTTTCCTCTCCATTCATCATCTTTGTTGTCCTGATCTGGACTCTCTCCAGCAGTTCCCTGTCTTTCTTGAACTGAGGGGCCCAGAGCTGGACACAATATTCCAGATTGGTCTCTCCAGGGACGAGTAGAGGGGGAGAAGAACCTCCCTCGACCTACTAACCATCCCCCTTCTAATACACCCCAGGATGCCATTGGCCTTCCTGACCACAACGGCACAGTGCCGGCTCATGGTCATCCTGCTGTCCACCAGGATCCTCAGGTCCCTTTCCCCTACATTGCTCTCCAACAGGTCATTCCCCACCTTATACTATAAAGTCTTGTGTTCAAACCATCAGTGTAATCAGCGAAAAGGCACTAACAGCACCACCAGCCCCTCAGTCAGCAGGGCACTGGTGAAGACACCAGGAGAGATCCCAGTGTGAGAGAACCACCTTCAAAAGCACTCTTTTTGATTAGTGCACCTTGTACCTCACTCCCTGTTCAGCACTGTACCTACAGCTGGCTGTGCATTTTAGTCAGCAAGGATTTTCTAAGTTATACTGACATAAGCATATGAAGTTTTCAATGGGATAAAACTTCATGATAGGTCTCAAGCCAATCCTTTACAAAAAATCTCATGAAGCATGCATAGGAACGAAAATACTTTCATTTCTGGTCATTCTTACACCTTCAAGCCCTGCCTGGAGCTATACTCTGCAGGAATACAGGACTTTGTTACCATGATGGACAAGACCATCACAACTTTTTTTTTTTCACCAATTTTAGAGAGATGGAGAATTCTACTGTAAATTAATTACAGTGAAGTATTTCCTTGTAACATGTAAGGATAAGACAAGTCCCAGCAACTAGTACAGGAAATCTTGAAATACCTATTTCACAACTTCTTCAGTTTTCAAAAAGTGAAGCATATAGTTGGCTTTCTTGAAGGTATACTCCTTATGTTAAGGAAAATCTCAAATGATAGGTTTATGTCTAGCTCCTGCTCTAACTACCTAGTGAGATCCTACAGAACTATAGAGAAGTGTCTATCAGAGTGCTGAGTACAATGTGATGTTACCGTATTTTTTAGTTCATGCATAAGGCTAAACAATAAATTGCATGGAAGCAGATGAAAAGTGTAATCATCCTCACATTCCTTGAACTTAGAAACCAGCTGCTCTTCAATGGCTTGAACACGTTTGATTGCAAGCAGAAGTTGCCCAAATATGTCATAGCTGAAGCATGACAGACAAGAAGGCATCAATAATCTTTACTGCTAAGAAGCCATTTTAGGAAGCTCAAAAGCAAAGGCACAGCTTGCACAGCAAATGCCCTGGATATAGCAGAAACACAAATCTCACTTTTGGAGATTTGCATAGAATTGATCACTACATGAAACTGATGCCCAAAAAGGTTTTCTCTGACTTCCTTTTCCTACTCAGCATCCTTAAAAATTGAAGAGCAGCTACTTTTTGGGCATTTCAGATACACTTCCATGGAATATTAGGACTCTGTTCAGCTGACAGTAAATAAGCTCCTAGAGCCATTTGAGATGCCTTCAGGGTCTGAACCTGGCCTCCAGCTGCTGCTCCGGAGGGCCATGTTGTATCTGCCAGTATCATAAATACATTAGCATTTCAAGTACCCCTGGAGATACACATGTGTGTATCTCAATCAAGCCTTGTTTCAAAGTCATAGAAAATACTCAGAATACCAGCTTTCAATAGCAAGCAGCTCTTAAGGTGCTACAGCTTATAATGTCCACATTATGAACTACAGAGTTTGTTAAATGCTTAAGCCTAGGGTCTTGCTCAGAAACTGTGGACATGTAGCTTTGCCCTTAAGTCTGCTGTGGCTTAAGCCTGCAGTGGGGATATGACTAAATCACATCAAAAGCCACGAAAGGGACTGCTCTGTTAGTTTGTAACATTAGTGCTCCTACCAGAAGAGATGTTTATCAGTGCTATGATTACCTGAGTTTAGGTTCTTACCAGCTCTGGTGGCATCCTGCTTAGGGCTGGAACAGAGAATCAGCCTTTAAGGAATCTCACTCTTCTCAGGAATGAGATACCTTAATCTATGGTGTCAACAAAATGAAAAATAGATAACATTGTTTTCTTCAGCATTCAGACAAGTTGCTTATTCTCTCAACTTCCTCTCTATTTAATATATGTAAGATATAAAACTAAATATATCAGAAATACATACATTTATATAAAACTGCTTAAATGCTAAACTGATTTAATGATCCTGTACACTAAAAACATTTTTCAGTTTAACAGGATAATTAATTTATCTGTATCTCAGCCTGAGAACAAACCTGTTATATGCAGCCATTAGCACTAATGAATGAAAGAAACTTTCACAGCTTTCTACCAATGCCTACTGAAAAAGTGAAATTGATAATTTTAGACAGGGAGTTAATTTCATATAACACTGGAACAAAAAATATTTGCAAAGATTTCATTTTGAAAATGGTAAAACAGCAGATGATGCTGCAGTCTTATGAAAGCTAAAACTTCACCAAGTAGAAAATGCAGTGTAGAGCTCTTCAGAATGTTTGAATTACAGGAGCACTGAAAAAAAACCAAACCTCTGTATATCTCTTCAAAAGAATATAAATGAAATTTTTACACTTCTTAGGAAATTTTATTTTTATATACATATTAAGCACTGACAAGGCAGTGCCTCTCATGGGACAGGAAAATCAGGGCTAAGCACACAGAGACACATTCAGTCACAAGGTAGATAATTACTAAGGATAATCTCCTTTTACTAGAAAAATTTTAAAACAACAACAACAAACAACAACAGCTGGGAGCATAGTAGGAGATGACTGGAAAGAATCTTCCAGATCTTCAAGTCTCACCACCAACTGCTGTAACCGTCATATAGTAGTATACCGCTATACTTCATCTTAAAGTTGGTGCTTTTCTCCAATACTTTTCTTAGTAATCTCACTGGTGGAACAACTACAACTTTTCAATTTCAACACTAAATTTCTAAAAGGCAGGCTCCATCCATTTTGACCATCTTGGTATTACTTCTTTGTGCCCACTCTAGCCCCAGTCTCTTTCTTGAAAAGTGGAATATTACACTTATCTGCATTATTTCAAATAAGGAATTAACAGAGCATTAATATTCCCTTGTTTGTACTGGAAATACACCAACAGTCCAGATCGCAATTCACCTTTTCAGAGCTACATCACACTGCCAACGCACAGACACCCTGTGACCAATTGGTATACTCCCATTCTTTGTTGCTTCCATTTGATGAGTCTGCTGACAGCAGAAATTCTTGTCAGCATTCTCCAAGTGCATAATCTTGCACATTACTCACCTGAATCTCATTCGTTTTCCATTTCTCTAATAGTCAAGGTTGAAAAGTTCTTAATATTCTTTGCAATTTCTAATTCAGCTTCAATTTAAACAGTTTTTATTCCTGCTATACATTCTAACAAATAACTTTATTTGCTGATCAGTATTTTTTAATTCCCTTCTATTATTTTCTATTCCTTGCCAGTGTTCCTGTATTTCTAAAAATCCTTCTTTAAGTAACTATCTATTTACATCTGGCAGTATTTCTGAAAGTCTTTCCCTTGCTTGGATATAAATTCTTGGTATTTTAAATAAATCTAACTTTAATTTCAGAGATCTTCTCTATTCAAATTCCTGAGAAGTCCAGACTGGCTGGGTTATCACTGCAACTTCTTTAAGTTTATCTAAGCCCACACTTCAAGTCAAGCACTTTACTTCAAGACATACTTTTGTTCATCTTTCCACTTAATCTAAACTAACTTAATCCAAAGCCCTTATCAAAAGTTACAATGACAGGCTCAACTGTAATATCATTATTATTTACCCAAACTAAACATAAAATAGCCAAAACTGTCTTCAAGGGGTTGTTACTGTGTTTATACATTTCTGTTTACTGTAAACCACCTAAGTTTGTCTTTGAAGACCCCAGAAATTCTTTTTCCCATGTGGGCACAGGCATGTTCTCTTTCATCTCTTATAGTCCCACAGATTATAAATTCTTGGAAGAAAAAGAAAGTGTTCTGTTATCTTTAGCTGGGTAACTAGGATGTTCTCCCAAGTTATGGGAAATGTGGAATTAGTAGAGAGAAGTGACCTGAGGTCTCTTTTCTGTATGAGTACTTTCAGTTATTTGAACTAGTGCCCAACAGGTGGCAAATGGAATACATCTAATAAACTTCACTGACCTTACTCATTTGCAGAACATGTCTTCTTTATGACATTTTTTTTCATTCTGCCTCAATATAGCAAGATTCCTTGAGCAGCAGGATTCTGAAGCACAGAGACGATCCCTGCGATTTAGCACAGCTCCGGATTACATTTGAGGGAGAAAGCAATCACATTGTAAGAAAATTGTTTTAAGAATTGCTGTATTAGATCTAGTCCTAAGTGACTTTAAAATGTTTACCCTAGCTCTAACACAGCCCATGTCCATACACAGCAATTTTAGACTGATCCGATTGCTTTTCAAAAAGAAGCAAAGACAGAGTAAAGTATTTGTTGAATGATGGATATTCTGTTACATTTGATGGATACTGTAATGGCTAGTGTTACCAAAGTTTTTCCAACAACGAATCTGGTAGTGAAGAGTGAAAGGGGCCAATATTGCTCTAGCAGGCTTCTCCTAATACAATGTTGATCAAGTATGCAAGCTGCTTAGAAAACAAAATGAACAAAACCAAGCAACAACAAACCAAACAACACAACCCAAAGCCAACCAGCTAAGCACAATAATAGATTTCCTCCTGTGCACAGTATCAAGTCCCGAAATTTCTACCCAACAGCTTCCATTTCTTTATTCATTTATCCTAATAATCTCTCTCTGGACATTTTCGAAGATACTTTCCTCCAGCACAGATGATCAAATAATAGATATACAGGTCATGGAGACGAACCCAGCTGATGAGGACAGCCTAATAAGTAAAAGGACCAGGGATTACACAACAAGTTTAATGCCTAGAGTAGTTGTGAGCACAAGTGCAGACGTGTTGCAAGAAGAGCCAGAGGCCACGAATGCATTTGCAAAGGGCAAGTTTTATTTCAGTTACCGCTCTACCAGTGGATCTCCGAAGTAGCACCTAAGCTTCCACGCAGAGGTAATACAAGCAGGGACGCAGGAGCTGCAGCGGTTCAGCCCTGGTAGATCACTGGGCTACCTGCACTCACCTGTACTTCAAGGCTTCAAGCAGGCACAGCCTCTTGCTCTTCCTCACAACAAAGCAAGAATCTCAGGCACAATGATAAGGTTTCTCACAGGCCTATATTATTTAACAGAGAGGTTCTACTTGTCAAGCATACATGGTCAGTAAAACAGTTAGTGTGATGTATGTGCTTTTTCTATATCACAGCTGCAGCTGCTTGAGTGTATTTAAAATTAACCAACCTCCACACCAATCTTCTGCTATTTCCATACAGTAGTCATTGCTGCTCTACTGAATATCTGGAGAAAATGTAATTTCTTCTATTGGAGAAGTCATATTTTGGTTAAAAAAAGGAACTCTACTGTAGTGAAAGTCATATCACCCATTCTCCTAGGCAGCTACGGATTATTTTTTCCAACTCCACCAACACTAACGGCAAGATATACAACATGTCCCAGCAGTGGCTATGGGAATACAATACCAGTTCTTGGACGTGTTGATAGAGCACCTGTGAAGTGGATATACTGTCCATGTGCCATGGACATGAAAACAGTGTGCGTCACTACCTATGCACAAATCACTACATCACTGCAGTGTGTTTCACTGTTCACTGTATTCAGACTTCCCTATAGTATTCCTGCTATACCATCCTTGTTTCAGAACAGCAAGTCAAAAATACTCTATGGTTTATGATTTACTGTGTGTCATTTTGGCACTGATCCTTGGACTGATCACCATAAGGGGCTATCCCAGTAAAAAGCACTTGATATATATTTTGCCTTGGAATCACTTTCTGCATGAGGCTGTAATGTATCCCAAAGCCACATCACAAGCAACATCAATTAACCTTCTCAGTGATCATTCTACACACTCTTAATCTTGTACAGGGCAGCTGCCCTGTCCTCATCCTGTGAGGGGGAAATGCACTCTTTAAGACAATAAATACTGCTAACCACAGAGCTGAATGGCACATTCCCCATGCTCAAAAAAAATCAAATATGCTGAAGAAAATTATCAAAATATAAACTTGTAGCCAGTAGAAAGGCTTTATTTTTTCTCATTCTATTTGCTGTTTTTGTGGCATAAGCCACATGGTGTCTTTCATTTCCTTCCCCAGTGCCATCTTCACTGTTTTTTCTCCTTAAGCATGGGATGCTATTAAATTCACATAGTCCAATCCTACATCTTAGAGTGGAAGCAAATGAGATAACAAAATTTTAAAAGAGTAAAAGCTCTCTGCCCTAGTAGTTTCAATATTCTTTTATGTCAGAAGGTGAGGCCTTAAATTAGCAGCTAGTCATTTTAACCTGCACTTTATTTTCCCTGTTCATCTCTCTATTTTGCTAATTTCTATGTGCCTTTACCAATTAAGTTTGCTAGAAAATGCCTTATAACCTGCAACTCCTTATCACCAATAAATAATGCTTTTTCTAAATAGGACTTTCAGTTTAAATTGGAGCATAATGTACCACACTAGAAATTATTTCAAGGTCTGTCTCTTCTACCTAAAATTACTGTAGAATCGTGCCAGAGGAAAACAGAATTTAATTACTGTGAACATCCTACTTGTGAACTTCTTTATCTAAATCTTCTTTACTGGGTCTACAATAAAAAGTAGCACTTAGCACAACATCTCATCAAATGTAATAATCACTAAAAAGACTCTACAATCCTCTCCTCAAAACCAAAAACATCAGCTTTTCTAACCATGGAGCGGGGAAATGGTAAGACAGGAAAATTGTTCATCAGAGGATAGGGTATTTTTTTTTAAAACACTACATCCAATTATATTGTTTAAGCATGAAGAAGTATAAAGTAATTTAGTTAGATGTAATTACTGAAAAACATAAGGCATCCTGAATGAAGGCTGTTATATTGTTGTTTAAAATATTTGTATCCCACTGTTGTTTGAAAACTTTTCATATGAATAGGATTGTAAAGAGCAGGAACTGGATAAACCTAGACTCTCTCAAAATAAAAAACAGACTAAATAATTCTACAGTTACAAGGCAGGCTGTTAGAATAACAACATGATAGCAAAGAGCAAAAATTACAAAAAAAAAAAAAAAAATCGGGTAAGTGAAAGCACTGAAAAATAATTGTGGTAGCGCAATTCTGTATCCACGAGAGCCCAAATCTTAAAATGAGTCCTACATAATCCAAACCAGTTATCTCATAACAAAACCTTGTCTTGACCTACAGGGAATGCACATTGAAATGCAAGAAAAATCACAGAAATCGGATATAATAAATGTAGGAGAACCAGTGAAGTGGAGGTTTCAGTGTTTTAAACAACCTCCACAAGCCAAAAAGCGGGCAGACTCCAGCCTTGGCAATCTTCCAGCCTTTCTTACATCCACACTGCTCTGGTAACTCTGGTCCCCTCCTGTATTCCAAACTGAGCAATTGTTGCTAATAGATCGCCAGTTACACGCACGTTAGCTCCTGATCAAGTCATCACAAATGGCCAAACTACTATAGATGTGGAATCACAGCCCGTCTAGTTCACTTCCAAGGCACAGACACACCCAAGCGAGGGCCCCATGACGCTGCTCCCCGCTGCTCGGCGTTCAGAGCGGCACGCCCGCCTGTCCTGCCAGGCAGCCCCGCACGATCTGCAGCAATTCCCTACAAAAGTTCACACGCAGGTTTTCTTCATTTCCCCACCTCCCACCCACTCCATTGCTGCATTTAAATATTCCTCTCGGCCTTTGCTGCTAGTTAAAATAATCAGCGGCTAACTAATGATAGCCCGCCCAGGGTGTGATTACTTGGTGGCACTTCTCGGGGTCTCTGATGTCCCCGGCCCGGCTCTTTGACTGTAAGCTCTCTGAGTCTGGGCTTGTTCCCTGGGCCTGGAGGAACATATATATTTTTCTTTGTCCCACATTTTATTGAACACTTTTCATTCGTTTCCCCCTAATTCAGCACCGCGCCTCTCCACCCTTGTCACAGCTTGCCGCCGGGCTGACCCCACCCCGGCTCCATCTCTGCCAGTCAGGAGACGAGAGGACGTGCCACCCTCAGGCCTCGGCACGGCGCGGGGTGGCTGCCCGCAACCCCGGCGACAAAGGGCTGGCCCCGCAGCCGGCGATGGGCCCGGCCTCTCGCGGGGGCGAGGGAGGCAGCAGCCGCCTGGGAGGGCTGGCCTGCCCCGCCGTGACTTCCGCGGCCGGCCGGGCCGGGCAGGCGCCGCGCTAGCGGAGCGCTTTCCGCCGCCGTTTGTCTCCCGTCTCTTGCCGTTCGCAGCAGCTGCTGCTGCTGCTGCGCAACCCCTTACCCGCCCGCCACTCGCCCCAGTGGCGTCGCCTCCTCCTCTCAGCCTCGCACGGCGCGGCCCGGTAAGCTGTCCGGGGCCTTGGGGGCGCGGAAGGAGGCGCCGCATCCACCCGCTGGGCCGTGCCGGGCCCTGGGCAGGTGGGCCGACGGGCAGCGGGGTGCTTGGGGCACGGGCAGGGACCTGAGGGGCGGACACCTGCCTGGAGCTGCGGGGAGCGTCGGGGCTGCCCGGCCTGGGGCGAGCCCAGCGCTTGCCTGAGGGGGCGCCGCAGCGCGGCGGCGACAGCCCCGGCTTCGCCCCGGAGTGAACTTGACGGTGCCGCCGCCGCCGGCTGTTAGCAGCCGGAACGGGCGTGCGGGGCTGCCAGCCTAGCGGTGCCTGCGCCGCTCTGGGGGCGGCCACCGCGCCCGCCGCGGACCTGCGGGCGGCTCCGGGGGTGTCCGGACACCGGCGGGGCGGCCGGGGGCTGCGATTGTGCAGCCTGGTGACTGGCGGTCGGGAGCTCGTGTGGCGTTGGGACGTGGACACCGTATCCTGCTTGTTGAGTCCTTTGTTGTGTGCAACTCCTGTTTGTACGTGCGAGAGCATGAACGGGCAGTACTGGTCAGCGGGATCTCATGCAAGAAAGAGGTTACATGCTGATCCATAGTTTTCCATTGACTTGATAGGCCTGTTGCCTGTCAAAGCGATTTAAACCCTCCACATTCTGTGGCTGTATGTTAGACCTGTTGACTTCAGCAGCATGCTGTAGAATCTTTTTGCATCTCCTTAAGCAGAACTACTTTGGAGATCAGAAGCTAGCGGCAAGTTTTTACATGTACTCAGATACCTTCCATCGTTGTTTCTCTGTCCAGCAAAGTGTCATTTCCTCGCCTTCTGCAAGAAGGAACTTCTGGTATGGACACTTTTTGGCTAGCACAGCTTATCTACCTTCTCTCTGTCATCCTACTTCAAAGCTGCCACTCATGCACTATTTTTTCAAGACTCCACTTTCTGTGCCCTAATTTCTTGCTGCAACCTAATGTAATGTTCATGGCTACAGCATTCTGGAGGGGCCACAAGTGACTTTTGAACAAAAAGGCATTGAGAAGCACTTGTCCTGCTGTACTTGTTTTCTGATTTTTGTGCATTTGGGGATGTGGAGCAAACTAGTTGAAGATAAATTCTAGACCATGTTTTCAGCAGAAGTTTAAGTTTCTGTGTTTGGTTCTTCACTTAGAACATTTGAGATTTTTTCTTAGGGTTTTACCTACTGTTTTCGAGCAATCTTTTTGAAGAAAAAATGGCCAAAGTTTAATACACTATAGAATTCACATTATATGAGAAACTTAGATATGAGTATGAAAGGGGAATTCCTACTAGTAAGAGGATGCCAGAAGGGAAAGTGTCCCCTTCAAGAAATGATCAATAAATTTAACACTGATCCGTTCTCTACCACTTCTCTGTCTGCTATGTCTACTGCTTGATTGATTCTTCACCATTTTTTTGTTGATATTTCCTTTATGAATAGTTCTACTAGCTTTCTGTGGTGTTGCTCATAGATTTTCCAGGCAGAGTGGGAAGATGGAAAAATACAATTCCTGTTTCTGCTTCCCTTAGCATATTGATGCACATGAATGCATATGAAAATCTTAAGGCTCTCATTCTGATATTACTTGTTTGCTGCTGTGGAGTGGTTATTTAATCTTCTAGTGTTTACTGTCCTTATAAATGTAAGAATCAACATTTTCAAATGGATCGAAGTGGATTTTGTGTTAGTTTCCACCCTAGTAATGAATTCTTTATTATTTTTTTTTTCCTTGAAAATTTGTATGATCTGCTTAGTCTACTCAGTGCTAGTACAACTTCATATTGAGTTCTGCATCCAGATTTGAATGCTGCTGTGCAAGAGTAGCTGACCCATTTGAAACTTCACAAGGTAGCAGTGACAGCCAGAGATAAAGAAGGCGTGATCTGTGAGGAAAGAGGGAAAGAACTGTATTTATTTACCTCAAAGGCAAGTTTGAAGGAGAGCTAATATATGATAAGTGTTTAAAGTTGTAAAATATTCTTGCCTGGAAGAGAAGGAGCTGTTTTGTTCTCTGTATTCACAGAGAATGAGGGAAATTGCAAGAAAACTCAGGTAAGGTATTAGGGGCAGTATTACAATAATAGAAGATAAGAAGGTAATTAAAGAGTTTGGAAAGGCTATGAAATCTTCATCAGAAGTCTGTCAGAAGGTTAGAAAAATGGTTGTCAAGGAAGGGAACTGACACTCTGACTTGGAAAGGATGTCTTCTCCCTTTGCTCCTCACTTTTCTGGATCTGAATCATAGAAAAATGTTTGAAGGGCATAAAACAAGAGCCACGAAGGAGCGTAGGCTTTTTAACACCCACATATTTCTACATCCTACTTTGAAGGCAAACACAAGCTTGCACAAAGCAGTGGGTCTAAAAGCAGTATAGCCACAACAAACACGGTCCAGTGTCAAGCTGAAAACGGCCACTGAGAGCGACACTATCTAGTTTCTTAATGCCAAATTGGAATCTCTTTATGTTGGCGTTTTTTGCTGGAAGAGAAAGCAAGATGAGAGCAAGATGTCTTTTAGTGGTCTTAGATGCAGAACAAGACAAAAACTTATTAAAGTATATCCAGAACATTATGGGTTAACTGCATTTAATTACAAAACCACTTCAAAATCCTGTGTCTGTATGCTTTTATTTCACTTGCAATTGAAGTTATGTGCAAATCAAAATAAAAATGTTTGTGTGACAAATCAGGAATTACTCATTTGCTGATACATGTAGAAACTTCTGCAATGTGTTACTGTGCATTTGTTGTGTTTCTTCTGTCCTCTGCAAGAACTGTAAAAGACACATACTTGCAAAATATTAATAGAACTACAGGAATTTTCCTTTTTTAATTTTACTAGGCTAGAAGCACAGTCTACTGTAATGTAGTATTACAAAATATTTGCACTTTTAGATTTTTTTTGTAGTTCACTGTCAATATTCTTGGTTATACCAAATACAACCTGTACTCTCTGGTTATTGCATATATTACATATTAGACATTAATTTATCTTATGAAAGTGTGTTTTTAGATTAAAGGCATATGCAGAACTAAGAAGAAACATTTAAAATGTGTACATTAAAAAAAGAAAGAAACGAGGTTTTATTTTGAGTTAAGCAGTGTTTGCTTGCTAGATGCTGTTCAGATGGGGGGAATGTTTACATCACTTCAAATGCCAGTGATCCTTAGACAGCCTGTGTTTGCATGACTTGAACCCTGTCTTTTAAATATAGACAGTGGATTCATTCATCAGGCCTTTATCTCTTGGTTCAGAGGTCAATCACCAATTGTTTTACGCCTCGCTTCAGTAAGCATCGTTGGCCTCAAATGAAGCAGCTGTTCAACAGATAGCAGAACAGCTTTTTCTAGAATCATGAGCATAAGTGGAACAGAACGTATACTGAGACTTGAATAAATACCATTTGAATACACAGATCCAGCAGATAAGATGTGCAAGATGTGTATCACTAACTGTGGCACGTTTCAATAATGTGTTTTATTAGGTGGGAATATGGCTGTACCTGAAATACACGTCCTAGCTAGCTTTATGCAAAAAGTCTTTCAGTCCTTCCAGGTTGATCTTAGATTTGAGATTCTCACAGAGCTGTTGTAAGATTAAATTAATTCTAAAAGTGTGTTATGAAATTGCGAAGAACAAGTTAATTAGAACAGCTTTAAGGTGTTTGAATGGTACAAACAAATTAATGGTAATCATTCCTTCAATACCCTCTGAAAGCTAATGCTGCATTTATCACAGCAAAATCTTTCAGAGCCTGAATGTACTCTTTTTTTTTTTTTAAAAAAAAAGGTCATTTGTAGAGAAATACAGCATGTTAATATATTCCACTTTCAACTTGTATCTGGTACAGAAAGTAGCAGCACTGACATAGGGAAGCTAATAAAAGCTTGAGAGAAATTCTGTGTAAGTCAAGGTGTTTAAATCACTACATTTCTGTCATGAATAAGACAGGCCTCCAGTGTAAATTTCTCTAAGTGTCTCTTGCATGATCTTTTGCTTGGACATCTTAATTTATGTTAAAGTACATTAACGGAATCTTAAGAAAAAAAATATTGTGACATCATTGCGAGAAAATATTTAATGTTTGTTAGCCTTCACTTTCTAAGCTTAGCATGGATCTGATTATGAAAAGCTGCATGTACGCTTGAGCTAGGAGTCTAATGTACACACACATTATTTCTGTTCTTGTCTAACTGTATTTCAGACTCTAGATATTTAGAAAAAGTAGGAAATCTGCTGAAAGAACACCTAAGAAAACCTCAGATATAAATGAAAAATAATTAATAACCTCTGTGTATGTGTTTCATAATCTTTGATTAATTCAGAAAACAAGGCAGAAAAGGGAAAGGTAGAAATGGGGAAAATGCAAAATTCTCTGCGGCACAATAAGCCAAACTGCTCTGCAGACAATTTGAGCACCTCAGAGTTTCTTTAGTTAGTAAAAACTAAATAAAAAAAAATGCTGAAAGAATTAAAAAATCAGATATTTGGACTGTTTAAGAAAAGAGTTTATTTTAATACTGGTTTGAAGTTTTACGCCCCTGCTTCCCTGTCAGTAAGTGCTGTGCAATTTAACACTGTGAGTAGTCATAATCCTAGCATAGTGCTTGGGTTTAGTGGGTAGATGTAAAAGGTTTTCTTATTTTTTTCATGTAGCTAACACAAGGGGGTAAAACCAGAAGCAGGTTGAAAGAAGAGTTGGAGGAGGACCTTTGGAAAAAGCATGGTGAAAAAGGAAAGTTTTAGAAACAGATTAGAGAAGACCAGAGAGACCTCAAAACACAGCAAAGCACAGAGAGAAAAAAATATTTGTCTTGTGCTTCTGGTTGTCGTAATTTAGGTCTCTCTTTTACAAGGATGTTGATTCAGGTCTGTGGAACACTGTGTTGCACCAGTAGCACTGATCCTCCCACGCAAAATAATTTAAGGGAGCATACCTGCAGGGGAAAAGTGTTTTCTGTGGATTAATGCTGGCATTCATTTATGTGATGTGGCATTACATATGTGTATGTGTATTTAAAGTGTAGGGTAACAATGACTTACTTTTATGGACATATTCTGTGAAAACTGGAGTTCTCTTTTGTCTAAGCCTTGAGGAATTTTTTTGGCTTTTTTTAAAACATATTTTGTTGTTGTTGCTTTCTAGGCCTGTATGTAATCTGGAAATAAGAACAGCTGTTTCACTTTGCTATTTAAAATGTCTAGGTGGCATGCTATACAAGATCAGACAGTGTTTGTAAATAAAGTATTAGTCTCCTCTGCAGTGAGAACACTACTGACAGACATCTGGGTTGCAAGACGAAAGCGTGTGTGGTTTCGACAGGTGACTGAATTATATGTTTTGTGGTCTTTGCAGACAGACATACACAGCTGAAGAATCAAAAGTTGAGATGAGTAACCAAGCGGCTGATGTGCTACGTTGCTGGAGGTGTAGAAAATACATAGCAAATTCTGTTTGCCTTGCAAAATGTCATGGAAAAGAACCATCTGATGTAAGTGGAGCATCTAGAAGCGTTTGTAACTTTTTCCAGTGCTGTTGGTTTTAAATAAAGGAGAAGTGCTGGAGAGAGTCCAGCACAGGGCAATGAAGATGATGAAGGGAGTGGAGCATCTCCCTTGTGAGGAAAGGCTGAGGGAGCTGGGTCTCTTTAGCTTGGAGAAGAGGAGACTGAGGGGTGACCTCATTAATGTTTACAAATATATAAAGGGTGAGTGTCATGAGGATGGAGCCAGGCTCTTCTCGGTGACAACCAATGATAGGACAAGGGGTAATGAGTTCAAACTGGGACACAAGAGGTTCCACTTAAATTTGAAAAGAAACCTCTTCTCAGTGAGGGTGACAGAACACTGGAACAGGCTGCCCAGGGAGGTTGTGGAGTCTCCTTGTCTGGAAGCATTCAAAACCCGCCTGGACGCCTTCCTGTGTAACCTCATCTAGGTGTTCCTGCTCCGGCAGAAGGATTGGACTGGATGACCTTTCAAGGTCCCCTCCAATCCCTAACATTTTGTGATTCTGCGATCCTGTGAGTATTAGGCTTGCCCTCACTTAGTAATTAATCTTTTATGGAGAGTACTGAAATATGGACAACTCCACAGAGAGTAATGTAAGCAGTAATGCTACTGAAGTCAAATAGGTAGTGAATCACCTTTATGTTCTGTGACATGAAAGCTGGTATTCATGATGGATTTGAGTACTAGCTTGTGTAGAATAAATGGTGTTTCTGTTTTTCGTATGAAAATGGGTTGCATTTTTGACAGTTTAAATGCTTTTTTGTTTTGTTTTGTTTTAATATCTTTTAACAGAGAACTCTTTTTTTCTAAGGTGTATTTTAGGTACTGACACTAATTTCCAGTGCAGTTAACTGTGTGTCAAATATTCCTACATCACAAACTTTTGCTCTTGATTTTGAAAAAAATGGAGGATATCTATGCACACAAATAGATCAGAAGATTAACCTCCTGAGGGGAGGGATGTCCTCACAGGCTAAAATGCCACTGAGCAATTTACATCATCTTTATTCAAATAAACAGAAGAATAATCATATGGAATAAAACAATGACATAGTATTTCCTGCTGCTTTATAATGGCAGCCTAGTAATCATGAAGAGTTAAGAGTCTTTCTGAATATGCCAAGAAGACTGTGCTTATATGCTACAATCTTGAATCAAAGTGAAAAAGCAAATAGAAGGGAAGATGTTGATCTTTTTTGTTAACACACTAGAAATGCAATGGCATTATTTTGGCATTGAAGAAGGATGTAACCAATAGAGGAAGAAAAAAAGTTATTATTTTTAAAATCCTGATATAATTAGTATTACAAATAAACCCCATTTTAATAACTTTATTTGCTTGCAGATTTTGAAGTCTGGAATATTTTTCATGCTTCATACTTGAGTGGTTTTTATTTTGTGCTTGGTTTGAAGCATTTGGGGGGAGGGGGTGGAATTTCAACTCCTTTCATGGAAAAAAATGTAATGAAAAGAAGGAGGTATCTTTGTCCATGCCCCATGGTGGAGCTTTTAATTGTTAGTGGAGATCCACCTTCATTGTGCACAAGACTGAAGGATCTACATCTCTAATTACGCAGCTAGTAGATAAAAAAAACTTAATTTACCTCTACTTCCTGAGACGCTGGGAGGCAAAGATTTTACTAAAATGAGAAGAGTAGTGTTTTCAGTATGTCGGCTTTCCCTCATGAATTTTAGACATTGAGTCAAAGACATAGCTGAAATATGGGTAAACCAGAAAAATCTTAGAACGGATCTTAAAACTAAATGTTGAAGTCATAAATGCAGTGTAAACACTTTCAATCAGAATTATATCCAAGTTGAAATATAGGTCCTCTCTGCAGATAGGAGGAAGATGATAGCGTAGACATGGCAAATGGATCTACCTGTCTGCTGTTATTACTTGGAGAATTTCTAAAAGCTTTTGTCTTCTGTGTATAGTCACACCTGCAATTTTAAGCTTACTGAAACTTTTATTCCTGTGAGTTTCATAACATAGGAGTCAGTCATTTTCCATATTCATAAATTTTAAGAACTGTTTTTAAGGCTTCAGCACTCACCAGGGTTTCCTTGTATTTTAGCTATCTTTATAACTTTACTGACATTATAAGCCACATTAAAAGATTAAATTACACTTGTATCACTTCTGAGCTAAAGGTAGTTAGGTAATTGTTTTTGTTTTAGTATCAGTTAGTGAAATGCTACAGTTTTTTAGATTTTGTTTTCTCTTCAGTTGGTCATATCATTGCAGTAAAAACTGAAAGGTTCCAAAGAGTCCCTGGTTTCTGCTAGTTATTCTAACAAGCATTAGAAAATTAATTTAAAACTATTTGTGGCATAGTTACACAGTACTGACCATAGTCTTTGTATAAACTAGAACTTAGATTTTCCTGTCTTTACTGCAAAATTGTACCAGGTGATAGTACTTCTGAAGACAATTCTGGATATTCTCAGAAGATGAGCAATTTCATAGTTTTTGTTCTTGTGAACAGAACAGAACTACCTCCAAATGCCTCAGTCTGCACAGTGGAGTCTGTCCAGTGTCCTTGGATTCAGAAATATAGAATTACTGACAGCATCTGCCTCACTTGCAGTATAAAGAATGCACCAGCATCTTTGAGTTTTATCTGTTACTAACATATTTACTGAATTTGGGAAGCTGACTTCAGGCTATATTCAAACAAAACTTTACATGGATGTTGAGTATCAATACAATAATTATTTTTTTAACAGACATCACAACCTTCAGCTGCTGCTCAGGAGTCTTGCAATGTATGGCATGTGGACTTAGAAGCCATTCCAGAGTGGGTGAAATGTGTCATTGAAAAGGTACATATTTTTTTTCTTTCACCTTTATTATTCAATGGAAGTTAATGTTGTCGCGTAGATATAATAAGCAGAAACAGTGGTTTTCTTTTGCCCTACAGTTCTTCTCTGATGAATCTTTGATTTTAAGAGGCAAATGATACCTGCATTCCTCTCTACTTAGACTTAGTGTCTAAGTTTTACTATATTGCAAGTAACTTCTAAACAAATCCACCCTGAAAATCATACATAAAGAAAAAAATTGTTAAGATTGTAAAACTAAGCTTTTGAAAATTAGGAGAATTTGTTTCATCTTCTGTCCCTGTTTTGCTCTGTTTTATTTTGTTAAAGATTACTTAAACTCTTTTTTTAAAATAAGTGATCACTTATACTTCAGTAGTGCGTGATAGAGTGCCATATCTGTTTCAGAAACATGAGTCTGGGGCAGGGTGTGAAAATTAGGGGTGATGAGGTATTTCTCCTCTTTACAGACCTGCCTAATCTTGAATACCTGATCATAAGGATGCAGTTTTTGGCAGTCCTTTGCATGTTATATTATTTCAGTAAAATTTCATTCAGTATTGATACTAATATTATTCTTTTCACGTTTAGCTGTAAATGGCCAGCCTTCTGCATGTGAAAGCCTAGAGAGTGAACTTGAAACCTGGGAAATACAATACCCATAGACTGCTCAGAAAAGGCTTAATATATTTGCTCGAGATTGCAGAGGAGCAATGATCCTTTGGTGGCAGAGGCAGAACATGCGAGTGTCTGTGAACACCTTCAATATCTTAACGTTCTTTTTCTCTTTTAATATTCTGGGAACTTTTGCCTCGTTCAATTCTGACTGCTCTGGGCTTATGGATGAATGTGTGGGTTTTTTAAACAATTCTGACATCCCCACATCCTCCTGGGCTCTGAATAATTTTGCGATCATGTGTTATTTTCTTCTGTATGACTCCAAAATCAAAGGCTAAATCATTTTACATAAGCACAAAGTCTATTTGCAGGCTGTAAAAACCCACAGCTTCCAAGCCAGTTCTTTTTTGCCATCTGTCCCTGTTCTTAACCAATCTCACTGGGTTTCATACACACATTAGTGTATAGATAATCTTCAATAATTATAAATACGTAGGTAGTGCTGCTAGTGACTGTTGACCTGCATTTTCTCTTCCCCATCACTTGTCACTTCTTTTAGCTTCTTGGTTAACCCTTCCCAATTTATCCCCTTTATGCAGTCCATCATTACATCTGTGTCCCCTCAGCTCCTTTTCAGATCTTGCTGATTTTCCTCCTACCACATCCTCCACTAGTAGGCTGTTACTTCTTCCAGAGTCCATTGCCAAACTCATGCTAAATCAGTCCTGGATGCCCTTGTACTGCACCTCATCTCCCAGTCTCTGTGCACACAGGACACAGAGATGCCCTTTTTCTTCCCTGCCATCTCTTGCATTCCCATTTTTGTCAGGCTCCTGGCCTTATTCCCTGACCTTCATGGGTCACTCCTTCTCTAAATTAGGAGATCCAGGCTACTATTCCATAGTGCCTGAGTGGCAGAAAGACTTACTAAAGGTGCTAGGAAGTGCATTTCCCTGAGTTTTATTGCCTAGCCCTTGGCATCTGGGAAATGGAGTGTGAATCTCTGAACCAGCTTAATTCTCCTTTGGAAATGGCGTATGCACAAGTTGGTTTGCCTTATAAACTGTGAGAGACTATGCATGTTCAAGGAATTTTCATGGCCTTTGAGTATATGTAAACTGAGATTTCTTTTTCTCCCAAGTTAAAAAGATGTCCAGATTTAAACAGATTCTCATAGGTGCAATTAAAGCTTTCAATCAAACAAGCATCAATCAAACTACCTTGCAAAGACATTTCCAACTGAAAGCAGTGCTTTAGCTAGCAATGTTGGGCAGCTTCTGTATTTGTGGCTCTAACCCGGCTGTAGGCACACTAGTGAGTAATGTGTGACGGAAGTTGATAATCTTGTTTCTCATCTGGGCTTTGATCTACAAACACTTGTGTAACTTTAATCCTCAAAAATGTATCTGCTGACAGATGAACACATTTACTGTAAATGCTAATAGTTGCGCAAATATGTAGGAGTTTAAATATCTTGGATATGTGTTTTCTTTTTTCAAAAGGAACTTTAGGATTGAAATGAAATTTACAGAATTACAAGTAATGAAAGTAACTGTCTTCTTGTAGATAGAGTACTAAGGATTTGTCATGGCACCTGCATGCACATTATGTTGTAATACTACATATGCCAAAATACAAATACCATTTCAAGCCTTTGTAGGGTAAGCAAGGTAAAAATCTATATTCTCTTTGTAACAAGTTGCCTTTCACTGTACTTAGTATGCAAGCACTCAGAAGACTTAGCTGAGAAACTGTGCTTGCTTATTCCAGATTAACGTGGTAAATTGATTTCACTCCTTTAAAGCAGGATCTAATGTTTTGATTAATATTGTAGCATTATTCTACCTATGGAGAAATTTTAACATATTTCAAATCCCCTCCATTTTGAAACATCTGTTCTAGATTTCTTAGAATTAGTTATCACTACAACAAGCAGAGTTTTGACCAGAATAATAATTACAGTGAATTTTCATTCTGCTGTGAAGTGTCTTTTCTTGTGTTTGAAAAACAAAATGTAAATCCTTTTATTGAAGAAGAGTAACTCTAGTAATGATTTCTTAACCATTTATTTGCAATGAATGTGTTGAGTGTGTTTTTTTTCTTTTCTTGTTGACAGGCACAGTGGACAATTGGAAAACTGCACTGTCCATTCTGTGAGGCCTGCTTAGGGGGCTTTAACTTTGTTTGTGACACAAAATGTTCCTGTGGACAGTTAGTTAATATACATTTCTGCAAAAGTCGGACTGACTATCAGCCAGCTTTCTCTGTTAAATTCAGAAAATCATCAGGAAAGCACTTACCCCTCCTTGGAATTCAGTCTGGTTTCAGCAAGAATACCTGCCACGAAGTCGTGGCTTCATCTTTGGAAATTAAAAATCAAGGGTTTTCCTACCTTAGCAGAAATAATAAAGGTACTGGAAGATTAATAGAAGCACTTTGTCTAGAAATAAAATCTCCCAGATTTGAGATGAAAAGTAAAATGCTTCCCATAAAGGCTTTAGATCAAAAAGGAAATCTTTCTGCTTCTTTTCCTATGAATGATGTACACACTGTAAAACCTTTCCACAGAAGATCACGTAGTTTGGATTTAAATATCGGAGAGAGATATATTTTGTCACCTGTGTTATATGAGGCTTGCAGTATGGGAATGATTTACCATGTCCAAAACAAATACACACAGAGTGGCTTACGATTAGAGACCAATAGGAAAGATGGTTGTGCTTTTCAGGACCAATGTAGTTCCACTGCTGACAAACTACAAAAAAAGTTTCGAGTTACTTCCTTTACATTAGTACATAGAGACACAGAAAGTGAGTGTGATTTTGAAGCTACTGGACAATCTTCTGGGGGTGCCATTGAGGATGGATCACCTTCTTTGATGAACCTTTCTTCGTCTATGAGTGTTGTAGAAGAGGAACAACACATCATGCCTGGTGGTCTTGTGCAGCCCACAAGTATTTCCTTCAACCAAAAGTTGAATAAGAGAGAAAGAAACAAGTTGAAAAGCTTAAGGAGAAAACAAAGGCGGCGAGAACGGTGGCTACAGAAGCAAGTAGGTGTTTAAAATTATTTATGCTACTTTTTTTGTGAAGTTTAACGTGCTTTTATAAATCATTCTGACTTTTGTTTATGCTCTCTTAATATTGGTTTAACATGGTACCATCTAGAGTCAAGTAACCTGCAAACGTGGATTTATGACCTCTTCCTGCTGGTAGTTTTTCTAATTCAACACAATCATTTTTTTTCTATCTAAAATAAAACCTTTGTGGGTATATATAACTAGTTTCTGTTGGCTTTCTTATTGTTTTGTGATGTAATAATAAATTTGAAGTGGGAGAACACACAGTGAAATTTAATCAGTGTGATTCAAGGAAAAATAAATGTTCGAATCTTCTAAATGAGAAAACCTAGCGTTCCGTTCTGTTCAAGCACCAAGTGACTGAGCTCTTTCCTGCATACCGTCAACAGAGCCTTTAGAGTATAGTACAGAATTGAAGCAGAGGGAAGTGGGTTCAGGATTGCAAGAGAGATACGAACAGGCTGTCTCTCTCAATTAAATGTGAGAACGAGCTTGAAAATTAAGATAGGCCTGGGACATATTATTAGACTTTTCAGTATGATATGCATATATTCTTTTGTCTTTGGGAATGTTTTTTATTTTATTTTAAAGAAAGATTTAAACTGGCATTGTGATATTTTGTAAACATGTTCTTATTTTGTGAAACACTTCTCTGAAACTGAAAGTAAAGAACCTTTCCAAGATCTAGATGTCTTCATATTTAATACTTGTTTTTTAATAAAACTAAAGATTCTTAGGTGTCCAAGCCCCTAATATTGCTTTTAAAATTCCAGGCCTCATTGTTTGTATTAAATTAAATGATGATGCAAATGCACAATATATATGGAACATTTGCACAGTCGTGTCGCCTTCAGTCTCTCCAGCCACTTAAATCTTTGCTAGATGTTACTTCTAAGAATAAAATGTTGCACAAATTTTCCCACTTCATCGTAGCTGAGAAAGAAGAATATGCTTTCAGATCTTTTGCTTGTTTAAACATGCTTAACCAATTCCTACATTATTTTAAAGTTTCATATAGCAAGTGATATACAGCTGTTAAAACTGTTAAGTTTAATCAGTAAGCATACAATTTACAAGGTAGAAAAAATTAAAAAGTCAGTACGTTAAATAAATCCTCTAGTTTCAAATAGTAGTTTTGAGTGGAAGATATTTTGATTTTGCACTGATTTCCTTAACCTTGGTGAAAGTCTGTGATCGTGGCGTGGAATATTTAAACAGGCCTGCTGCTCAGACTCTGAATCAGGCAGCGTGTGGCTACTGCGGTTGTGTTTCCCATCGCTGCGGTATCTTCCCAGGAAAACCTGGATCTACAACATGGCATCCTCTGTACAGTCTGACATGTCTCACAGGGGGTTGCTCCTATGCTGTGCACTCCTATTTGTGGCTGCTTCCCTCTCGTGTGCCAGTCTAGGTATCCTCTCTTTTTTTTCAAGTTCCACTTGCCATCATGTTTCTTCAGTGTTTTGACAGCCGTTGTAGAACTGTGCATTTTGTTACAGTGGTATTTGCAATAGGAAGCTGGTACTTTGTTACTGTGATTTCTACCACATATGCATAAGCAATTGGATAGTGAGGCTTGACAAAAATAAAAAAGCGTAAACCTCTGAGTGGATGGAGTGAAAGAGTTTTGATAAATGACAATGGGAAGTATTTCATTTAAGTGTTCTTTTAAGAAGCACTTCAGTGCAGCAGAAACCTGATGTGAAGTGAAGGTCTTCTAAGCTCTCTCTGTTGAAGGTGATTCTCATTTTTACCTTTAATTAGAGTTAGTCTGGAGAGCAGTCTGAGAGAACAGACTCGTTCAGAGTTTGGTCTTTCTTTGTAAATGCATAGGCCGCTTCTTTAAGTTTATTTTGTAAAGCCTTGAGATAAAGAAGACTGAGGTGCTTCTGTGCTAGCATTCAGTTGCAGGTTTCACAGTCCCTGGCCTGATACGTTTATGATTTACTCTTTCTGAAATAGTAGCATTGGACTGATGGTTCTGTAGCATTAGTGGTGTAAGACCCATTGAACTGCAGGGCTGCAGGGTGCTACACTCACATCTTCTTTATGGCAAAGAAGAAACGTTGTGTATATTAAGCCGAGAATTTACACATAACTGAAATCTTAAGAATGTGACTATTTTTTGTTCAGATTTAATTGTTAAACAAAAAAAAGAATAATAATGCCATTGAGACTGCGGCACACTCTCACTTTTTCCTCTCCGGTTCCTGCGGGTCTGCCCATGGTGCTGCACCTCGGCGTGTGCGGGCTGCCAGCAGCCCTCTGGGCCTGGGGGTGTAACTGCTGCTTGCCAGCATCCAAAGTCCTTTACTGGGTGGAATATGATGTCCGTGGTTTCTTTTACTTTACCCCAGAATCCACCTGAGGTCATTCTTGTGTGTTGGGTAACACACTTTTAGACCTTTGCATTTGTGTCACTGGTGTGCAGCTTCATGTTCCGTACAACTTACCTTATGTGGTGCCTTTTATGTACGTAAGATGATACAGTTTTTTTGTGCTGTTTGTCACCCTCTAAAACCAATTCTGTCCAGCCCCGAGTCTGCATCTTTTTAGCAGACCCCTGGGAAGTTGCTCGCAGCTGTTGGGGTCTCCAGTGTCAAGCGAGTGCCCCATCTCATGGGATCCCATGACTCTGCTGCTCTGTGTTGGTCTCCATTTCTTAAGTCTTCTTTTATCTTTGGCAGGCTTGTGTTTCTTTATTTTTATGTTATTATACTAGAGTTGAAAATACCTCATTCTGTGAAATAATCGCTGTCTGCGGTTGTACCATACGAAGATAACAAAAGTAAAACAGATTTGCCACAGACATCTGGTCAGTTAAAGAAATTGCTGTCACAGCTAAACCGAGTAAAAGCAAGTGGCACGGGAAGTTCAGGCAGGGCAAGGGAAGTTCAGCCAAGGCAAGCATGGCCAGCCTGAGCCCTGAGGCATCGCAAGTTCAGTACAAAGCTTGTGGCTGTTCCTAGCAGCAGCAATACTGCATTACAGGGCTATGTGGTTACAAGTTAGAAGCAGTATCTTATTTAACTAACTGATACAAGGAGGCGAGAAATTTCGAGCATGAGGAACTTCTGAAACAAAGCTTATCTATCTTTGCTTTTGCTTTGGTTGTAACTGTTGCTACTAGATGGTCACTTTTGTAATTGGGATATTAGTTCTGTCATGGATTATGAACTGATTAACAAGAGGGTGTTAACAATGATGGATTCAGGCCTGAATTGATGATTTACCCATCTTAAATTGCAGTTATAGTTTCTGTGGAAGTTGTATCTGAGGGGAACAGCATGTGAAAGCTGCCGGTTTCTGAGGTGCATCTGGAGCTCCTGTTACAAGCCTTCAAACCCCGACACTTTAGAGTTTTAATTATTTTCAGCTGTAGTCTTTTCATGCTGTTATTTGTGCTAACAGGTTTTGAGGGTGGTGTCTGAACTGACCTCTTCTGCTCTTCGATATGTCTCTCACATAATTTGGTGTTAATAAGAGCCAGTTGGATAAACAGCCTTGCAAATTTTCTAGGGATTTACCAGGGGAAAACTCTGCTTGCTTTCTGTCATGGATTATATTGTAAACTACTTAATGCTTCACTGGTGTGTTGGAAAGGAGGGAAAATTACTCAGAAAGCTGCTGGATAAATTCAACATATCAGGATTGTCTCAATGGATCTCTATATACTCTAGATTTTTTTTATGATCATCTTGAAGCTAGAACATACAGATTAGGGTGCAGTGTAGCTACACTCTCGTAATACAGCTTTGCTGAAGGCCAAAATAGACTGGATGTGCTGTGAATATCTTTCTTCATTTAGCTGAAAAATATCTGAATAAGCTCCCTGTCTATAAGATACTTCCAGAATAAACAGACAGTAAAGAATAACCTCAGCATAGCAGAAGTCCATAAGCTGTTGTGCATTAAGTGCCCATCTTACAAAAGAGGGGGATCATCTGCTGCTTCTTGGTGACAGGCTACCTTTGGTGGTTAGTATGCTGAGAAGAGGCAGTGTTTTTCACTGACCCTTTTTATGCTTTTCCAATATCCTTGGTAATGTGTAGTTTTTCTAAAGAGAGACACAAAAAGCCTCTGAATGCAGCCACCTCTACCAGAAATAGTAGTGTTGTACCTAAGGGTCAACAGCTGGAGGTATGTGCCATGCTACTGATAAGATCCTGATTCATCCTCACAGACCTTCTATCTTGCTGGACAAAAGCAACACAGAAAAGAAACTAAGCCCAGACTTATGTATTTTATTTGTGACTGTCTGCCAGAAAAAATGTTTTTTTCTTTTTAGTGAATAACATATGGATCGTTGCTGCTCTTCCAAGGTTGTATTGATTGCTATTCCAAGAAAATGTTGGTGAACAGCCTAGAACTACAGAAATACTGTACGCTTTTTTCTTGTATAAACCATAAATATTAGAAACTATTATTTTAGTTTTTCTAGAAGCTCACAGACAACTTAGATCATAGCTAAGAGACATCAAGTCTCATAAATCGTTAAGGAATACTATGACGTGTTCATAGAGATAGGTTGCAATGGTGTGCAGTTAGACATGTTCTATAATTTCATTGTGGATTCTTGTTATGCAGATAGAGTGAAGAAGAGACTAAATTGCAGTTATATAAGACAACTTATGCCTTATAAAAATTGAAGCTCAACAATGATGTGAACAAGAACAGGGGAGTGCTTTCATATTTATGAGATTTACTGTGTATTACCAGGTGGATCAAATCAAATACACAGTAAGGAGAAAGTTTAAGATGAGACTTTGCATAAGAAAATATTGTTATAATTTTTATAGAATTTTGTGCCCCAGGCCTATAGTCCTTCACTTCTACAAATTGTTACTGTCTCTGTGCCTAAGAATTTGAGTAAGTTTTGTGTTTCTAATTGGCTTTCATGGCACTAAACTCTCTGAATATGTATAAACTGAAGCAAATTACATGCTGCTTGCGTGGAGATTTAAGTAGAGTAGCAGGGCTTGATTCTTCAGATTTTCAGAAAAACAAAGTTCCTAACATCTAGGAGAATTAAAGCTCCCTACCTGTTTTTAAAAGAACTAAATCTTCATGCTTTGTGGTGATCGATGTATCTATGAATGTTTCTTATCTGTGACCCCCTTTCACATTTTATATCCAACTTATAAGCTATTTTTTCTCATATCCGCATTTGGCAGAAAATAATGTTATCTGAAAATAACTCTTTTTTTCTTTATGGTAAAGAAGAAGCACAAATTGTATGTGTTTAAACTTTTTTCTTTTCTTTACGTTTCTTCAACTATTTTAGGTAAAACTACAGGCAGTCACTGGGAAGTATAAGTCTCTGTATGGATCAGGAAGTTGTCACACAAAATTGAACAGGTTAGATTTCACACAAACTTACGTTTCTGAAGTTTATAAGCAATCAGTGATTCTAGTAGGAAATGGAAAAAATGAAGTAGCAGGTTACTGAAATGAATTATTATATATATTACTGCAGAATACTGAAGAGATGTATGCTAGCTGCATTTCAGAATTAAATGTAAGGAAATATAGTATCTGCTGTTACAGCTGAAGAAGTTGTTTTTTTTTTTTGGTGTGTGAATGTCTTTTTCAGATCCAGTGTACCAGCTTTTACCAATAAGTTAAATAAAACAAAAATTTCATGTGTTATGATCTAACACTCTTATGGCTATAAAGCTATGACAACATGAATTTTTTTAAAGCTAGTTATTGCCGAGATTTTATTTGGTACAAGTGCTTTTTCTGGTATCATGTGCTTTTCTAATGCTTTATATCAACATCTAAATTAAAATGGGGGAGGTTTCATTTCTAGGTGACTTAGCTAAAAAAGTGCTTCACATTTAATACAGTTTAGAATTATGGGGGATGGAATGTATTGGATTTTTTCTTTTTAAACTTTCTTTCAGGAGTATATCTGCCTTTTGTGAAGATGCTGGAAATTGTTCAGTTCCTATTATTAGTAATTTGCAATCAAGTATTTCACCTTTCATTTAGGCATTAGGAAATTTGATGTGTTGTTTCTAAAGGCTGGAGATTGTCGTATCAACAAGAAAATGTTTGGGCATAGTAATAATGAAGAAAAGAAACATTCTGATTCAGTAATGATCTCACATTTTTGAAAATAGCACCAGTTAGAAAGAAACATATTCATCTTCATTAAGTAAGTGTTCTTCCCTGTAGTCGTTATTAAAAAATCCACCAGCTTGACAAAAGGTCAACCAAATCCTCATCTTTTATAGCTTAGAAAGCTGAAAAATTTTAAGTGATCTTATTTTCATGTTTTGTATATCTCATTTTCTTCTATGTACAAAGTGAGGAGGGTTTGCACTGCTTTTACTAATGAATATTGTATGATCAGTAAAATCATGTAGAATAAAAAAAATTTGACATTATGAGCACTTACTCAAATAAATAAATCTTTTAATGCTTCTCCCAACTTTTAATGGCATTATTTGTTTCATTTATGTTTTGTTCAATAGCTTTTAAAAGCCATTTTGAGTTTTGATTGTGATTTGGACTTTTTGCTAAAGTGCACTGCTAACACAGATTCTGAAGGAAGTTGCAAATAATTAGCTAGCAGCTTGAGAACTAAAATACAGTCTGAACTGAGGGAGAATGAGAGGAAACACCTGGTGAATAAAGATAATCCTCTAATTCTTCCATAAATATAAAAATTTTAATTCATGGTTTGATAAAAGCTATAGAGAGAATGAAGAAATGTTCAACAACAACAACAAAAAAGAGTGAAGAAAAACCAATGCCCTGGGTTTTTTTAAAAGTAAAATTAGAAGATCCAAAGAGATCCGATTTAGAACATCTCAAATTCTATTTGCAGATTAAAATTAGTATGTCTCAGGAAATGGAAAGTTAGAATTTCAGTGCAACTCTGGAATGCATGTTATTGGAAAAACAAAATTCCTACTGTGCACTTATTACACTTATTCTTGTCATTTTAGTTTTCATGCAGAACAATCCAACGGCTAAGGAAATAGGTCATAGAAAACCATTTAAATCATAAGAAACAGAGCAAAAAACATTGATTAAAAATTGACGAAGAGCTTGACTGCAAACATGGTAAAGAAAAAAAAAAGACGTTATATAGTGAAAGAAACTGAGCAATGTGGAGCGTTACATTCAGTGGGCTCCCAGAGTTGTAAAGAGTAGATTATTTTGGAGCATTCTGTCTGTTTTGCAGTTGGATACAGCAGAAAACTTGTTGTAGGAAAAAAAAAAAAAGAAGGAGTGTATGATTAGAATGAAACTTTACACCTGAGATTCTGGAAAGAAGGTGAAAAAGATGCCAGTTGTTCATAAGGTACCAAACTTAGATTCTTACTTTTTGTGTATTTTCTCGGTATCTTTTGCCGTCTTTGTTCATTTTAGCCATAATTTATGGTGTGATAAGTTTTACCTTCAGGTAACTGATCATATTTAGGAAAATTTAAGGAAGGTAGGTAAGCACAGGATGCTCTTAAGTGCTCTAATGTGGGTAATTCTGTCCATGAACTTTGCAAAAGGAAAAAAATACCAGTCATAAACCAAAAATCTGTTGAAATCAAGCCCCACGGTAGCAGACCTGCCAGCACTGACACATCCAGAAGGAGGATGACCTAGATAGGACCTGCTGTTCCTTAGTCACATTTTTGTGCTTATATTCCTTAAGTCTGATGCATACCAACTATACTTATCAAACCTAATATCACAGAGATGTAATCTTGCACCTTACAGAAGGAGTTACTACTAAGTGTATTCTTCCCTGTTAGTAGCAGAGTTGGCAGATTTTCTATGGTTTAGAGAGCTATTTTTTATTTTGTTGACAACACTGGAAAAGTAGAATTCTAGTATAGCAAAGAGAAAAATGTAGCATCGCAAATGGGCAATTGTATATGATTTTTATTGTATGCAATTTTTCCAGGTGCTAAGGTGTTCAGTACTCTGTCTCATTTGCTACAAAACAAACAAGGTTGTATGAAAAGATATGTAAAGAGATTTTTTGAAGATTAGATACAGGCAGACCTGGTAGTTCCTCTTGGCCGAATAATGATGCAGCTTGTACCGTTAAGTAGTACTCCCCATGAGGTCAATCCAAGATCCAGACTGAAATAAGAATTTTAATTATGTTATAGTCAAGAGGAATACTGATTTTGGTATACTAGCAAACCGAATTTTGGTTTTATGCATTAGAAAAAATGCTGACCAGAAGTAGATTTCTTCTGGATGATCAAATCTCTGCTACAGGGAACTACTGAACAGAAAAGCAGAACACCAGTTTTGTAGCTGCTGTGGCAATATGTTGTTGTTTCCCTCTGCAGCACAGCATAACAGACCAGTCTGGTTCCTAACAGTAAGCTGGTTTAGAAGGATACAAATAATACATCAGAATTACTACTAGATGAATCTTTCTGGATTGAAATCTGTTAATCTATTGAATGTATCTGTATTTAGAATGGTATTAACAACTGTGTGGATGTGTCTCTTAGGGTTTCTTTTGTTCTAAAAGTATCTCTGTTCTCTTAAATATAAATGTAGCACTGACTAGTGCACTGAAACTACTTTTGTACACGTGTGCAAACAGTACTGAATTTTAGAGACATGCTGAAAAGCACAATATGTGACCCATCACTGTGGGGACAAAAATGTGATGAGGATCTCCTGGAATTAACTTGATCCGCTATTAGTAAAATATAATCTCACTTTTTAATGGAGGGCCACAGTAGGTTGTTCTTCCTCAGGCAGAGTGCCAAAATGGGCTCGCAGTTGTTCTCTGTGTGTTCTCTAAACTGAACTTCTGTAAAACCTGTCTTGGGCAATAGCAGTGGAAGATCTTACTGACTTCTATCTCTAGCAGCACGTTGTATGAATACTCTGTTTCACTTTATCTGTACCACTATTTCATCACCATCAGCTGAAAAAATACATTTTTGTCCTGCTTGTGCCGCAGATTTTCTTCAGTGTTTTGAATCTCAAGAAATCCAGTGGTCTGGTTAGATGACATTCAGAGTATCTGTTTATCCTAAGTTTCTCTACCTTATCTCCCAATGCTCTGGGCAGCTGTTTTGTCCCTCTTTGCTCTTCCATGTGCTACACATGGTACCATATCAAAAGGCTTTGAACCACTGCAGTTGCTTTTTTGAAGTCTCCTTTACATTTTCTCATAATCAATTTCTTATCTACACTTCAAGACAAGCTTTTTTCTTAGTTTTTGTCCATCAGTCTTCTGTCACTTTTCAGACATGGATGTGTGTGTTTTGTGGGAAAAGACTTGCTGGATTTTTGCATGCAGTGTGCTTTTTATCATCATTTGTTGCACACAGAGTTCAATTATTTAAGTAATTCTTAGAGGAAAAACAGGCAGAACAGTGGAACAAAACAGTGGAGAACAGTGGAACAAAATAATTCTTAAACCTTGGATACTATAAAAATGTCAATATTTTCCTAGCTATGTAGATGATGTACAGAATGCCCTACTGAAATGGCACATTTTAGTGCCGTAAGTGTTGAAACCTCTGCAGTAAGACCCATCAGCTAGTAAACTATGACTCAAATGTAGATCGTATCACCCTCTGCACTCCTTTGTGCCCTATATACTAGTTTGTAAGGGGTCTTTCGTGTGTGAAGAGAGAGGAGACCTAGCACAGAAAGAGATAGGTGGAAGTTTGCTGACAAAGCGTGAATTTTGAGTCCAAGAGTGAGACAGCTTTTTACTCTGCTTTGTTTTGAAGCTGGACTATGAAGAAGAAAGGAGAGTGGGGTCTGGAGGCTGTGTCTTCTTACATGTAAATATGGAGGTACAGCATGAAAAAGAATGAAGTAGACTTTCTAGGAAGTACTTTTGTATACACACACGTGAAAGCTCCAAAGTTGAAAATAGAGACAAAGAGTGGTGCGTGTCAGCTCGTATTTGGATGTTGAAGAAAGAGGCCAGGAACTAGTGGAGGATATGGAACATACAGAATGGAGAGCGTCTGTTCTTCACTTGGATCTATGTTTCTAATTTTAAGAAAGAGGAAAGTCAATACATATTAGTAAAAAGCAAATTGTGGCCATTTCTGTGGTTTATCCAATAACATCCTCTGTATTTTCCTATGACCTTAGGAATTTCTCTAAGGAAATCTTCCTGGTCTAGTGTTCAGCAATAATATTGAACTTCTCTGTGTTAAATTTTTGTTTGTAATGTCAAATTTCAGAAAAACGCAGTGCTTTGTCAAAATTTTGTTGCAAGAAAGATTTGTGCTGAAGTGCAAACTTCTTATCCTTGCCAGTACCTCACCTTTAGATTCAGAGCCTAGTGGTGCAAGATGCATCTTTTGTGTGATGGTCTTCTGGAAGCTCACTAGGAGTTCAAGGTACCTGCTGCTTTACAGGATGGTGCCTTTGACAAGCTTACTAACCAAGGTAGATTTTTGGCACAAGATGGTGCGAAAGGTACGGTAGTTGTCCTATACTGAAGCTTGTGCCCCTCTGCAGGGTTCCTACTAGGGACTTTGGTTAGGCTGTATGAGGAACACTGACCTGTCAAAATGGTGAACTGGTACAGTGGATTTGTGACTGAACCAGAACTTTGCAGGAATTATTTTTTGCTTTTCCCAAGCATGAGCAGCAGGGAAGGTATATGAATCACCATGTCAATGACATGCTACTGCAACTTAGTTTTATAGTAAACATAGTTTTATGGGCAGTTATCACGGTTCTTCATTCAAAATACAAACATAGTCAGAAGCACATGTCAGTACCAAAATACACGTCACAGTGAGTAAAAAGGAGTCTTTGTACAATTCTGACCACAAACGTCTACTTCTCTTGTCTCATCTGACTCCACAGTAGCCTGATTCACACAGGACAAAAAGGCAAAAACTAAGTAGTTCCTTGCTGATTTTTCTTCCCCATGCTGGGTTCAGTAGGTTGCTGCAGCTGGCATAAGAATATAGGTGGAACAATGTGGTTGGAGGTAAAGAGATGTTAGCTGTGAGATCAGCTGAGCTGTAACATGAAAGCATGGCTTTAGAGTTACTCTTTTTGCTAATTATTCATTTGTTTCATATTCTAACAACCCCATCAGAAAATGTGCCAGTGTTTTGGTCATTTGCAGTCATGCTGTTTTGTATTAGCAAATTATCTTCACTTGCTGGATGTTTCTTATGATGTCTACAAAAATTTAATTATTCTCAGTGGAAATGTATGAGACATTATCCATAACTTATTTGCTGTGAATAGAATTAAGTTGAGGGCTAGTGCATAATCACAGTGTATTGATACCCTGATTCTATAATGTGTATATAAAAACCGATCCATCTTTTTTCTTCAAAAATTTTTAAGATGGACTTCTGTATCTGCTTTGAAGCTTTTGTAGCCTTACATATTTAATGTATTGAACAATCCATACTTAAATAATGAATTATTCTAACCTAGCATGCCCAGTGATACATTGCTTTGCAATATCATCAGAGAGTTTGTGTTTTGGCTCTATAGCATTATACTGCTACAGAAGTAACTGGATTTGTTGGTTTGGGGTTGTTGGGTTTTTTTTTTTGAGAAGGACTACTTTTTCAGCATAGGGTCATAGAATGTCCTGAGTTGGAAGGGACCCACAACGGTCATCGAGTCCAACTCCTGTCCCTGCATTTGACAACCTCACAGTTCACACCATGTGTCTGAGGACATTGTCCAGTCTCTTCTTGAACACTGTCACGCTTGGGACTGTGATACCTCGCTGAGGAGCCTGTTCCAGTGCTCCACAACCCCGCAGCAGAATCTGAAACTTTATTAAAAAGAAATTAAGAACTCTGAAAATAAATGTTCTTCTATCTTATATAAAAATTCTTAAAACGTTTTGTGGAGGGAAACCAGTACTGTGGAAAGAAGTATATGTTGGTTCTTATTTGATTAAAATCTGCTTCAGTAACTATGCAGTATTATTTATGTGAGGGAATTTGTAAGAGATATTAATACAAATATTTATTTCTTTAATTCTGAATGGGCAAATATGAGACCCCAGTTCCAGCTGTCTATTTCTCTTCTGTAATGAAAAGTGATTGACAGCAGTCATTTTACAGACTGCTTTTGAGACACTAAGAGCAGCCTGCCCATCTACTTATCTACAACCCTCTTTCCACAAGGCACTGAGCATATTCTTGAGTGAAAAAGTGGGCATGGTAACAAATGGCAAAAGTACAATGCAAACTATGTGTCTGGTGATTGCAATGTTTCCTAAGAAAGTAATGTGTGTTGTTCTGTGGGGTACATTTTAACTTCTACCCAAAAATGAAAGAACATTGAATAGGAGCATCCTACCTAGTGATGTGCATGCATACTGATTACATTGGATAACTGAAGCCTGAAGCATTGTCCTGAATTTGAACTTAGTCCTCAGTTGATTCTAAGAAAGATTAATTTTCACTCTCATGCTTGGCCCCTTACTTTTGTGTTAGATGTAGCCTTAGTGGACATGGTAGAACATCAAAATATAGTTACAATTAACTACTCTCTACAAGTATTCTTAAAACTAATCTGAAATTACAGAAGTTATTGTATTTCTATCATTTGATGGCAGAAGAAATGTCCAGCCATTTTTAAGAGAGCTTCAGTCAGTGGCATTTTAATTTTATCTCTGTAGAAAAAAATTAATACCATGTAGGAATTTCTGAAAATGCAAAATATGCTCTGAAAGAGGGATTATGTTCTGGGAATATACTAGCATAGCTTTAGCCTCATTAATAACAATGGTATTACAGAGTAGCATGCCGTACTCTTGTAATCTATCAAGCAATGAGAGTATTTTTCCTGCTGTTGTTTTTTCACTTGGGAATAAAACATTTCTGAAACATTGTCCACTGCAGTAAGCACATTGATAATTTAGCAAAAGACTTACAGCAGACTTGACTGCATATGGGCCACAGAATATTACTTTAGCAATAATGCCAAATTATAATTATGCCAAATTTACCAGCAATCACAAAATTGAAAGTAAAAGGTTTGCCAGTATATTAAGGCTAATTCTTGTGCTCAAGTCAGTCTCTCCGTAAGGAGGACTTGGCTTAGCTTAGCTTCATTGTACTGCATTAGACGTTGCTTCCAAAGCCTATAAAACTTATTTCATATTCTTTTTTATGGTAGTGTTGTTTTGGAAAAGACTGTTCTACATCTAAACAATAGTCATTATCACAGATGATTTCTAGCCCACAAATTATATTACTTCTGGAGGTAGATAAGCTTACTTACACTAGTCACAAATTGGAAGAAAGGACATCATGTTCTGGAAGGACAGAAATGAAGTTAAATGTAGAAATGTAGCAATGTACTGTGTGCAGTCAGACTGAATACACAGTGATGGTGGCTAAGAGCATAAAAAGTGTAAGTGTTTTCCATAAAAACTTCTATACTGTTTGTTTTAAATATTGTTGAGTTCATACTTGTGGTTTAACCTGAGCTAGCAATACAACGGTGATAGCCATTCACTCACGCCCACCTCCACCTCCCCAGTAGGGGAGAGAATCAAAAGGGAAGGGAGAAACTTGGATTGAGATAAACACAGTTTAACAAAAGCACAAAATACTAACACACTAATAGTAAATACATATATATATATATATATAAAATAGAAATAAAAGATACTCAAGGCAATTCCTCACACACATGCTGAGCAGCCAGTCCTAGGAAACAGCCCAGTCCTAGCAGCTGATCCCAAAGAGAGAGAAGAGAGGAAAAAGGCAGAAAAGCCCAGAGGCCTCTGCAAAATGGCCAAAGGCTGGGCTAAACGTCCTGACCGAAACTTCCCAGCTACCCCCAGAGAGAGAGAGAGAATAACCAGAGAGATCGGTAGAGCCACAACCGGAAGGCCTCACTCATATCTGAAACATGATGCTAATGGGATGGAACACTCTTATTGATCAGTCTGGATATCAGTCAAACTCTGCCCCATCTCTGCCCCCCTTCCTTGCTGCCTCACACCTGTGGGCAGAGCACATGGAATGTCCTTGGCTCTCAGACCAGAGCAATTAAAAACATTAACTCTGTGCTGGGGTGTTATCTGCTTGTTCCCAAACAAATAAATAATGAGCATGCTAGCTACAAAAAAGAAAGGTTTCTAACTGCACAAAGAAAATTAACCCATTTTCAGTCAAATCAGCACAGTGCTAAACCATTTGGTTTGTAAGAAACATTTAGTTTAGTGTGTAGTTTTCTGTAGAATTGGTTAGTAGCATTTTCAATGAAAGCTTTAGGAGGTACAGTATCTTAGCATCTCTTTGTTTCAGAGAACTTCAGAAATATTAGATGCTTTCTGGTGTAGGTAAACTCCATAATCCCTGCCTCAAGGGCAAGCAGTTTCCTTTCAGTATTGATTCAGTGGAAGATAACAGAAGGGTAAAGATCAGCTGAAGTAAAGAATAAAAATTGGAGAAATAAAATTAAATGCTCAACACCACCTTAAAAATAAAGAAGCATGTGACCAACTGCATTTAGTTAACAAAATTAGAAATAAATAGTGTTTTCTTTACTCACTGTGGCTGAAATAGGTGCTATGGAGACTAATGGTTAGACAGTTCAGGGAGGTTACAGTAGGAGAAAAAGTTTTGAGACTTGTGGGAGAATAAAGACATACTATGGTCAGGCTAGAAACACTGACCAAACAGGGGCTGAGAGATCAGATAGATTAGGTATGCTGATTCAAATTTAAATTTGGTCTCATGCAAAACTAAGCATGTCAGTTTTTCCAGGCAGAATTTTTTCTTTCAGAATATGGAGCACAGCATAGGTACGTCATCTGGAGCACCAGGAATCCTAGAGTATTTCAAGAGACGAAAGTGATAAAAAATCTAAGTAAAATGGTTTCTCCAACCATGCTGAAAAGGCACTTCAATTGTAGCATGTATAGTCAATCTGGATCTGGCTTGGCCAGTGCTGAACTCATGTCTGATCAGCCTATTGGGGAGCAAGCTGAATTCTGCACGTGTTCCTGAGTTCCTTTGATGTCCTCTCCAGTATCACAGGACGATCAGCCTGCATTCTGTAGCCTGAGGTCTACATACAAGTTGATTGCATGGTTTGCACCATCAGGAAAGAGCATGGGGCAAGACCATCTGAGTGGTCTGTATGAAACACCCTGAAACCAGGCAGGCTCACTCAGGTGTCTTGGCCATGCATTCCCATTTTTGGGTTCATCATGATAACATTGCAGAGAAGTGTCTCTAATGTGCTACGTTTGTTTCTTTAGACTGTTTGAAGGTAGCTAAGCTGCTCAGTTATCTAACTGGCACTGAAAGCCTAAGATCAGCTTTCCTGTGGCTGTGGATCTGTCTTCTGGGACCCAATATATATAAATGACTGTGCAAAGGGCCAGTTATCTTTACACTGATGACAGTCACCACCTGAAGAGACATCCCAGAAACAGGTAGTTGCCCATGCAGAATGCGAGATCAGTCTGTATCAGAATGGGAGCGGAGGGTGGCTAGTAATTTTTCACAAGATATTTCCAGTGTTACAGTGTTACAAAAGGTTAAATTTCAAGAAGCAGTTACATGTTCGCTTTGCAGGTCATTTGGGGAATTGTTGTTTTCTTACATGACCATCTTACCCAATTGCAATAATTTTCTTTTATATATAAGTATGTATGTATACGTGTATATGCTTGGGACAAACCACAAATCATGTCTAATTCGAAAGATCATGGTCTTATGAAGTATTTTTCTCAGTTGGGTTAAAAGTTACTGCATTAATTGTGCTATAATGGAGCAGTCTCTATTATTAACTTTGTTCCATTGGGAGGTAAAATAGTTTTTAAATTGTTATGTTATAAAAGGTCCCATATGCTTTCACAGAACTGTTATCTGCACTTTAAAGATATTAATTAATATTTATCATTGAGTATGCATAAATTTTTATGCTCGAAAACAAAGTATAATCTGAAACTAAAAATACATACTTGACTAGAAGGACAGTTTGTGAAAACAGTCTTTTATAAAAATCAGAAGTACTTAGGAATCTCTAGTCCAGGTAATGTATTTGAGGTTGAATTGTGTGCTGGATAACTATTGCAAATTGATTCAGAATAAGTAGTTTAATTTGAAGCTTTAGCTAAATGGTAAATAATTTTTTTTCAAGGTGGGTAAAACGGATTGACACTTCACAGTAGCTGTCTGGAAAAGCAGTTTCTGTTGGTAGCATGTATTTGTCTTGCTGTCCTGAAAACAGAGGTTAAAAAGGGAATGCTCACACTTGGGAGAGTAAAAGGTAATTATTGTGTTCTCTGAAGACCTTTCCTGGATTTTTGTCTAGAATATCTTGATACCTCGTAAAAGTTGGTACAGTTTTTAACTGAAATAAGTTAGATTATAGTTGTGTTAAGAAGTGTTTTCACCTTTGGATTCTGAAGAGAGTTCCAGGTCTATTACAAGATTGCTATATGGCAATTATAATGTGTACATTTTGTGAAATCAATAGCTGAGGGGTTTTTTCCATTATAAAGTTCAGGATTTTGACCTGTAATCTCATTTGGTACAAATGAAGAGCTAGATAGTGGTATCTGTTCTGTAAATGAGTGTAAGGAGAAAAATGAGACACCAGCATCTGTTTCAAGTTAGTGTGTGTACCTTTTAAATTTCTGGAAGACTGAAAAGTGCATAATTCAGATTGTCAGATTATGTGCATTTCTTGTAAACACAAAAATTAAATGTTTTTGGTTTGTTTTTTTTTTTGTGAAAAATAAGAGCAAAGTCATGTTCTAAAGGAACCTTTTGTCAAAGGCAATGTCTGAGGTCCTTTCTTTTTGAAGTAAAATTCCTACCATGACAGAGGTAGGAAAGATTTATGTTTCATACCATTGGATGTAAGATTTTGTTTGCTCTGTACTTAGATACTTAGAAGGTCACTAAGCATTGGAAGTCTGCCACACCTAGAGATGAGGTAGGCAGAATGTTTTGGCATTGATTTCTCAGATTCTGGGTTGATGAGTCATCTTTGCTCTCTCAGGAGTAACCTAGTAACTAGATTTGGTTTCAAGAAGACATTTTTCTCACAGGTTGAAATGGTAAAAGCAGGTATGTTATATAGACCTTTGGAAAAGTTCATAGTTCCCTTCCCAGTATTATCTGACATTTATTTCCTTCATCTTAGTTTGCCAGGTTGTCATTTTTGTTTGTGTCTTTCAGTACAAATCTAAAACTTGTTTGAGCATTTTGGATCAGTGGCTGTGGAGAAGGCAGTCTTATTACTCACAGTTTTAGAATACTGGTCTCAGTAATCCAGAGTCTTTCAGTCATATTTTGTGTAATTCTTAAGACCTTTTAGTCACTGCAGATTGTACTTCCACCCTGCACTCTTCAAGTAGATCTAGGGACAAACACTTACACATACTGGGTACATTTGTGGTTGCTGAAAGAGGGGCAAGGAGTCAGCCTGTGACCTGGAGCCTGATGGCTCTGGTCCTGTCACTCTGCATAGAGCTCACTACCCCAACAACACACTAGTTGTGTTCATCCTGCAAATCACTTGGCTCTGGCTCACAGCCCCAGGTGGTACCCTGCAATCTGAAGATGTTATCAGGTCTTGGATGTCTCCTTTGTCAGGTCAGAGTTGCTATATATGCCAGCATGGTGGTTTTTACAGCATGAAATTGCGGGAAGCTATTGCATGTCTAAGCGTATGGCCTGAGCATATGAGACAGTATGTGGTATGCAAAGCCTGAAGTTGTGTAAAGGAAGATGTGTCATTCTCCCTTTTCCCATATGCCGCAGTTACTCCTGCAAAAATATTATTTTTTTTTTTAATTATTCTTGGTTATTCTCTGTTCCCGTACCTGTAAGCCAATTCTGGCATAATTAATATTAGGTATTCAGTACTTCTAAGCACTTGTGACGTGTGTGAGATACCGTATCACTTCATAGAATGGTTTGGATTGGAAAGGACCTTAAAGATCATCTAATCCAACCCCCCTGCCATGGTCAGGGACACCATCTACTAGACCAGGTTGCTCAAACCCCAACCAACCCAGCCTGGAACACTTCCATAGATGAGACATCCTCACCTTCTCTGGGCAACCCATTCCAGTGCCTCATCACCCTCATGGTGAAGAGGCATGTGTGATCTAAATCTAAATCTATTCTCTTTCCATTTAAAACCATTCCCCCTCAGCATGCTATCACTACACACCCTGATAGAAGAGTCCTTTCTTGTCTTTCCTGTAGGTCCCTGTTAGGTACTGGAAGGCTGACGTAAGGTCTTCCCAGAGCCTTCTCTTCTCCAGGCTGAACAACCCCAACTCTCTCAGCCTGTCCTCACAGCAGAGGTGTTCCAACCCTCTGATCATTTTTGTGGCCTCCTCTGGACCCTCTCCAACAGGTCCATGTCTTTCCTGTACTGGGGGCTCCAGAGGTGGATGCAGGACTCCAGATTGGAGTAGAGAGACAGAATCACCTCCCTCAGCCTGCTGGCCATGCTTCTTCTGGTGCAGCCCAGTGTACAGTTGGCTTTCTGGACTGTGAGCGCACATTGCCAGCCAACATCCAGTTTTTCACCCAGCAGTACCCCCAAGTCCTCTGCAGGACTGCTCTCTATCTACTTATTGCCCAGCCTGTGTCCATGTTTAGGATTGCCCTGTCCTTGCATTTGGCCTTGTTGAACCTGGTGAGGTTCACCTGGGCCCACCTCTCTAATCTGTCAAGGTCCCTCTGGATGGCATCCCTTCACTCTACAGTATCAACCACACTACTCAGTTTGGTGTCATCTGCAAACTTGCTAAGGGTGCACTTGATCCCGCTGTCCATGTCCCTGACAAAGATGTTAAATAATACTAGTCCCAATATGGACCCCTGACAAACACTTCTCATCATGGGACTCCGCCCGGTATCAAGTTGTTGATTGCAACTCTTTTAGTGCAATCATCCAGCCAGTTCTTTATCCACTAAGTGGTCCATCTGTCAAATCCATGTCTCTCAATTTTAGAGACAAGAATATTGTATGGGACTGTACCAAATGTTTTGATCTTTTTAGAACTGTTAGTAACTTAGAAATATTTGGATTTTGCAAATTAAACTTATTTTACATTTTTCAATTAACTTTCTAGATGCTGTCTAATCTTTTCAAAAGCTAACGTGAATCTTGTCTGTCGTCACCTTTATACTGACGTTTGATACTGGTTATATAATGTCTTACCTCGTAAGCTTGCATATTTTCAAATGGGAGCACACATTGTCAAGACTCAGAGTATGTTACAACTAGTGAATTCACATGAGAGCACACATTGTATAAGCTGAGATGTTATGGATTCATTTTTGTTTAGCAAATTAATACTAAGTTGGTGTATAGTTTCAACTACTCTAAATATTATTTTAGAAATACATGGAAACAAGAAAACATTATTCATACGCAGGAATTAGCACATGCTGTTTTCTACTGCTTACACAAATTACATTTGTAGTGTAAGCTCTGTCATTTTAGCCTGCTTTTCATTGAATGTGGAAGTACAGTTTAACTCTGCAGTTTTCTATTGCAGCTGTGCAAATATTGTGCAAAATAATAGTTTTCACAATTTCTTGTTATTTTTAAAGGTAGATGATAATGCTTATGAGGTACTGAACTCACAGCATTTAGTGGGGCTTATGATGATGTATGAAAATCATAGGAGTAAGATCTATCTGGATTTTATTACTGTCGAGGGTTAAGATTGCGGGGTGACAATAAAACCCTGGCAGATGTATTGTTAACTCCCTCTTCCCCCCCCACTTCCCCTTTTTTGCCCCTCCCTTTTCCCCCTTTCCAATAAGGAGAGGCAATTGGGAGGAAAAGAAGGACAGAGACAAGAGAGTTGGAAAAAATTAAAGATGTTTTACTAATGCTACTAATAAGAATAGAGAAAATAATACAAAATATACAAAACCAATCTTGAAAGTCTCAGCAACTGCAGAGCCGGCACCCGAAGTCCTGGATTGGACTCTGCAGCCAATTGGAGCTGGATTCAGTCTGTCACTAGGCCTCAGTTTGTAGGGACGACTAGCAAGATCCTCTCCTAATGTCGGCCATAAGGAAAAAAGGGACGAGATCCTCGTGATCTCCCACTTTTATATGAAGTATTCACGTGAATGGAATGTTATACACAGTTGGTCAGTTTCTTGGTCACTTGTTTCTCGTCGCCCCTCTCGCGAGATGTCCATCCGTGCTTATCAATAAGTTTGCATTCCATTGCTAGGTTTACCAGAACATGTGTCTGGTTCTCCAGGAAAATGCAGTTAATATGAAGGCTTTAGCTGACAGGCAAAATTCACTGAAAGAGAAACTTGTTTTTAACAAAACCAGGACAATTACATTTTAGTATTTATTTGGATGTCTTATAAGATCTATTAAAATAATATTTTAAGAAGTATTTTAAAGCACTTAATATGAAGTGTCCTCTTCTGGCATTTAAAAAATAGCTGTTGAAACTCGAAGTTTACATACAGCAATGTAAGGAGCAATGTCAATGCACTGTGATTACAGGCTGAAGAACTATTAAAACCTTGTGTACATCAGTTACTTTAGCAAAATTTATAATGCTTTTTTATATTCTTTGATTGTATAATTATCCTCTGCAGTTATACAACAGATGACTTGTGGTTTGTTTTATTTTTTTTTTCCTTTTTTAAAATAAAATTATTTTGTGATCTGTATGCCTTTTTGTTCGTGACAAGATACAGTCTTTGGAACTTGGTAATATCTGTTCAGTACCTTCAGGGCTGTGGTGGGCTGACCCCAGCCAGCAATGAAACACCCACCCAGCCTCTCACTCAGTCCACTCTCTTGCAGGGTCAGGGGGAGATAGAAGGAAGGCAAGAGGACTCATGGCTTCAAATAGTGACAGTTTAATAGGGAAAGTAAAAGCTATCTGTGCAAGCAAAGCAAAAAGAGGAATTTATTCACTCCTTCCTGTCAGCAGGCAGATGTGCAGCTGCTTCCTGGGGAGTGGGGCCTCAGCGCACATACATAATGGTTGCTTACACAGAGAAATGTCATAACCAGAAATGTCCCACCTTCCTCCTCATCTCCCTGAGGATCTGCTGCTGAGTGTGAGATCCTGTGGTGTGAGTCAGCCTCAAGACCAGCCCAGCCCAGTTTGGCCACACAGACAAAGCATAGCCACATATGGACTGCTATGAAAAAAAAACACCTTGTTTCTTCTAGTGGTAGTTGTTTTTTGACACACCTTGGTGTTTTTTTCTTCATTTTCTTCCCAGCAGCATCTCCAGGTCCCAGCTGAGTCTGTTTCATTGCCATTTCATTCCCCATGTATCCACTAAATGATCTGTGGTTAAGTGACTGAAGTTGACAGTGATGGACTGCAGAACTAAGACTGCACTCAGGCTTAAGAAGGGCAGAGTTCGCATCACTGAGTTTTTCTTTCAGGTTGTCTCCACCAGTTAAATTTTATTACTTTTGAAGGATTATGTGCAGAATGAGGGCTAAGAACTTCTTTTAAGTAACAAAATGTTGGGTGCTAGAGAATTTGAATTTGTCGTGTGCACTCCAAGTGTTTGTGCTGGTCATACCCTTCACAAAGGCTTTATGTCAGATCTTCTGCTTGAGGGCTTTAGCTTGCATCCTTTAAGACCCTAGCCTCCTGGTGAATGCACTGTGAAAGCCATAAAATGAAAAGTACGTAGCCTAACAAGATAGACGAGCCTTTGAACGTTATAAAAGCGAGATTTATTGCTCCAAACATGCCCTGCTTTTGCCTGAAGAACTGGCATAAATAATCCATCTAAAAATGATCTCAGTTTATCAGCTACAAACTTACATAAGGAGGCAACCAACCCAGCAGAATCAAGCTAAATAGTATTGGTTCATTTTGCGTACTTCACTGTATTTGGTCTTTTGTCTTTGCCTGTTATGTTCCCTCATCAGAAAAAGCTTTTCCTGTGCTGTTAAACTAGGACATAGGATTCTAACCCAGGTTAAGGAAATCAAAATTAGTAGCTAATATCAAGAAGTTTGCAAGACCTCACTTGACAGTCCTGAATTATGCAGGATGCTCTTGTGTGAGATCCATCCTCTGCTGAAGTCTAGTGAGGTTATTTTGATAGTTGTTTCCCTGAACTGTTTTATTAGATGCAAAGTAGGAAGTAGTATCCTTTCTTACTGCCAGTATAGATAATTAAAAATAAAACCATCTTTAACAAACATGTTAATAATCATGGGCAGTATTAGAAATCTATGGAATTTTTCAAAAAGGGGATCTATATTCCAATATCAAACTAGAATACAGTGCTTTGTCACAAAAATAATTTGCAGTTCATTTTGCATAATTTAGAGCAATGAGTATGAAATAACCCTTTCCAATATTCCTTTTTTCCTTGTGTATGTTTTGAATGGTTCTTCACATGAAAATATTGTAAGCTGTGTGTTCCAGTTTTGTCTATATTTTTACAAATTTCCAGAGTCTTTTATACCCTCTTAGTGTCAGTCTTACAAGGACTTTCAGGCTGTCAGTGGTGAAATTTTTGAGATGCCTTGTCTACCAATGATGAATTGTATGTTGGCTGCCATATTCGTATCTGAGTATTCATTTTATCATATATCTAAGTTGGGTCAAATGTGTGAAGTTTAGAGCAGCGTATTCACTTTTGTAAATCCAGGTATCTTCAGACTTTTAATCAGTGTGCATGGTGATTTTGCTGCATGAGCACTTAAGCTTTTTAGGTAAGGTGTACCAGCGCTAAGATAAGTTCGAAAGTTCGAGATCCATTTTAGACATGAGAACATTGTTTCTTTTCTTTTTTTTTTTTTCTGGACTACTTTTTGAAACATTTTAACCCTCAAGTAAGAATCTTGACTACATCTAAGGATCACGAATAATATTTTATAGTAATGTTGCTTTTGCTGAAAGATTAATAACTGCTAATACTTATTGTGTGACTCCATTTATATACTAAAATCAGTATCTGCAACCTGTACTTTATAAACATAGTTTTTTGGTGTAATGGTTCAAAATGAATGCATGCTAGACCTATCTATGTGACTTTAATGGGACATTGTTTCACGCTATTGTTTACCGAAGTGCTGAAAGTACTGTGACTTTTAAATACATGGTTATAATTACAAAAGATTTTTAGCATTTTGTAAATTTATGCTTGCTGTGTAGTGGAGTTAAATGGCTTTGCTTCCTGTAGTCTCATCCTACATTCTGTCTTTCAAAAAAAAAAATTAATTCTTTCCTATTAATTTATTTCCTTTATATCCTCTTGGGTCTGGAAAAACAGTGCCCAGCAAGCTCTTGGAATTAGTGAAGGACGCAGTGGGCATAATTTCTGCTTTGAAACTATGAAAATGTTCATATGTAGCATGGCTTTTAAGTAGATTCTTCCTAGAAAAGGTTGTCCTAACATTGAGTATGATTTTTTTAATTGACTCTAAAAAGTACTGAAGCAGTAAATTGACAGTAAATTCATTAATGCAGTAGAATGAATCGTATCCCTTTCACAGGGCAATATCTCTTCATTGCCTCTTTTCTGCTGTGCTGCAGGTGAAGCTCCAATGAAAAAGCAGGGGTAATTTAATTTTTTTTTTTTTTCCCCTCTTATGTTACTTTTCGCTGATTGTTTAGTGCACACACACTTCCGTACTTTAACAATCACCCCTTTGCAGCATTTTCATATGATCATTTCAGCATTAGAAAAAGTCTGGGCAAATTCCTGTTGTTATGTGTGTGTTACATATTTACAGATGTTAACATACGAAGGACCTGGGGTACATGAGCAATGGGCAGCGATCAGTGTCTAAATCAGTGTCACAGCTTTTGAGCAGGGCAGTTATAATCAGCATTGCACTTGACTTTAGCTGGCCATCTGCACTTACTGTCATGGAATTTCTAGCTCTGTGGAAACGGTATTGATGTTAGCAGTAACAGGAAAATCGTGCCTGATGCATTCCTCATCATTTCCATTTACAAAATAAGAAGGAAGCTTTCTCTAGCTTTCTCCGTTGATTCAGCCCGAATAGACATTTCTGTGCTAAATTCCTGTTTGCCTACTTAAGCACAGATTTTTCTGTATTACATAGTTCTTGGAAAAAGTTAGTGGAGCTACTGCAAGCAAATGACATTGACAATGTCTACGATGCAACATAGAGTGTTGTTGGGTATGGAACAGGAATTATTCTGGCCATACTAATGATGCTACCTTGTGCCTACACTAATTATCCCCATTAAGAGGAAAAGTTTATTAGCTTGTCCATAGCAGTGCAGTAATGTGTATTACTGCTTTGGGGTCCTTAATTACTGTTTCCATATGTAAGTTCAAATTAGGTCACTCTGTTGAAAAGAAACTTGGGTCTTCTTTCTTTTGTGGGCTTCGAGAGGGAGAGGGAAGGAGGAGAGTCTGATAAATTTAGCAATAACTACTGTAAAGTGGACTTGTGGTGGTTTTGGGGTTTGTTTGTTGTTTTTGTTTGGGTTTGGATTTTGTTTTTGTTTGGTTGGTTGTTTTTTTTTTCCCAAAGCTTATTCCAAGTATACTTATTTTTTTAACTTTATTTGGCTGCTGGTTCTGTTTGACTAGTGAATTCTCCAGATACTGGCTAATTGGTTAACTGAATATCGAAATTATTTGCTTTAATTCTCTGTCCCTCTGTGCTTAATATTGCAGCCAGAAGTATGAGCATTATTTTAAATCCTATTTTTTGTTATGTTGTATCAGCTATATTTTCTTGGAGTGCTAAAATTATGTTCAAGCATTTCCTTCTTATTCTTTTTTTAGCAGGTTCAGATATCCAGACACTACAGCAGAGTTGAGAATTCATTGGTTTCTTTATTCGTAATTAGAAAATTGTGTTCCCTCTGTGTTCTAGTTGACCATAATTTTCTGTAACTCTTAGAGAGGTCAATATGTGAAATGGGATCACCTGAATACCTTTGTAAAGGACTTTCAAGAAGATTGACGTAACCAATCTGAACGATAGTTCCAGCAAAAGCTGATGAAGATGGCAATTTAATTAGCTATAGAGATTGTCACTATTTTAGGACTGAATTTATCCATCGAGTTTTGTCTAACCATTTAATAGGTGATCTTTTATTACTCACTGTCATTTACCGAAGGATTTTTGTTTTTGTGAGGAGGCTTTATCATTTTAATTATTTGTGCATGTAAGCAAAATGGGGAAAAAGAGAGTTAGTTGGGGCTCTATTTGGAGACGAACATAGGTGAAATGTATTTGAGACATAAAATTACTGAGAAATTTGAATTCTTCAGTTATAACAGAATGCGTTGGAGTAGCTTCAGTTTCTGGAGATGAAATGATTAAAGTAATGTAATAAAGTTTCTGTTACAGATTGAATTCACAAGGTTTGAAGCATATGTTCTTCTTACAAAGACATTATTTTATCAAAAGAACAATTTGTAGGTGAAAACAAGAACACACAGAGCATTTCCGTATGGATCCCTTCATTAATGAAATATATTGCTGTTTTATATTTTGCTGATAATAGATAATTCCAGGTTAGTGTGCAGTATGAATGTAAATGTTACAATAAATACACAAAATATACCAGAATTAAAAAAAATACCCGTGGTAGCAGAATCATAACTTATTGCTAGGCACATTTTTCTCAAAAATAAAGAACATCTGTTTCCACTGTACTACACAGGGGATCAGAATATGGATTAATTTGGTTAGAGCAAGACAATCAGTTCAGCTCCACCCTCCCACCAAAAAAATAATCTTTTATTAGTTGGACATTGCAGCAGCAGTGCTCCATGGTAGCCCTTCCCCTGTCATGTCTTTGCGTCTCACATCCCCTCCAAAGAGGCCAGGGAGCTTGTCTTGAGGCAGGTCCCTTGTCCACTGTTCCCTGAGTCATGTCCATGAATCATGTCCGGTCAACATCAGCTTGTAGCAGTGGATCTTGTCAAGGGTGAAACTGTAATGTTACAAGCAGTGGATCACAGCTCAGTAACTGGCAGTGAGGCTTCCTCTGCAAGATTGTTGTCCAAGATATTCTAAGCAAGCAGAAGTCTAAATCTGCCTCCTAAATACTGCCTGTATCAGAGGATCCTGAAGTGCTGAGCAGAAGACACCTTTTGTTGTTTCCCCATCCAGCTCACTCTTTGCAAAAGGTTTTCCGTGACTTCTATATCGTACAGGGCTGTATTCCCTTTAGACAAAGACAAGAGAAATTTTGAATTAAATTTCAGTGCAAATGTAGTCAAGTGCTCGTTTCCTTTGCTAATAAAATTTCATCAGCAAATGCGAGTAGAAAAGAAAATCTTCTAGCATCACTATTCTTTGGTTCTTTTGGTTTCTTTAGTCTGGAAGTCTAGTCTCATAGCAACATGCTGTGCAAAGAGAAACATATTCCATAACAATTAGCAAAGTAGGGTGTGTATCATAAATAAAACTGTGTATAACTGTGTGCCAGTTAAAGAGGTGCAACATATCATGCCTAGCCCACCGCTGACAGGGGAAGAGGTTTGTGTACAAGAGGAGGCGACAGCTGGCAAGGCTTTACAAAAGATGTTGTCATTAATCTGCTGCTTAATATTCAAAAAGCTTCAACTTGTGAACCACCTAGACACTCTATAAGGTTTATGTTTCAAACAAATTATTGCAAAGAAAATAGTGTTTGAGAAGTGTAAAGGGTCGAGCATTTTTTTTGTCCCTGTGCTCGCTCTTACACAGTTACTGATTACTTCGAGGTTGCTTTCTTTTTGCTGCAAATCCCATGTATAGCCAGTTGTAGGCTTTACCACAGTAATTCTTAAACCTTTCTGTTGGTGAGTATGCTTCAGCAACATTGATAGTTGCATCATACTTTTTTTTAATCCAGGCAGAGAAATGTGAAATAGCAGATGTTCAGCTCGATTTTTCTATTTCAGCATCCTGTCATTCCAAAGAAGAGCTTGAACCTCTCTGAGTTTTTTGGTTTTGTTTTGCAGGGGCAGATGGATTTTCATGTTTGGTTTCTGAGAAGCTTTGTGAGCAACTTCACTAGAAGGAAAATCTGCAGTATTAAACTACAGCAGAAATTGTTAGAAGTTGTTCTTCAGTCCCCTCAAGGCTCTTTTAAAAAGGCTCAGGAGAAATGTTGCCACCCTAAAATTTAAAATGGCCTTACTGTATCCATGAATAACTTCTGGGGAGAATTAAGTAGGATGCAGTATACTGCTTATACAGCAAAGAAAATACATGTCTTGCATGAAGTCAGAATTTTGTAATATTAATACCTTTTCAGGTAAGGTAGTTTGCTTGGTATGAAATAAATATTTATGAAAGTGTATATAAAATTATTACAGAAACATGCATCCATGCATAAAAAAAATTTCACTTATAGTGAAAAATAAAAAATAAGCAATAACTTCTGCTCTGTATATGAGACAGAAGTGATTTGGGTAACAGCAGCCTAAATCAAGTATCTGGAAAGAGGATTTATTTTGTGTAAGTATACTGACAGCCAACTGCTTTGAAGCCATCCATGTTCAACACTTTCAGACTGAGGCATCTATTGCTTTAATTTGAGGAAAACAAGCTTTTGTATGATTTGGATTACTTTGGGTATGGCTGAATAAAATACCAGAGAAAGAATATAGTGCTTATTGCTGACAGCTGCCATCACAGAACCATAATTTATGATAGAACTACTGATAAAATTTTTGATAAAATAAAAAAGCTGAGGAAAGATTGGTTAATCAAACTGAGCATCTAGATATTATTTGTCAGAAAAGCAATATATGGAACAGTTGGATTGCATTTTGTTACTGCAGATCCACATGTATTTTTTTTTAAGCAGCGGAGGATGAAATTTCAGTCTCACTCTCCAAAGCCTGCATGAGAAGAAGAAACAAAAGGACCCTTTTTCACCCCCTATTCCTACATGAAGACATCTGAAACACTTTTGTATTTTTGTGGTTTATTGTTTTAATTTTACATTACAGTGTCTACTACAGATGGATTACAAACTGCAAGTTTTACTGAGTCAGAATAATTATGTAATCAAAATGTAGAAAAAGATCTTGCTTCTTGTTGTTGATGACTCCCAGAGCCTTAACCTTAAGTCATTTTTTCTTTTCAAAGTGCCATTTACAAGGCAATACAAGTTCTATAAATCAAACAGATTTGGACTACTTGCAAATTTGTACTAATGTAAAATCTACCAACATTTTCATGATGTTCTGAAGTAAAAACATACAATTATTTATTTCAGTGACGTGTTTGATTGCATTTTAAGGAAAAATGGTATATGATTTTTTCAAGTCATACTGGAACTGCATAAGAAGTGAATTCAAAGACTCAATTCTGATTAAGTTAGGATTATTCAGTAGTGATCTCACTATGTTTAAAAAATTAAGCGACAGTGATGAAATGTGATTACATTTCCCTTACTTTTCTCAGATATATTCATCTTTGAAACCCTTCGCTTGTCTTTATTTTTTTTCAGTGTAAGTTAATGTTGTACTTTAAACACTGTTTATAGATGGACTCTATAATAAATAATTGAGTTTAAGAAACTCGGCCAAGATGCTTTAAATAGGTGGCCTGATTGTTCTGAGTAAGATGATCACCTAGTTGCTTCATCCAGGTAAGGAAACTTTTGAAAGCGGGGACAATCATTTAATTCTATAAATATAGGTTTAGTTCCTAATTTTGGGACAACTTATTTTAAAGCAATCCATCTCACTAGGTGAATCCTTATTTTACTGCAACCTGTCACAAGCTATGTCTCTATTGTGGGAACGGAGAGTACTTGCAGATTCGTAAATCTAGGTTGTCCTGTTTGTATCTTGATTTTGGGGTGAGAGGTAGGCAAGTCCTAGCCCAGCGGAAAGGACACTGTGGGGACCCATCCCAGCCAGGAGGATGTGACATTCGACAGGCACCCAGCTGGAGGGTCAGGGTTAGGCATACGTTAATGTGCACCCAGATGAACACAGACAGAGGCACAGTTAATTTATCTGGGCTAACTACCTCTTTTGAGTCATATTTGTCATGGTTCTTACCTAAATTCTCTCTGCCTGATGGATAAAAGGCAAGAACTTTCTCACTTCTGCCCCAGCCTGTATTGGAAATCTCTGTTTGTATTGTATTAATAAAATTTGAGTGATCATGTCACCACCACAATTAATGACTGAAAGAAAGGTCATGCTTACATAATGCTACTAAAGAATTTATGTAAAATTTATTTAAAGACATGTTTGAAAAAGCCTGTGGTGAGAACTATGTTCAGCAAACACATCTTTCTATCAAAAACATTAGTAAGTCTTCCATAACCATATCTAGCAGACAGAAACTGTGTAACTTGCATTATGTTGATCTTTTGGTAATGGCTAGCAGACGAATTATGCAGTTTCTACAGACTGTACAAGAAGAGAGAACTGTAACTGAGAGCTGGCAAATCCCAGGAACAATTAGGCTTAGGTAGGAAACTTAAAATCTGTAAATTGATGTAATTTAAAAAGCTGTATTCCAGAAGCAGAGGTACACTGAGTTATAAACGGTTTGTAAATGCTGTTCAGAACATGAATGCACTTCTGGCTCTCACCAGCACTCTTTCAGTGTCGTCTGTTCCTCCTTCTGCTGTATAGTGCTGGGGAAGAGACCTATTTTAATGATAAGAGTAGGTGTTCTGCACAAAAGGGCCTTTTGTATGCTGTCTATTAACTCAGATTGTGTCATCCATCAGTGTAATTTGCTTTAGATTTATGTTGAATGACAAGAAGAACTTCAGATCCTTTGTTTGATATACTATGACTGTGTTTATACAAAGCTGCCAAAATATAGCAGCACTGTTCCCAGACATTCTTTTACAGACATTTTGTTGTATTTTCCTGACATAGTAGTAGTGTATACATTTACACAAAGCCTAGAAGTAGAGTGGAAAAATAAATGCATACCGTTGTCTGTTATTTCAGTGCTGCAAATCTCTGTTAAAATTAAAAGGCATGCTATTTTATAGGTATGACATTAATATTTCCACAGAAATATTTTATGGATTGTCTAGCTCTTTCCGTACAGGAGTTGACAGGGCTCTGTCTTTTTACCACGTACCAGAACAACTACTAGTTTGTACTAGAGAGGAGCTGTACTCTCGTCGTACTAGAGAGGAGGACTCTTCAGATGTAGACAGCAACTGCTTTGATCTAACTAACAGAAGGCAATCTTTGTGCCTGCAGCTTGTTTGTTTCTTCAGGACCGTAATTTAACCTTCCACTCCAAGTATGACTGTAAACCACAGCAGCATGTTTACCACATGTGTTAGTGCCAGTTTTACACCATTTTGGTTTCCAAAATGCAAAGTAGATCTGTATTACCAAAAGGAGAAACAATATTCAAATAGAGAGGGAAAGTGAAGTAGAGTGTTAAGGAGCATATATTCTCTGAGAAGCAGGAAGATAGGTAATTTATTTTCTCTGGAACACTGAAGAAGCTGAGGTTAAACTGAGATATCTGTTGAGAATATTCTGAGTTTCAATGTAAAAAAAGGTTGTAAAAAAAAAAGAAAATATTTTTCTGCGTGGAATTCACACCAGAAAACTAACACAGCCTTTTATGTGTTATCCAGGCATTGCATCAAGGCTCTAGGAGATTCATATAAGTTTCTACAGGCCTCTGTGAATGAATTTCAAGGCTCCATTTTTTAAATACTGGTTGCAATAAAGATTTTTTTTTCATATTTGCTTTATTTTTAGGTGTAGTGGCACTAATAGCTGTGCCTGAGTGCTCTGCTCTGCATATTTATTTTTGATGTGATGCTTCATTTGCCCATTAAGCTATAATGGTCACATAATTCTCTTGAATGCCTGAATAAATAATGTGTATGTTTAATTGAATGAAAAATCAAAATAAAAATTAAGATAGGCTTGTAACATGGCACTTATACACTTTCTTATACACTAGTTTAGGGGTGAGTATAAATATATATATCTTTATATAATACACATATCATATATATATTATATCAACGTGATTCAAATACTTTTAGTAGTATTTATTCCAGTGGCCTGTTTCTGAATAATACTTCATGATAATTCAATTAAGCAGTTGCCATAATCTTTAAGAGTTCATAATAAAAGCCGTATTTACAGATGTTCCTTAAACAATAAATATGATTCTCCTAAGAGAAATTTCTGAGAAGATAATAATATCTAGAACTGCCAGTTTAGGTGTATATTCCAAAAGCTTAAAAGGCTTATTTACTCCACAGAAGAAACTGCAGAGATTAACCAAATTGCATAACAAAAAATGCTTAAATAATTTCAAATCTATCATAGGAAGAAACAGATGTATAAGATGCTTGGAAAGAAAGGGGATATGTGCATAATGACCACATGCAACATCTAGCACAAGGGATATTCAGTTCTGTGTGGCCTGTTTCAACCTGATTAAAACGTTATGAATCAGTAATACAATAAAATAGTAATTATTTTCGTTCTGTGAAGTGTGTACAGGAATAAAAATAAAATATGTTAGATAATTTTCTTCTCCTTCATCTGTTTTTCTAAGTTTTGTTTTTCACTTCTTCCACAAAATAAGCCTTTATCTCCTGACATAAATAAGATTAAAGTAAGCTGAAGTAAAAATATTTCAGTGAGAGGAATTGGTTAAGGCATTTTATAAATTTATTTTTCTTGAAGTTCTCTAGTCATATCCTCAAATTGTCCTTTTACTTAAAATAAATTACATTAACAATGCATGTAACTAATATTAAATAATTATTTTTCTTAACAGGCTACTGAGGTTATTACAGTTCTATAACTCTCAATATCTAACCAGAAGTTTAAAAAATTCTCTAAATAATGTTCATTAATTAATTCATTAGAAAGAGCAAAATTTAATGAAGTGTGTAAAAAGGAAATGGTTCCTTGAACGATCAGGTTAAACAGCAACCCTGTAAAACTTTAAAAGCATTCCAGGTAAGTCATATTTTTGATTGTTTCTTTGCAGTAGTTTTAGGTCTATGAAAGTCATATATTGTCAGATCACCTTGATATTTTCTGAATATAACTGCTTCTTCAAAGAAAAGTGCAGGCTGACCCTACTTAGAGTCCAGTGAAGTGCCTATGTATGAGGATGGGCTTTATGTTCTGTAGACTGCTGAAGTAATCCAGACATGTCAGTGCTAGTACCATCTGTTAGTTAACTTCTGTCTGCAGCCGGATTCTAAAAGTTATACACTGATAAATAGCCTCCCATAGACTTTGCACTCATTGTCTTATGCCTATTACATTAAGTTACAGGCCATGAGGTTAGCTATTTTGGAAAAAAGTCTGCATATGTAGCCTGGAAGTGGTGGAGAGTTTATTGCATTGCTAATCTGTTTAAATTGTCATTGTTCTCAGTTAAAATTTTTGGCTTATTTTCAATGTGAAGTGTTAAGTGCATCTCTAAGATGTGGCATCTTATTATTCCTTCTTATAGTATATTTTTTAAAATCAAGTTGATAGCATTCTTTTGCCTTCTGTTGTAGGATGTATTTTAGGCTTTTATATGTTTTTGTTGTGCCCTCTCTGGTTTTCAGTGGCAATTTTAAATTGTAGAGGCTCAAACTTGCATATGTTATTCTAGAAGAGATCTCAATAACAACCTGTACAGAACTTCAAGAGAGCCTTTAAAAGCAGTCTGTGTAGGCAGCAAGAGCAGAAATTCCATTTGGGCAAGCACAAGCTATATTCTTCCAATGATTTTTTATATCTACATTTTTTCCTGTGGTAATAAGGCATCCTGGCACTCGTTACTTGAAGAATATTTTTGCCTTACAAGGCTCCATAGAATTGCCAGGTTTGTCATTTACCTACGTCTTCCATGGGTGAGACCTGCTGATGGTGTGAATGGACTCATTAATGGGGCAGCATCACATGGGTTAAATGAAATGAATGAGGCCTTGGCTCTGGACACTTGACTTCTTGCTTACTAGCCATAAAGAATAGTTTCCAGTATAGTTTCACAGAATCACAGAATGTTAGGGATTGGAAGGGACCTCGAAAGATCATCTAGTCCAATCCCCCTGCCAGAGCAGGAACACCTAGATGAGGTTACACAGGAGTGTGTCCAGGCAGGTTTTGAATGTCTCCAGAGGAGACTCCACAACCCCCCTGGGCAGCCTGTTCCAGTGTTCTGTCACCCTCACTGAGAAGAAGTTTCTTCTCAAATTTAAGTGGAACCTCCTGTGTTCCAGTGTGTACCCATTGCCCCATGTCTTATAATTGGCTGTCACTGAGAAGAGCCTGGCTCCATCCTCGTGACACTCACCCTCTACATATTTATAAACATTGAGGTCACCCCTAAGTCTCCTCTTCTCCAAGCTAAAGAGACCCAGCTCCCTCAGCCTTTCCTCATAAGGGAGATGCTCCACTCCCTCCATCATCTTCATGGCTCTGCACTGGACTCTCTCCAGCAGTTCCCTGTCCTTCTGGAACTGAGGGGCCCAGAACTGGACACGATATTCCAGATGTGGTCTCACCAGGGCAGACTAGAGGGGGAGGAGAACCTCTCTTGACCTACTAACCACCCCTCTTCTAATACACCGCAGGATGCCATTGGCCTTCTTGGACACCAGGGCACAGTGCTGGCTCATGGTCATCCTGCTGTCCACCAGGACCCCCAGGTCCCTTTCCCCTACACAACACAGGTTGTTCCCCAACTTATATTGGAACCTGCGGTTGTTTCTGCCCAGATGCAAGACTCTACACTTGCCCCTGTTATATTTCATTAATTTTTTCCCTGCCCAAATCTCCAGCCTGTCCAGGTCTCACTGGATGGCAGCACAGCCTTCTGGCGTGTCTCCTCCCAGTTTGATGTCATCAGCAAACTTGCTGACAGTGCACTCTATTCCTTCATCCAAGTTGTTGGTGAATATATTGAATAGTATTTGTCCCAGCTTCTCCAGACAATGCTTGTAAACACTGAAGCAAGGCCCTGTGTCCATGCATATCAGTTGCTCATCTCCTAGTTGCCAGTTATGCCAAGTGTTTCCATCTGGGACCAAAAAAATTGTCTCCTTTCCTATCTCCATCTTTACACTTCAACAATATCTTCAGCTAACCTGCCCAAGCCAGCATATGAGAAGACTTCAGGGTGCACATCACAATGTCTTTTGACTGTTGAGAAGAGTAGTAAACTCAGAGTATTTCTCAAAGATGTATTAACTATGCGCAGCCTCATCAGCACCCCTTTATCCTTCCCCCTAACTGTGTCTTACTGCACCTGAACAAAAGAAAACTGTACTTGTGCCATCTCAAACATTAGCATCCATAACTAACAAGCATGATTTTCTCCCTATAAGCATCTCATCTTCAGGCTATTGGCTCACTTTTTTAATGTCTAATATATTTCTGTATGCTATCCAGTTTCTCCACATGCATTTTAATTTGTGGCTAGCAGACTTAGACCTTCTAATGACTCACCAGTGATTTGAGCAAAGGCAGTCACCTAGTTAAGTCCAAGCAGCACTGTGCAGAACTTCACAAGTTTATCACAAATGAGGAGGTTGGCAGTAGTACAAAGTCGCAAGAAATTTTAATGCATATCAGAGAAAATAAATTCAGCTAACGAGACAAGTGGTGACGAGTTGCACTTGTGAACTGCTGAGATACTAAAATAATGAACTGGATAATTATCTTAGGCAGGTATATGATAAACTCATAGAGTTATTGAACTGGTTGTGTTTGTAGCATGCGTAATGTTTGGATACAGTAAATACTAAAAACCTGATACTTAATTTTCTCAATTATGGCCTCTGCAAAATAATTCAATAAACTTTAACTAGATAAGAAATTTAGCTTGCCTGTGTTGTTCACTATGAGTAATTGACAAGGTGACACAGCCAACAGCCCAGCTGAAGTGCCTCTACACCAAAGCACACAGCATGGGCAACAAACAGGAGGAACTGGAAGCCACCATGCTGCTAGAAAGCTACAACGTCATGGCCATTGCTGAAACTTGGTGGGACAGATCCCATGACTGGGGTGCAGTGATCAGTGGCTACAGGCTTTTCAGAAGGGATAGACAAGGAAGGAAGGATGTAGGCATTGCCCTCCACATCAAGAGGTGGACAAAGTGTGAAGAGCTGTCTCTGAAGAATGGCCACGAGCAGGTTGAAAATTTATTGGTAAGAATCAGAGACCAGGGCAACAAAGGAATCCTTGTGGCTGGTGTCTCCTGCAGGCCACCCAATCAGAGGAAGACTATTGATGAAGCCTTCTTATTCCAGCTACAGGAGGCATCGTGCTCGCAGGCTCTTGTCCTGCTGGGGGACTTCAACCACCCTGACATGTGCTGGAAAAGTGGCACAGTGAGCTGTAGGCAATCCAGGAGACTCCTGGAATGCACTGAGGATAACTTCTAGGTCAGGTAAGAGACAGCCCTACCAGGGGGGATGTGACACCACACCTGATGGTCACCAGTGCAAGTGAGCTAATCAGCAATGCCAACACTGGAGGCAGCCTGGGCTGCAGTGATCATGCCGGCCTCTTGCCGGCTGAGTCGAGACCTGCTGGACAAAATAAAGGGCAAGAAGGAAATGCACAGGCAGTTGCAGCAGGGACAGGGATCCTGGGAAGAGCAGAGGGGACACTGCGGTTGTGCAGAGATGGGGTCAGGAAGGCCAAGGTGCAGCTGGAGCTGGACTTGGCAAGGAACACAAAGAATAACAAGAAGGGCTTCTACAAGTATGTGAGCCAGAAAAGGAAGGTCAGAGGTAATGTAGCCCTTCAATGAACAAGACTGGTGAACTGGTAACAATGGATGAGGAGAAGGCTGAGCACTCAGCAACTTCTTTGCCTCAGTCTTCACGGGCAAGCTCTCTTCCCACACCTCTCAAGTGCATGAGCTGCAAGAGGGGACTGTGGGAGCAAAGTCCCTCCCATGTTAGTGAGGATCAGGTCTGTGACCACTTGTGGAGCCTGAACACACCTAAGTCTGTGGGACCTGATGAGATATATCCCAGGGTCCTGAGGGAATTGGCTGATGCACTTGCCAAGCCACTCTGCATGATATTTGAGAAGTCATTGCAGTCAGGTGAAAGTCTCTGGTGACTGGAAAAAGGGAAACATCACACCTGTTTTAAAAAGGGTAGAAAAGAGGAACCTGGGAACTACTCACCTGTCAGCCTTACCTCTGTATGTGGGGAGATAATGGAACAGATCCTGCTAGAAGCTATGCTAAGGCACATGGAGAACAAGGAGGTCATTCAAGGCAGCTAGCATGGATTCACCAAGGGCAAGTCCTGTCTGACAGACATACTGGTCTTCTACGATGGAGTGACTACATCAGTGGACAAAGGAAGGATGATGGATATTGTCTATCTGGACTTCTGTAAAGCCTTAGACAAGGTCCCCCACAACATCCTTCTAAGTTGGAGAGGTTTGGATTTGATGGGTGAACTGTTCGGTGGATGAAGAAATGGCTGGATGGTCGCACCCAGAGAGTAGTGGTCAATGGCTCAATGTCTAGATGGGCACTGGTAATAAGTGGTGTCCCTTAGGGGATCGTACTGGAACCAGTACCGTTTAATATCTTCATCAATGACATAGTGCGATGGAGTGCACCCTCAGCAAGTTTGTGGATAACACCAAGCTGAGTGGTGCAGGTGACACACCTGAGGGACAGGACACCATCCAGAGGGACCTGGGCACGCTCGAGAAGTGGGCCCATGCAAACCTCATGAGGTTCAATAAGGCCAAGTGCAAGGTCCTGCACCTGGGTTGGGTCAACCCCCAGTATCAATACAGGTTTAAGCGATTGAGGACAGCCCTGTGGAGGAACTGGTGGATGAAAGATTGGACATGAGCTGGCAATGTGTGCTCTCGGCCCAGAAGGCCAGTCATATCTTGGGCTGCATCAAAAGTCCCTTCCAATCCAAACTATTCTATGATTCTATGACAATAGTATTGTAGCTGTCATTACCTAAAGATAGAAACAGTTCAAGATTGATAGAGAGAAGTTAGTGTATGTACATGTATTTGATTAGATTAGACAAATCAAACGAAGCCTGTTTGATCAGGCAAACTGCTAGAATGGAAAAGCAAAGTTTGGATGGTCAAAAAATTCTTCCCAGGTCTGAAAAGCATTAGCCCTCATGAATAATAGGGCTACCACCGCAGAACAATGTTCGATAACTCAAATCGAGAGGGAAATGCAATTACAGTGTTAAGGAGCATATCTTCTCTGAGAAGCAGGAGAATAGGTAGTTTATTTTCTCTGGAACATCAAAGAGGCTAATTAGAAGTTAGAGTAAAATATCTGTTGAGAGTATTATGATTTGCACTTTTATTGTCTATTCTAATAATTTATTGTGATCTCTTTAGAGTCACATATACAAAATATATAGGTGTCTTATCAGTTGTTGCCTTAAAAGCATTGGTCTGCAAAGCGCATACACAAGTGAACAACTTCACTGCCTAAAGTTCCTTCTAAATGATACAAAATATATGAAGAAAAAAACAAACAAACAAACAAAAAAACCAAATCCAAAACACATTGTTAGCTTTAAACAAAAGTTCTCTAGAAGAATGAAGAAAATGTCCTTCAGTTGTTTCCCCTTGAGCAATTTATTGAGCCCAAATGCAGCAGAGAGGGTTTGAAGGAAAGTCATTGCAGTAGGTAGCTCCAGAGAGCTGCTTAGGCTGTTCTGCTTTAAAGTTTTTGGCTTGCCTTTGGATTTTTCTGAAATGTTGTATGGGAAGAAATTTAGAGTACAGGGCATTCAGACTGAATTATTGATTCATACAGATGCTTAAGCCATAGGCTTTGGCATCTCTGCCCTTTTAAGATTTATGTTTCAAGGTTAGGTTTGCCAGACAGCTGAAAATATGCCCTTTTGCATTCATCATACCAGTCAACCAAAACATAGTGCTCAAAGACATACAAACCCCAGTGGACCTGATAGCCTCATTTGGAAGAACTTCTGCTAGTTTAGCTAGAAAATATATTTTTATAGGGTTTTTCCTACATTTAAAAATTGGACTTGAATTTGTTTTCTGAGTTTGCTTTTGAAACAGCATAAAATGTCACCGATTTATTCTGCAGAAGTTTAGCTAGATAAATTCTTTTCAAAGCAAACAATCACCTGCAGACTTTCCCATAGCAATGGGACTCATTTCAGTCTCTCTACTCGATCTAGCTGTCAACTTCTATGGAATTTTCAGGAAGCAAATACACCTGAGGTCACAACCCTTATGTCAGATTTGGTTACAACTGACTAATGGGTTCAAAGGCTGATGTGGGACAACCTGGCAGGTGGATAGTCATGGTACTCCCATAAGCTTCACTTCTGTTGGAAATCAGTCTAAACCCACTCAGTACTTTTTTTCTGGCAGCAACCAAGATGTGTTTTATTTTAGATCCTGTACAAAACAGGTTCTATATTCATTCTTTCAAACTTTTTCGGACTTGGGGTTTGTTGTTGTGTTTATATAGTATAACTGAAGGCTTAAAGTCTATTTTAAAGCTGCAGATCATTGTAGATTTATTTACAGGCATCTTACGAGCAACATGAAACAGATTATCAAGAAGCAGCTTCCAAGAGAACAAAAGAGAATATGCATACTGCACTGTTTTAAAATGCGAAGTATGTGAATGTGCAGCAAGTCAGGTCTTTGTCTGGTTCATAAACGTGAAAATGTGGCTTCTTGAGCCTCCCACAGCACTGTTCCCCTTTAGAGGTACTGCTTGAGGTGCTGTTCATGTGAGAGAACAATGAAGGAGTTGCCTCTGCAAAGAGGCTAAAATTGTATCCACATTTACATTAAGCTTACAAGAACAGAAATAATTTTGCTTCCTAACCAGTCTACGTAACATCTAACGGAATATGTGTTCTGATTAACACATATGTCAGTATCTTTTAGTAAAGAATTACTGAAAAATATTATCATTGTCCAGTGGAGCATGTAATCACTGTTCTGTGCCCAGTGCAGTCTTGAATGGGAACCACACCATTTTATGGGAAGGATGAAGAACATTTCTCATTTCAAGAGAACCTTTGGGTGTATTTGGTGGGCCACACACTAATAATGTTTCTGTCTTGTTTCCCCAATCTCCGTTCCACAGGGCACTCCGCTGTTCTTACACTGTTTTCTGCAGCATCTTGTGCTATTTAATGCCCAGCCATTTCACAGTGCACGTTACTACTCAGGCCAGCATCTCACATTGCTCAGCGTTTCCTCCATACTGCACAGCACTGTGCTGCGTAGAGCATCACATCCCACACTATACAGATTATTTCTGATTCTTAGTGCCGCAAAATGGGAAAGTACCATCCTGAAAATGGCATGTCCACGCTGAATGGCTTATCCCTGATGCTGCTTGCACACTAATTGCATTTAGGTGGGGAAAAAGTCCATTTCATTCCTCCATTTTAACTCTTGGTTAGTAGAAGTGATCCTTCCCCTGTACTCTGCATTGGTGAGGAGTATTGTGTTCAGTTCTGGGCCCCTCAGTTCAGGAAAGACATTGAAGTGCTGGAGCGGGTCCAGAGAAGAGCAACACGACTGGTGAAGGGACTTGAACATAAGACCTATGGGGAGAGGCTGAGGGAGCTGGGGTTGTTTAGTCTAGAGAAGAGGAGGCTTAGAGGTGACCTCATCATTCTCTATAACTACCTGAAGGGAAGTTATAGCCAGGTGGGGATTGGTCTCTTCTCCCAGGCAGTTAGCAATAGGACAAGGGGGCATGGGCTTAAACTCTACCAGGGGAAATTTAGGCTGGATATTAGAAAGAAATTCTTTACAGAGAGAGTGGTCAGGCATTGGAATGGCCTGCCCAGGGAGGTGGTGGACTCGCCGTCCCTGGAGGTTTTTAAACCGAGACTGGACATGACACTTAGTGCCATGATCTAGTAAACGGACTGGAGTTGGACCAAGGGTTGGACTCGATGATCTCTGAGGTCTTTTCCAGCCCAGTCGATGCTGTGATTCTGTGATTCTGTGAAGAATGTAGTCCTGTCACACACTTAGATTCTTCTTCTGCTGTCATTTCAGGGACATTTATTGGCATAATTAGTACACATTAATCGTAAGTCAACTACTAATTAACTTGGAGTTATGTTTGCATTGAGAAAGCATACACTAGTATCTTTAGGTTTTCCCACTTCTGTTTAAAAAGTGAAATATATGCAAAACTTTCTATAACACTTGCTTAACTTGAAGGCCTTTTTAAAAATTCACCTTTGATCATTAATCTTTGCTTTGTTAATATTTCTATGAGGTACAGTTTTATGTATTTTTTCCAAGTTTTATTTCAGGCAGATATCTTTACAAGATAATCAGGTGAAGCATAGAAGTGTTTTTTTCCTGGGTTATCGTTCCCTTTAAGTGTGGACATTTTTTGCTTACAAAGCATTCTAAATTGGCCAGTTTAAAATGAAGGAGTTTGCAAGGATTTTTTTCATAGTTCGGCATCTTGGGTCAAACGTTATATGTGCTTTGTTTAGTTTTATCACTGTACTGATCATATTCCCAGATTTTACTCTGAACGTCCTTTTACTGGTAGCACATGAAGAAAATTTTGCTTCTTAGTGTTTACCTCCACTAGTTCTAGGTCTTTCACATGGTTACAGGTAAATCTCACATTAAATGTCATGTCATTCGTTGGTGCATGTGTTCTCTCTGAATGTGGGACAGAATCAAATTCTTTCATGTAGTCCAGCCAAACTAGGTTAGACTCCTTGTTAGTTAACATTTTAATAGGCTTTTCAAGCAGAAGTTGATCCTCTGTTCCTTTCTTGTTTTTTTGTTAACACCATTCTGCTGTCCAACCAGTGAAATATCAGGGGTTACTATCAGGTGATACAGTCAGTATTAGCAGTTCCCAAGTGACCTGGAAAGATGGAAACTTTTGAAGGCTCTTACCTTTCTTTCATTTCTTAGTAGTTATGGTTTTGCTTTCAAGGTTTTCTGCTAGTACTTGGCAATCTTTTACTCCCATCAGTGTCCTTGATGTCTACATGGCCTTTCTCAATTTTGTCTGTACTATAATTCTGCAACAACAATATTCCGGTTTATGTATTTGAAGCTCTCAAACACCGGAGCTGGTTGGAACATACAGGCACTGCTTAATTGCAAATGAAAAATACTACCTGTTTGAATTATTGCACATTAGCTCCTTGCATAAAGAAATTGCTCTGACGTTAGCTTTGGACTACTAAATGATGCCGTGTGCCTAGATAGGTCTTTTGAGAAGGGGTGCAAAGCTGTGGAAAAGACAGTTCTTCCTCTGATCCATGGAGCAAATTACTCTTAACTAGAGTCTAATTTGCACATTAGAATAATTTTGATCTTCTTTCTAATTGCAATTGGCTCTGAGACTTTCCTGACTGTGCATCTTACCGTGATTACAAAGGTGCCTCAGTCAATCATTACCCTTGAGTCCTCAGCCATTTTGCCTCTAGCTCCCTCATTTACTTAATTGGCTCATGCAAGTTGTTTAACTTGAAGCCAATGAGACAGGCAGCTCTCCTATACACCTTGTATATTTCCTTTCTGATCAGTGCCCATCAAAACCATTCAGCAAAAGCTTGCTCCCCCCCCCCCGCCGCCTTTTGGCTTTGTGCTAGCTTTTAATTTTGATTTTGTCCTTACATGGCTGAGTTGGAGGGGGTGTTATTATCACAATGTGTTAGTGTTTCCTAAGTTCTGCTGAAGTCATCTCTATTATATATTAAGCTCAAACTACTTTCTGCACTTTCTGTGCCAACTTATTTTCCACTTTTTTGTAAAAGAAACAGTGTTTTAAGGCTTCCTTAATTCTAGAATTACCTACCTGTAATCAAGTCTCCATTGCCTCTTGCCATTCTGTTCTGGTAGAGATTATCTGTGCTCTAGGTGTAGAGACAGTCGGAGTTAAACAACATCACTGGTTGGTTGCAATGCGGTGCTGCTCGAATGCTGTCTCCTACAGCATGGAGCTAGGCAGCTATTGCTGCTCATCATGATGTTGAAAATCATGGAGCTAGTCCCAGCCAGACCTATACTGGCTGCTTGTCAGTACACCCTAATTGCCTCTGCAGTAAATTTCAGTACACACTGAGGTTTTCTGGGCCCATCTCAAGTCTGGCATGGAGAAAATCAAGCTGCAGTAGTAAGTGCTGAGGTAAGTGCTGCAAAAGCCACACAGTTATTGATGCTTAGCACTGCACAAAAGCTTACATTTGGACACAATGCTAAACCCAAACTGTCTCCATGCATTTGTGTCACAGTAAGTCAGAATTTATAAGCCCTCTTGGCACCTGGTATTCTGGAAAGCATGATGCAAATGCTGAACTGGACTGGTAGTATGAGTGCATATGCAGAACTATAAATTCTGCTCTGGATCTTTAAGTTCATTCCACAGTACCCATACTGTTAGGGCTTATTCACTATTTACTGTGTTCAGTATTCCAGGAAGAAGAGGTCTGACTATAATGAGAGACAACAGAAATCCAAACCAGCAAGCCATACATATAATCATCTCTGAAACAGATCTATCTAGAGAGTCCCATTTCTACATTAGGCACAAAATAACAATTGTCATTAATATCTGATATGCCAGCATCAGGTAGTGGTTGTGTGCCATGACCTGGGAGTGTCAAAAGTGGTCTGTATGATATACAGTTGGTGGATATGCAAATTAGATGCAAATCAGCTGCTCTAGTACAGAGCATTTTTTGGGTAGAAGAGCATCAACAGGAGTGCTTGATGTCAATAACAGATGTCTGGAAGGGCTTGGCAGGACTAGCAACAAAGCAGGTACAGAGCAGTGGTTGAGAAGGGAACATTAGGGAATATAAGTATCGATACTGGAGCTTGTAAAAAGTCACTGATACTACAAGGCATCTTATAATTAGGGCACTTAGACTGAGATCATTTGGCAAGGACTGGGAGTTTAGAACAAGGGGCATGAGAGGAAAGTTCTGACACTCAGCAGTATCTGACACCCTCCTCTGTCTTGGTTGTTTTGTGGTGGGTCTTTGGGATATTGGGCTGTGTTGGATTCTGTTAGCTGTGAAATAGAGAAGATGGATAGAGAAGCTGGAACAAAGTCAGTGTCTCCTGTTTATCTCCCATAGAGATTAAAAAAAAAAGGTTTTCTTAAAGTCAAAAGCCCTGGATGCCATTCGTGTAAAATCCTCAGATTACATGGAAAGGTTTAATCATCTTACGAGAGCAAAACAGGAACTTGGCAATATGCACAAGTTCTTACACTTACATGGCTTGTACGCAATTTGGGAAGCCCAACTATGTCCCCCTACAGATACATAAATGCAAGGAAAATCAAAGTATATGTGCTGGTAAAAACAGTAAGTTGCTAAAGGTTTTAGGTGTCCCTAGACTTTCTGCTCTAAGATTTAGATTCTGCATTGTATTAATAAAGTTGTGGTTTGTTTCAAACTGTGAGTTGTTATTCTTACTCATAAATTACCTTTCAAAGGCAGAACAATCCACAGGTTATTTTTAGAGATTTTTGGTTTGATTTGCCTTTCTTGGCACAGTAACCAAGTATTTTGGAAATAAAGTTGTAAATAAATTGTTAAAATTTGTTTTAAAAGAAGAAATCTGATCACAGTACAGTTTTACTCAGCCTTTTTGGTTTTATTATTTCCTTCTTGTACTGTCTCATATGATTTTTGTTCTCTTTTCCCACAGAGTGTTTGTTGTGACATTCCTGTCATATATTTCATCAACTCATAAAAAGTAACCTGTATTAAAAATTAAGAATATCACCAGTGTGTACCAACTTCTCAAGAGTTATTTAAAGTCACCTTCCTGTCAGTTGGTTTATACCAAAATAGTTACGAGCTGAGCTGTGAAGAGATGTTTTCTTTTCCTTCTTGCAGACTGCAAATGATAACCTGAATACAGACGATGAGCATGAACTAAGAGGAGATAAAGAAAGCTATCTCTGTGCAGTGTGCCTGGATGTATATTTCAATCCTTACATGTGCTACCCATGCCACCACATCTTCTGTGAACCTTGCTTAAGGATGCTTGCCAAAGACAATCCAGCCAGCACTCCATGTCCACTGTGCCGCACTACGATTGCCAGAGTCTTTTTCCAAACAGGTATAAAAATGGAAGTTTTTACAATACAGAAAAATATTTCTAGCTTTCCTTCCTCTATTTCTGGCCTGAATAAATATGCAGTTTAAACTATAGCAAAAGCCTGCTAACCAAATATAGTCATAAAAAGGAGAAAGAAAAAATAATCTGAAATTGGGCACATCCAGAATACATAGATAACCCACTGTGAGGTTTTCTTTGTATTTTACTCTGCCTAGACTATTCTACACAGGCTTTCTCAGTGGCAAAAACTACTCTGGATACAGATTTTAAAACTTTTTTTCTTTTTGAAGTGAAGTTCTGATATTTTGCATTTCTGTGGTTTCCTCTTGTTAAATAATCATAAATTCCAAACATAATAAGCGTTTTCTCGAAAGATCATACCAGAAAAAAAAAAAAAATTACTGACTTAATTTCACGCACACAAAAATATTATTTTTTCTTGGTTTTACATCTTTAGTTTATCTACAAGTGAAAATAAAGGCTGGCAGAACCACAGAATCCTCCTGACTAATCTTGTTTTTAAATTCTCCCTTTCTGAACTCTTACACCCTCACCTCTAGTGTTCCTGACTTTTAGCAGTAAGAAAACATGGTGAGTGAGTGGTGTTTGGTGTCAGAACGGGTACAGGGATAGAAGAGGGTAAGTACTGCTATAGATGGGATACATGGAGCAGTAAGACTCGGACTTCTATGCCTTGAGCAAGGCAAATTCGAGCACCGTGGTTAAAATTGCACAGTGATATCTAAAGCTAGGCCTTTTGCAGCACTCAAAACTGTGCATAGACAAGTCACAAAGTAATGGAAATGACTCATCCATGCAGGAATGTTTGTTTATTTTTGCATGCCACAGAAGTCTTGCAGCGATCCTCTTTAAACTGCGAGTGATGCTGCACGTGATGCTGTGATGATGACAGGTTGAGGAAGCTGATTAAAGAATGATTTCATATTGATCAGCAGAGCTGCCCAGCTTCTATTTCTGGTTGTGCACAGTCTCTTCCTCTTTACAGGCACAACTTTGTATAATCTGATGGCAGACCAGTTTGAGGAACTGACTGGGCTAAATAAGAACCCATTTGGAGGAGAAGGAAGAATTTTTCAGACAAACTCATTGCCCCAGGACGGTTCACTAGGGAGCTGCTGGTGGCCAGGGATAGGGACTGACTGTGTCAGCACTACAGCAGAGAAAATGGATGGAAAGCTGCAGCCTGAGCGCTCTCAGCGCCCTGCCTGGCTGATGTCTGGAGGTTTCCAGCTATTCTCATTTCGTTTGCTTAATGTTTGAGGCACCTTTGGATTTGATGTACAGATTAAGTGTGTTTTCCCAATAGAGAATTGCTTTTAGTTGTTATAGGGCTATTTATGATTATTTAACAAGAGGAAACCACAGATTTGCTGCAGTAAAATACTGCTGGGAGAGCACAAAGAAAAAAGGTAGACACTTACTAAAATGTATTTGCAAAACTTTTCAACACGCTTAAAGTACTGTCATTAAAATAAAATATAACAAGGATTATTTGTAGTCTGTGAGTACTTAACATACAATATGTAAAAATAACTGATGAGAGGGAATGAAGAAAAGGGAGCCAGGCTCTTCTCAGTGGTGCCCACGGGCAGGACAAGAGGCAATAGGCACAAATTGAAACAAATCAAATTCCATCTGCACACAAGAAAACACTTCTTTCCTGTGAGGGCAGTCGAACAGGTTGCATAGAGAGAGTGTGGAGTCTCCATCTGTGGAGAAAACTCCGAACGCAACCAGACACGCTCCTGGGTGACCTGCTGCAGCTGACCTACCTTGGGCAGGGTGAGTTGGACTAATTGATCTCAGAACATCCTTTTCAACCAACCCATTCTGTGAAAAGGCATTTCTTTTTTTGAAGAAAAGGATTTGTGTGAACAGAGTGTCATAAATATATAGTCTACTGTAAATAGAGAGCCATAATAGTATATGAGATGTGTTTAGTATTAACAGCTTCAGATGAGAGAAATCCAAATGGCCTTAAAACAGACATTTCTATATTGCTATTCAATATATAACAATATATGCTTGACTTAGCAATATATTTGAAACTAGATACACTGAATTTACTTTGTTTTATTATACATATATTAAGAAAAATATTTTGTCATTTCCTAGTGCATAATAAATTGAGCAGCTTTTAAATCAACTGAGAAGTATTGATGATGATATCATATTCGTAGATAAATTAGTAAAACCAACACATTTAGGAAGGTGGATGGTGCCAGACAAATGTAAAGGGTCGTAATTTTTTTTTTTACTTTACTAAGCCTTTTTAAAGTTATGCTAAAGTCACTGCTGCTATAGGTTTGTACAGCCAGCAAAGCAAAGTCACTAGCATTCATCACCTATTTCTCTAAGGCTATAACTGGGAGGTCTTATTTCTTTCACAAATTTATTCTGGATACTTTCTTCAGCTTCTCTTTTGTATAACTGCATTTTATTTTACAAAGTTATCTCGAAAAGAAAACATTTAGTGATGTATTCAGAAGTTCGCATTTTAGCTCATACAGTTTTTGCAAACTGAACTGCAACTGCGTGTAACATGTCAAAAAAAAAGATGAGGGCTAACAGGTCAGTTATCTACCAATTATGAAGAAAAAGAGGGCTTAACCCAGATCTACAAAGCCAGATGCAACCCACGAGGATGCTTCCTCTGGCCTCTTGCCCTGATGAAGTGAGGTTTTTCCACTGGTACCCTTGAGAGTGGGCTCCAGTCTGGTAGTTCCAGTCTGCATAGGTTGCTCTTAGAGTGTCTGCATGCATTTCATCTTTCTCAAAGGCTTTCTTAAAAGCCCTTCTCCCATCAGGATAGATTCCCACCTGGTCAGATGGCAGGGTGCCCAAGATACACCTGAGCTGACAGCTTTTGATCTGATTGCAGCAGCTCCCTTCCAGTAACTCTGTCTTTTAAATGCCCCTCCTATTGGGTGAGAAAGCGAGCCAGGGATTGGCTTCTACACTTCCATTCACATAGAGCCTTATTTATGTAAAGTGTTTCCAGGAAGAACCAGGATCTGGCACTCGTGTACAATAAATCCACCACTTTTGAGAAAGGCAGATTCAATGTGCTGGTTGTGCACGGGAAGCCCTGGCTTGTGGCCGGGAATGGGTCACACACATGCCGAAAGACAGGTGGCCTGGCCAGCCTGCAAGGGTCCCTTATCAAAAGCCTTACCAAGCAACCTTCTAGAAGCCAGGAAGAGCTGTCACCACTGTCTTTTCTGAAAAACAGGAATCAGATGCCTCACTGGAGGTTTCAGTGTTTAAATTTGTGCAGTAAAGTTGAAAGAACTAAGTTTATTTTTATGCATTGTAGGAGAAAACTAAAGTGTTCTTGATGCTGGGAGAGACAGGCAGAGTCTCATCAGAGGATGTTTCTCTGAATCCGAATAGTATTTAATCCAAATGTGTTCAACCACCAGTGAAAACTACACAGTTATTTCTTTTACAATCAGGAGAGAAAATGACCTCTTTCCCTTCACTGTCAGAGGTTTATGGGTGCAGTAGCGCTGTTCTCACATAATGAGATAGAAAAATTTGGAGATTTCTGTACCCTGCATGTGTTGTGCAGCTTCATTCCACCTGCATTCTGACACAGTAAAATAACAGGATAATTTTTAGAATAAGACCAGATTTTTTTTTTTTTTTCTTCAAATCTGCTGTTACCTTCTTCTTACATAAAAAAAGCTACTGCAACCAAAGGGCATTTGGATTTTTTCCTTCTTTCTGGAGCCAGCTCACAAAAAGCTTAGCTTTCTCAGATTTACCACAGAAAAAGATCTGATCCTTTCATATGATATTTTTTGTTGAAAAAGTATATGCAATTGCAGTGAACCAGGTAAAGTAATAACACATAGGCTTTTTCAAAGATCCATGAAGGGCCTTTTCTTTCCCTTAAGGTACAGAAGGAATTATGGTAGTGGCTGCTATTATTACTATTTATCTGGAGCCATGGTAGTTTGAAGGGCCAAAATGTGGGGGTTTGGAGTTTTTCCCTGTTAACTACTAGCTTAGCAACTTTGTTAGCTATCAGCAGATCACTTATTTTCTGTGGTAGGAAAATATGGTTATTTTTAATTTGTTTTCCATTGCTGTATTGCTATGGATAGGTTAATTTTGACAGATTTGAGTTGCAGTCAATGTAGATATTTCCCCAAATTTTATACCTAGAAGCTGATGATTTCTTGAGATTCATAAGTTATGACAGCTCTCGCAATTTATCATTAACCATTCTGCAAATGTGTTCTTAATTCCTGTTAATCCACAGCATTTAAAAAAATCTCCAAAAATATTTTCACTCTTCCCCTCTCCTTGCACTGAGTGCTCTCCTTTACTGGGTGATGCTGTTAAACAAAAACAATATGAACTGAGAATTAATGCCGCAATCAGTTTGATAGATATAATTTTCATTCATAGAGGACATCATAGTTTTCTAAGTTAAATAGCCTGAATGTACTGAAGTTTGCTAGAATTTTATGTCATCTTTTCTAAATGCCCTTTTTTTTTTCAGAGGAACAGAATCAAAACAGCATGTTTAAGACTTTTTCTTGCTGTATCTGGAAATGCTTGGGGTTATGTCATTTTAAAACGATGTAAGAGATCTTATAATCAGGAAAAAAAGTACACAGTAGATACGGCATTTTTATTTGATAATATAAATGTGTGCAAATTATTGTTGTGTTTGCAGCATTGATGTGTACATTCTTTTCCATTAATTATTGTAGAATTGAACAACTCAACCAAATCTTTTTTCCCTACGGAATATTTGAAGTTAAAAGAAAACTTTCAAAAATCAAATTCTGCAAAATGGCCTCTACCAAGCTGCAAGAAAGCCTTTAGAGTTTTTGAAGGTAAGTTTTTTAATTTTTCCTTAAACTTCACTCAATCTTGAGTATAATATTTGCAAACAAATCTCTAGCTAATACATGCCTTAGGAAATCAGAGATGGATGATTATTAAAGTAGTGCTGAGTTAAATTCTCTTGGGTCAGTCATACACAGTGCTTTGAATCTAAAGATAAACTGCAAGTTGTGAAAAGCCAATTTGTGTGTGTACTTTTAAATTTATTCTTAAATCTTTACTTCTGTGAACATTATCAGGATAATTGTATGTAGTTTCTTGTTTGGAAAACATTGTGTCTGCATAGTGGAATAAAGAAAATTACTTGAGGAAAAAAGTTACTAGTTCCAAATGTTGTCAATAAAGACCTCTTTAAAAAATTCAGAATCAGTACGTTATGAAAGAAATCTCAGGTCTCATCTACATTTGCTTATATAGTTACTTTCTACAGTGCTGACTCTTGATAGCAGATATATTTTTCCTGTTTGTAAGAACAGTATAGATTGCTTTTTTAAAGTATGTGGAAAAAAATAAAAGAGGACATGCTTTCAATGTCCTTTTTGTGAATCTACCCAGGCCTTTCTGTGGGTGAAATTTGGTGAATTCTGATCATCCACTTATAAAACTGTTACACAAGGTCATTATTTGATACCAAAAACAACAGGAAATGCTCCTAGCTACCAAAAATAAGCAGACTTAAGAAGTCTGAGGACTGTGGATCATCTTTGGTATTACTCAGAGGGGAAGCTGTTGCCAGGAAAAACGAAGAGATGAGTATTTCCTTTCTCTAACAGCAGTCAATGCGGTGTGGATGTTGATGCTGAGCTTAGTGGTTTATTGTAATACATTATGTATGCAACATAGTTCATATATGTTCCATAGTGTCATATGAATTATGTCTTTCATAAATGTGAGGAGCTACCATGCTGCGCTTTGTACAAAACATAAATAATTAAAGGAAGATCTGGAGAGGTAATAGAGCTTCATTATTGTGCTACCTGAAAATTGGGCATGTTGTTCCACAAAGGTGATTCAGAGTGCTGGATTTATGCGTCTCCAAAGGTTAGCCTAAAAGTCCCACACTCAATGGGGACATGATTAAATGTAGTTGATAGGAAACCTGAACGACATAGCTGTATGAAACTTTGTCTTAGCCTTTTTTGGTGCAAGTGTTGCTGCCATGTTTCTGTTTTCTGACTTTTTATTTGAATAAAAGCTATTGCTGGGTTTGTGTCAGTTCAGAACGTGTGTAAATTTTTTTTTCTGGACTGCTTTTTTGGGCTTACATCTAAATTTGTGCTTGGCAGCGTCTAAACTTCCATATTTGATTTTCTTAACTTTGCTTATGTGCCATATCTCAGGAGGCTCCCAGGGACTTTACAGGCATAGAAGACTGAGCGTACTGGCAGCAAAAGGCTTCTGACACCAAAGTAGATTAATTTTGTTTAATTAGTAAGGCAACAGCTTAATAAGATGTTAGAGTTGCAGAAGGCAAAATATAAAGAATGGGAAGAAGAACCAAGTGGGTACATGACTGGACTGAAAAGGGATTTTATTTGAGTGCTTGGATAGCAATGAAAACATGCAGTTTTGAATGTGGGAATAACTGTCTCTGTATAAGAAAACACTGCATTGTCAAAGAAGAAATTCTGTGGCCCTGTTAGAAATGCATTTGCTCTTATGTCTGGTTCATATCCAGTAGGTTCAATGGTCACTGAGAATCTAGCAGCTCTTTTCAACTTTCATATGATTCTAACTTTCCATGTGACAAAACCTCTTCCACAATATTATTTTAATACTCTGGACATAAATATGATAAACTTTGAACAGTAAACCACTCATTAGGGATGCTAGACCTGATAAAATCAGACCTCAGAATTATATTGGGATGCCAGGAGGTAAAGACAGCTGTTGAGAAGCCTAGTTTATATAGAAGATTTCTCACTTTGAACTAATTTAGACTTTCTGAAAATCGCAGGACTACTAGATAAAATCACGTGTCTTTCCTTTTTTCTTACTTTTTTCCTGAGTTGATTGTCATGGTTTAATCCCAGCTGGCAACTAGGACTGCACAGCCCCTCACTAACCTCAGCCCCAAGTAGGATGGGGGAGAGAATCAAAACGGGATTACAAAAATTGTGAGCTTATATAAGAACAGTTTAATAGAACAGCAAATGAAGAGAAAATAATAAAAATAATTAAAAAATAAAAATAGAATATACAAAACAAGTGATGCACAATGCAGTTGCTCACCACCCACAACACCGATAGCCCATTCATTTCCGAGCAGCTGTATTTAGTAGTTTATGTACTGAGCGTGACATCATATGGTAAGGAATACCCCTTTGGTCGGCCTTGCTCAGCTGTCCTGGCTTCACTCCCTCGCAGCTTCTTATGCACCTGGCAGAGCACAGGAAGCTGGAAAGTCCTTGACTACCCAGCAGCAACCATAAGATCAGTGTATTATCAAAATTCTTCTCATACTAAATGCAAAACACACCCGTGTGCCAGCTACTAGGAAGAAAATTATCCCAGCCAAAACCAGGATATGGATGCAGTGAAACCAACACATTTTGTAGTCAATATGCGAGTCTTTCATATGAAAATTTCCACAAGGAATGTAAAATTATCTTCTATGAAAATCCTCAAACATCCATACCTTTTGAGTTTTTATGCAAAAAGTTATGAAACCTCAGCACCATATCACTTTTGTGCTTTCAAGATGATGAAAAGTGATCCAGAGCAGTTTATCTTTATGCAGGACTGTATTTTTTAAAATTAAAATCATTAATAGAATTACCATTAGTTTCATAAACAGCATTTATGGCATTTCTCTGTATAGGGTATGTGCTATTTGTCCAAGGATTAATGATAAAATGGAAATGCTATTCAATAATGAAAGCAAATCTTCTTTTACCATTCAGATTTTTAATATAAGTTAACAAGCTAATTTTAAATAGTCTTCTAAACTGTATTCAGTTTTATATAAGATAAACAAATATATTACAGTAGTTACTCTTTTGAGTATTGGTAACTAAAAAAAATCTTTCACAATAGAAATAACATCTCAAATTATTTCCTTAAATTAATTTAAAAATAAGTAAATAGTGTAGTTTGGATAGGATAGTTAAATAGCAAATATGCTCAACTGGATATTGTTATCATATATTTATAGTTTAGTAACATCATAAATGTAGTCTTTGCATGCCACTAATTGGAGTTGCATTCTATAAACACTGTAAAGTCACAGAAAGCTCACAAACTAAGGGTAAGTCTCTAAAAGTGATTTGATACCAGAAAGGTGAACTAACATAAGTGATAAAGATAATTTAAATTGAAAATACAATAATTTATTTGGCAGTGTCTTTGGTGTAGTTAAATGCAGGAATTTAAAAAGGGAGACTGAAGCAGTTAGTGCTCTAGGCCTAAAAGGGTTATTTCAAAAGCACTTGCGTTAAATCTGAGATAGAAATACGTTGAAGAGACCAGAGATGCAGGATAGTCAAGATAGTGATGGTAATATTGTAAAAGGGTTCTGGCTGTCTGCATCTGGAGAAAGATTGTAGATATGCCTGAAGCACATAGCTGGATGTTCAGAATGAACAAGGGGGATTATGAAACCTCTGAGTTGTAGCCCTTGGTGACTATTTCAAGATGTGATTATTCCTAGGCTAATAGGAAGTTTCCTCCAACTGTTTTTATGCTAATGTTTTTATTTAAAATATTACGATTAAATTGAAAGTAGGAAAGCCTATTAAGAAAGAGTAATTCTTTTTATGTATTTTGGGGGGAGGGGTTTTGATGCTTAATCTAGATAACATTCCCACAGTGCTGCATACAATGAAATCTGTGCTAGTTCTTTACTGATCCCATCTGCTGAGTGACTTAATAAAAAGCTATTGACTTCTGCATCAATCAGGGCTTGCAAGATAACAGTGTTTTCAATGCCTGCTAATATCAGTGGAAATTCCCACCGCCTCTATAGACACATCTGCCATGCCCTTTTATGTAATCAGTCTAGAGAGAAAAGGGTATGCAATTTCCTACCTATCTTAAAACAAAACAAAACACAGGCACACACACAAAAAAACAGCACAACAAAAAACAAACAAACAAACAAAAAAAACCACAGAAATGTCATGAAACCTTTTACATGTTGATACATTTTTGTATCTCTCTGTCTTTAAAATTGGCATACAACACTTTAAAATACATTTTCTTGATTTGAGGTTCTTGTTATAGTGCTTTTAGTTAGGCAATAAAGGAGGCATGTTAACAGCTGTGAAAATTTACAGCTATAGAATTACCTCAACTAGATTTTAAGTTCATACTTCTCTGCTTAAAAAGAAGAAAAAAGATACTGGTTTTCAGGTTTCTGATGTTGTGATCTACTGAGAAGAGAAACAAGATAGGTGTTACTGAAAATAGAAGGTGCAGCATTGATTTTAGCTGTAAAGAGAAATGCTGGAGTATAAGATGTCTCTCAGAATAACCCTTATATTGAGCTGTTTTTCCCAAGTCATACTATTCCATCTTTCCTTATTGCACATTTTTCTTGCAGTTAATTTCCTTACTTCCTCATTTATTTGTTTTAAGTTGTTTATTCCTTTGTCAGACTACTCAAGACTGCAGTTGTGAGACCATGCAATGCTTCATCTCCAGAAGGTTTTCTTTTTTTTAGCCAGGGTTCAACAGACTCTTCAGTATAGCTTGTTGAATCACAAAAAGCTAATTTGCACACATGCATTTCTCACAAGATGCTTTTACAGTCTGAAGTCTTTACAGTAAGTGAATTTTCTGTCTCAGGGAGACACACACATTACTGAAAGTGTTGTCTTTGAGCATCTGTTATGCCTACAGTACACCAAGACGGAAAACGCAGAATCCAGGCACTGCTGGTTGACTGTGTCTTAGGTCAGCTGCACTGGTGGCAACTGTGTCATTTTGCTGATTTGTCGGCACTTGGACCCTAACACTAGCACTCAGTTTTCTTGCCCACAAGTCCTTTTGGTTCAAACAGGTCACTGGTAAGAAACACAAGAATGATTTTGTGATTCCAAGGTCCCATGTGGATCCCACAGAGCAGCTGTGCTTGGGCTGGCCTTCAAGCCTTCTCTTCTACACCTCACCAAGCAGAAATGAATCCGAAAGAAAAACAAAATGAAATGCAGGTGGAAATTTAAGATACAAATGTCAGTGCCACAGAAATGTCTAAAGCTTCAGCCCTGTTAGCACTGCCACTTTCTGTCCCTGTTTTGCAACAGCGTTAGTACAAACCATCATGTAAGTATTGATAGCAGTGTTTATCTTTTAAGCTGTTTTGCAGAGGCTGTTCTTTAGAGACTTCTTCAGACGCACAGTCCCATTGGACAGGGTATTTCATAGCCTTTTCCTGGTACTGAAAACTGCATCCAGAGCTAGCCTGTGTAGGACAGTGGTATACCTCTCAGAAATTATGGCTTCTCAGTCATCTCTGCTGGTTCATCAGAGCATTGAAGGGAATCAGATTCTAGCTAATCTGCATGTGTCATCAGGATTGCTTATTTCCACTTAACTATGATTTTATAAGACTGCTGTACCAGGGATATTGATAGCTATAATTATGCAACCACAAGGATTGTGATAGAATGGCCATGGCAAAAAGGCTTACTGTAGCCTTTCCCCATATATTTCTTGACATGTCCCTGAATGGATGTAAGATTGGCACCTTCAGTTCTGCAGAGGGAACCAAGTGTTCATACTGGCCAATAAGACAAACCAAGAACATTTTAGACCTCTTACACAGCCATGGTCCCACAGCTGTACTGGATGGACCCACATGAATGTGTAGGGGAGTTAGAGGTATAATGCTTGTCATTCAGAAGCTTAAAAATTCCAAGTCTTTTAAGAAAGTTCTTTTCTGAAAATGCTCAAAAAAACATAGCTGAGTTCAGGACAAGAAAGGCCTCTCATCCATCAATAGCTGGTTAAAAGATACCAAAGGATAGAAATAAATGATTCATTTTTGTCACTGGAGGGACATTAGCTTTCTGGTCCTAGATGGCTATGTGGTACAGTTTGTACTATCCAGCATGTCTATTACTGGAAATGGAGGTGATAACATTTGCTTACAGTACTGAAATATTCAGGATAATAAAAATAAAAGCCAAGTGCAAGCAGTGGCAGAAGACTCTTATGATACTGAGTAATCTTCAGCAATATTTACATTGTTTTCCTTTCATTGCGAAAGGAAGTAGTAAACTGGAAGGATACAGAGAACATAAATAAGAATGTCAGTTTTAAATTGCTTCCTGATGAGAAATATGTAAATGGACTAGAATGCTTCAGCCAAAACAAGAGATGGCTGAAGAGGGAGAATTATAGAGGTAATTAAAATCATGAGAGGCATGACAGAATTGAATGGGCTGCTATTATTCAGTGTCTCAGAACAAAAGAACTAGAGGACATTAAATAGAATTATCATTACCCCAGACCATGGGTTCAAATAATAGCAGATTCTTGGAAAAAAAAATGCAGTAAAGTGTATTAAGCTCAAAGAAACTGTATTTGCATGTGAAGATCTTTGATCTGCAAGTCCCTGGGAGCTGAGAGAGAATAAGGGGAAAGCACTGCAATTTCCGTGTTCTTACGTTCTTTCCTCACAATTCACCAATTCCTCATTGTTTGACCTTGTCAGATAAAGAATAATAGGATAGAAGGACCTCTAGTCTACTCTTAGTATGCCTGTTCTTATGAAATATCCTACAATTTTATGACAATTATGTCTTCAGTTACAATTTTAACTTAGGCATCATCAAAGGATTTTATGTATTTATCAAATAAGGTCAGGTATTTATTATTTGCTCTCTGAAGACCAATGAGAACAATACATGATCCTAGTTAAACCATCGTAAGTAAACTTTGCATTACTAGCTTTTCAAAGTGGTAGTCTTTCTTCACATAATCTGTTGAGAGCATAAAATATCTCTTGGTCTTAGTTTTTTGAGTTTGTGTAAGATTCTGCTGAAACTAGTTCAAGTTATGATGGGACTCAGTGGACGAAAGGAAGCAAGGATGCCTTCTGTCTTCATCACTGGCAGGAATTAACGAGTATATTTCTATGCATTTTAGTGGAATGGGGAACTATGCTTGCCAGCTATGCCAAGTAGAATGGCAAAAATATTGTCGCCACTTAGCAATGACCGTTAAAATTGGTTATATTCCTAATTAGCTGTGAACTGATTATGTTTAGCAAAGGTTATGTCAGACATGCTTCCCCAACACACTACCCCAGTCTGGTTGGCAATGAAATACACTGCATGGGAGAGCAGTTTTGTACTCAAGTATCTCCTAAAAAGTCTCAACTCTGCTGGTGTAAACATGTCTTACTTGTAAGTTAAGTTTGCCTGGTGTTCACTCCTTTGATTGGATGCCTCACAAAAATCCCATTTACTATAAGAATAACAAAGAATTTTTGGCTGAGAATGGGTTGTAGAGATATCAGTTGGCTTCATCACTATCAATGAGTTAACAGAGAAGAAGGTAGGATGAGCACATGCTTCGCTTTCTGTTTCATGTGTCTACACCAGTGACACAAATAGATCCACACCATTCCAAAATTTGGACATGAACGCAGTTCAGCTTGGTCTTAGATCACTTACTGTGTAGAAAATTGCTAAGTTTTCTGGAAGAATATGGTACTTGCATAGAGTAATTATAAAAAGTGAGGTGGCATTTTTGGGACAAGGCAGAGTTTTAGAGACCCCTGAAAGTGAAAACAAAAGCTGAAATTTGAGTTTGATGAAGGACAAAAGAGGAAAGAGAATAGCACTCAAGTTGACAGGTGAGAATAATAAGCACAAAAAGGTGATCATATTTTCATTATATCAGAGACAGATTAAGCATACCTTCTCAAAGACACAAGAGATGAACAAGCAGCAGAGTAAAGTGAGGTTATCTCAGAGATAACTTAGCTGAGTAGATAAGCATGGATGTTTGAAATTATGCCAGAAGAAGTCCAAGATAACCATCATTACACTTATAATGATGAATTAAAGGAAGGACTTTTTTAACAATTTGTAAACATATTTTTAAATTGTAAATAGCTTCTTTCTTGATAATATTTTAGGCAACTTTTCTTTGTTAAATTTATTTTTAATTTTCTGTTGAACATGTATGAAGGCTTTGTCAGACAGCTCTTTCCGTAGAACATTGTTCAACTTCCTAAAAAGTGGTTAAATATTGTCGGCATCAGAAGACTTTAAGTTCAGAAAAACTATGCCAGCTTTCTCAAGATACAGTCTTGTGCTTTATATTTTTCATTCTCTGGAGGAATTAGTATTTCTTTTGTTTGCCCAGATGGGAAGTCAGAATTTTTTGGGTTGACTTAAGCTAAAGCTGAATATGAATGTGTTCAAAGACAATGGCATGGCTCCAAGATAGGTCATTTACCAGTTCCTCTGCAGGAATTATGGGAGGCATGTGGCCAAACAGCTAGATTGGCAAATAAACTAAATAATACTTTGTGTACACAGCTCTGTCTTACAGAGGGATGTGGTTAGGCCCTGACACACCTATCTTGTGTATTCCCTCTGACCTGTGCTGTCAGACTGACCATGTCTTAAGGCAAGTAGAGCCAATCCATTAATTTATTTTTAAGAAAGTATTTGCATTACATTAATGCCTTAAGCACTGAAAGACTCATGGACAGCAGTGTATGAAAATACTCTGTAAAGTTTTTGTTAAAGTATCTTTAGTATTACATTAATAGGTTTTTAACAAAATATAGCAATCATGCAAGTCAAGAAATGACAATCAAAAAAGAACTGAGCAATTTGTCAAGTAGCATATACACTAGAGACAAGTATCATTATTCCATCGTTTCTAAAGCTATTTTATACTTATTCAGTCATCATGGTGTATTATATTAAGCCTACCTCTAATTGTCATTAGCTTTTGTCTCTAGATAATTTGTATAGTAGCACTCTGAACAAATAGAGCCTGAAAGAATATAAGTAGTTAGGGAGGAGTTTTATGGACGAGTTCTAGGGAAGAATGAAACTAGAGGGATGTGATGCCATTACAGCAGTAGGATAGAAACAGGTGAAGGCTCTTGTTATGATAATTTAGAAAAGTTGCTGATAGCTGAAATATGGTATTTGATCAGCTGGGAAGATAATAAACATAAAGAAAACATAAACTTGCTACATGATTTTTAGAAATGATCAGTGATAAAAAGTAGAAACAACAGAAGAAGGTGTTGATGATGAAGAGAGTTCAAGACCATGATGACTAAGAGATTTAATGAAGAGATAGTGGAAGACAGATGGAAAATAGATAAAAAATTAATAAGAAAATTCACAGAGTTATAATATTCTGAATACTTCTAAAAAATATTTTTTTCATATAGATTAGTGGTACACACACCACGGAAAATTAAGTACTGAAGGTCGCTGTTTGAGATTCGTTGTCTGCGCTGTTATGGCAAGGAGAGAAACTGACCACAAGTTAAATTCACTGTGTAGATACAGTTTAACTACATGCAAATGAGAACAAAAGTGATTACAAACTCCCATCTTAAGGGCAAATATATGAAAATTACCATAACTATATGCATGACATCAATATACAGCAACAAACTTACCTTTATAATTAAAGGAAGACATTTTATGATCTAGAATGTGTGCAAACTGTTCTTTTGGATCCTTGACATGATTTCACAGGGAGACCATGCAGCTTCATTTCTTACTATCAGTCATCAAAACAATATGGAATGCAGACAGAACAGGTGTGCTGAAGGAGAGGGCAGTCTAACAAATCCAATGTTTCATTTATTCACAGAGCTACTTTGCACCCAGAAAAACAAAGACATGCATTTCAGTTACTGTATGTTAATTTTTTTCATCTTTGTATTATTTTTATTTCGTCACCCTTAATTGAATTTTGAAATAAAGTGGTTTTAGAGTAGGAGAGTAGGTTTTGCTATAAATTATTTTAAAAAGCTTTTATGTTATGTCCTGCCTATTTGGTACTTAGTGTGTTATAGTTTAGGGGAAGAAAGAAAAAGCAAATAAATAGTGTACTTGGTTACTTAAAAAAAAAAAGTGATTGCATACTGCCTATCAAAATTCCTTTCAGGGCTTCCACAGACAAATGACCTTTCCATTGTGCGATTTGAGATCAATTACTCCTGATTTAGCATGCACCCCAACACTTAAACTAGCCAATTAGCTTGTATTTGTGAGTATTGATAATTATAGAATAATCACAGATGTTTGGACAGAGTGTGTTTTCTAAACTCATTCCGCACTCCCACAGTCCTCTTGCTTCTTGATTCATTCACTTCCAGGGAATTAAACAGCCCAAGACAGAAAACACAAGGACTTCTAGCTTTGTTTTGAATTTATGAGAGGAACTGGGCACAGTAGTCATTGAATATTTCTTGTAAAACTGCTAATCAGAATTCATATTTAATAAATTAGCAAAAATGTTAGTTATGCAAAACGCTTAGTGTAAAATGTGTATGCGTGACTTTAGTGTGGTTTTATGGATTTTTTCATTCATTTTTAAAGCTTATTCTCTTTTCCAATAACCTGATTGTTTGGTAAGATATACTAGCTAGCTTTACGGTTTGTGTTTTAATTGGTAAGAGCTGGATTATTAGTCTATAAAATAGCAAGAGATAATTACCTTCAGAAATTTTATGTGGTTATTTACTTAATATTCAGAATATCGTTGTTAATTTGTGGCAAATACACTATATTTAAGTCTTGGAATTCAAATTAATGGAAGGAACATGTAGAAAACTTGAACTATAAATAAACCTTACTGAAATCCAGTTAGCTGTTTTTGAATGGAAAAAGTATAATCTTCATTTCCTATCCAGAGTAAAACTGTCAGATCTCTTTGTTAAGTGTAAATATTTGTAATTTTGATTGAATGAAATTTGAGGGGAAAAAAAGTGAGAAGTTGCCTCCTCTCTGTCCTGAAGGCCTGAGGGGTGTTAATTGCTGTGATTAACAGTTGGTTACATACCTCTGTAGAAAAAGTCAGAGAACAGCTACAGAAAAAAAGGAATAGAATATGTATTGTTTGGGGTTTTTTTCTTCTTTTAATTGCTAAGTGATTTAGGGTTCATTTGTGTATATTCTCTTACCAGAACCATGTAGGATTTATAAAGTTTTAAGATAGTAGACATGATACTTAGATAAAGTCCCGATAGTTATGTTAATATGGATGAGCAAAAATAATTATCTGGCTGGTCGTCAATTCTGTAGGACTGCAGTTTTTATAAGCTTTTTGTTTCTACAGATGAAATGTATGTCAGTTATTGACATTACCACATTTGGGAATTTCTGCATAGACAAAACAAGAACGTGATGTTCTTGTATGTCAAATGACATACAAGTCACAAAACAAAAAGCTGTAACAGTGGAGAGCAGTGGTTTCTAACAACTCTGCCTTATACAATGGAATTCCCCTTATGCAATCAAATCTTATGTCCCATATAAAGGGTTCAGAAAACATTTTTTTCACATTTTCACACTAATCAGTTGCTTTTCTAGACTCTTTGCAAACAATGTTCTTTGACATTTTGAAAAGCAGTTGTCGTTTATTCCGCACTAAATTGCCGGTATACTGTTGATTTGCTCATGTACAGGACTCTGCATTGCGTGCACACTGAGTTCAATAAATCACATTTTATGAATGTGCAAATAACTGCTTACACACAATTTATGCCTCTTAGAGTGTCACAGATTTTAACATATAAACCAAAAGCCCTGCAAAAAGCCTCAACTAGTAAGACAGACATCACAGTGAATACAAAAATATTTTCAGACAGGATTATGTTCAGCTTAAGTACATTTTCCATGCAGGTTTTCTAAAGCCCAACTGCTAGCAGAAAGTAGGACTTGGATTTTGGGGATGGAAAAGGAATGGAGACATGTTTGGGCCATCATGTAAGTTTAGTCACACATGGATATAAGGTGTTGACAGCCAGTGGGAACCCATGCGTGAAATCAGAGGAGCAAGAGCAGAGACATATTCAAAGAAAGCAGAGACAAAGTGAGAGGAAGGTAGGAGCAGGATACTGAGAGAGCTTTGGGAAGGTGATTGGACTTTGCAGTGAGAAAGACCTTGAAAGGTGATGGTAGAAGTTTTAGCATGGGAAAGCTGGAGGCTCTGATGTGCATCCTGGGGCAAGAGGAGTTTGGAATTTGAGGGCTCTCTCTAAAAGAAAAATGAGACTTTGACTTCTGAGGCAATAGGTGTGTGGAGCTGAAATATTTGAGGCAGGAGCATAGGAAGCTTCAAGCTTTTCATGCCAGAAGAGGAGAAAAAATAAAACTCTGGATCTGAGAAGGATGGTGATTGGATTGAGTAGCCATGGTTTGGAGAAGGAACTAGATGCTTTGAGGACTTGAATTTGGTGGAGGGATTGAGACTGAGTTAGAGCTTGGGACACGTTTGCAGGCATTCGTGCAGGATAAGTGCCATCGTTTCATGAACCTCTCTAGCAATATATGCCTTTTTCTTTGTTGGAAATACAGAACTCATAGCGCATTATCACTGGTAAATCTTGCAACTTAGCTATTATATTAGTGTAACCAGAATATGATGCCATATGATGTGCAAATGGGAGAAGGCTGGTGTTTATGCAGGAAGCTCAGGATATCTCATTTATAAAAGCAGTATAAAGTCATTGCATCCTTGAAAAAAGTACAGAATGCTGGTAAATTTTGTCCAATTTCTCCAAGCTGTCATCAGGTCTGAAGAGAACAACAAATTGGAGGACAGGCTGACAGGCTCAGTGGCAGGGCCATAAACAGAGGGCCATAAACAGGCTGGAGAAATGGGCTGAAAGGAACCTTGTGAAATTCAACAAGGACAAATGCCAAGTCCTGCACTTGGGAAGGAAGAGCACCTGGCAATGAGCCCAGTTGGGCACTGAGAGCCTGGGAGCAGCTCTCTGGAAAGCGCCTGGGTGTGCTGATGGAGAGCAAGCTGTGCATGGGCTGGCAGCATGCCCTGGCAGCAAGGCAAGCCAACAGCGTCCTGGGCTGTATGAACAGGAGCAGGATGTATGAACAGCAGTAGGTGAGGGAAGCTTTTATCCCCTGCTACTCCGCAGACCACATTTAAAATACTACGATTTTGCGCCCATCCCCACCAATATAGCAAAGAGGGGAGTAAATTGGGGCAGGTTTAGTGGAGGGACATCAGGATGCTCAGGGGCCTGGGACACCTGACCTGTGAGGAGATGCTGAGGGAACTGGCTTGTTCAGTGTGGAGATGGGTTGGCTTTCGGGAGGATCTCCAGGTGACCTTACCATGCCTACAGGGAGACTACCAAGAGGACAGATTAGCTGTTCACAGTGGTGCATGGCAGGAGGATGAGTAATAATGGATATGAGAGGTTCAAACTGCAAATAAGAAAAACTCTGTCACTGTGAGGACAGTCAAATGGTGGAGCAGTTGCCCACAGAGGCTATGCAATCTCCATAATAATATTCACTATGATGGGCTGTGAATTAGCTGTTGCCACTTAAGAAAAGAGAGCTTGGTAATACTGTGATTTGTTTTCTGAAAACATTCAATGTACAGCCATAGTCAAAAGATATGCAGGAACTAATAGAGTCATAACACAATGGAAAACATTATGTCATTATCTAGATTTGTGGTGATACCACATCTCCAGTTTTGTATATAATTTTAGATTACATCATCTCAAGGAAGGATGAAGCAGGGTGAAGCATAATGCAGAAAGGTCAAGTTATGGAAGCTTTTCCAGACAAAGAAAATTTGCAACTTTTTCTTTTGGAAAGGATATTACAGAAAACAGATACAAGAGTCTGTAAAATTATGAGTGGCATAAAGATGTTTTAGGAAAGATTGTCCGTTGTCTCTCAGAAGCATTATTACATTCACAATTATATCAGCCATAATAGATAGTGCAAAACAATTGACACTGAGGGCCAGATATCCACATTTGCATTTTAGAGAACAGTGGCAACTTACTTCCAATCCCAAGAGCTGGATGCCCATTAGTGGTCAGAGCATATTACTGGAACACATCAGAGTTCTTGGAGCTCATGTCTGGTTTAGTTTCACCTGAAAGGAAATAAATTTATTTGCTCTAAGACTATTCGACCAAGGGACACAAAGTGCAGTAAGTAGGGGCGATATGAGATCTGGTTCAAAAGTATGCAGGGACACATATAGTGAAAGAAAGTCCTATCAATGGCATTTTAACACATTGTTCTGAGCACAGTTTCCAAAGCACTGGCATCCTAAGGTGCTGGTTGCTGCAAGAGCACATATGGGAAGGTGTCAGTCTGTACTTGCCTTTTTTCCTAACTGCTGCACCTCATAATCAGAAAGAGGAGACTGAATCAAAGTGATCTTGATACATCTGGTTGAGAATAAATGTTCTTAGGTTATTTATTTTTACATGAACACTTACAATGTAAGTGTTTGTTATAGCTTGCATCTTATCCATTTGGGCACATTTTTAGAGTACAATTTGCCATCTCATATCTTATGTCCTTTAGTCATAGCAAAATGAGGTCAGTCAGTTTACAAAATTGGGAGAACATTTTAAATAGTTTGTAGTCTTATTTGAGTATTTCTAGTACCTCAAAAAGACGTTGCAACAACTTTGGCAGGGACACATGCAAGAGATGTGCCTATTGATGCTGTGGTGAAAATCCTTTCTGATTTGCATGCTTTGGTGAGTACAAAAGTGTGAATTGCACAGAACATTGTTTTTGTTATCTAGTAGCAGGTTTCCACTAACAGTCTGCCAGACTCTGCTGGCACTGTCTATGCATATTCATGTGATTTGAGAGGAAATTCTTGTTCAGAGTATAGCAATACAGGCATGCACCAAAAAGTTAGGTAAAATTTGTGTTTTAACAAATACACGCCTGTGTGGAAATTATTTAGGGACTATACTCATCAAATAAGATACAGTTTATTTTTTAAAAAGGAGCGAATACAGTAGAAGTTATTTGAAGCTCCCTCAGTTCTTCTGCTTCATAATTCAAATCCCTACTCCATGTTGCTGTACAGTTTCTGAGAAACTCTACAGCTCTCAGTTTCTATCTTCAGGGGGCTAAAACCAGACACAGAGACATGGCTTATTTCCACTCTAGCTGTAGAGACAGAGATCTGAAGCTATTTTTCATGTCAGAATTTGTTGAAGACAGTAGTTATAGTATAGATCACAGAGCCCGCAGTAACCTTTGTGCATGATGTTAAGGAAGCTTCTTTTCTCTGTGATTCCCAAAGCAGAGACTCAAGATGAATTACAGAAAGTATTATTAAATAAATAATTTATTTGCAAGGCACAGCATAGAGAGCAGCTCAAGCTGGGTGCCTCCAGAAGGGGGATCCTGAGCAAAAAAAAACCCTGGGAAATTATACCCTTACAATCTAAGCTCCCAATCATCTGCATCAGTTTGGGCCAAATGCAAAATTAGAGCCTGGGGTCTCCTGTTCTTCACTGGGTCCCTTCATTTTTGTAAGGTGGCCTATTTCTTATCTTTGTGGGTAGTTTTTTGTCTTTGACAAACCCAACTCAATGTCAGTCAATTCTGTCCTTCAGTTGCTAATTTGCACCTGCAGCTGAGGAGAAAAATAAGAAAATAAGAAAAATAAGTCCTTGGCAATAACCTAAACATTCTTCTGTTTCTCGTCTTCTTTTAGACGGACCATTCCATTCCTTCACCTGTTTCTAGGGATGTAGCTCCTTCTGACAATCAAAAGCTCCATTATTTTCTTCCGTGAACAAGTTCTGGGCTCTCTTTTTGCTTAACGAGGCAGAAAGTTCAGAAGTTCACAGCTGGTGGCTTAGGCAAACTTAGTTACTTATGCTAAGTGAGTTCTATATAAGAAGTTTCTAAACAAGTTCTATTAAGAAGCAGTATACCAAATAATTCAATAAGCTAAGGCAGGCTGTTCCCCAACCATGATTATACAGGGTTTCTAAATCTGATCATTGGTTTCAGTACTGTACCCAAGTTTATTTCGTAATACACTAAAGGGAAAAGAAACAGTTCTTCTTTGTTAACATCTGTTAAGTCCTAGAGCTCCATTTACAAAATAGTTGTACTATTGACATTTTCAACTGAAGCTTAATCAATTTATGGATGGTAAAAAAGAGACTATTTCAGCAATAGAATTGAAATCTATTCCATATAACTGGCTGTCAACTTTCAATAGCTTTACTCATGCTCAGGGAAGCCACGGGGATTACACATGGTGTATAGGGCTACCAAGTCAAAACTGATGTAACTACGTGTTTGCATGGTTCCCTGCTTACCATTATTGATCCAAAACCATCTTTTAGCATTTTGTTTTGTATTTAAGTATAGAAATAAACAAAAATAAAACACGAGTTACAGTCTTGACTAAGACCCTCCAGAGAGGATAATGCACACTAAAATAAATGTGTTTAAAGGCAAAGTGAATGATATAGCATTAGTGATAAAATCTAATGGCATCTGCAAATTAAATTTAAAAAGTAGAACATAACATAAATCTATTTGACAATAATGTTTAAAAATAGTTAGAAAATAAATTAAGAAAAATGCAGGTTTAAAATTGAGGTAAGTTTTTAAATTAGCATTTTGGCAGAAAGGTATTTAAAGAAGACTAAAATTTTTTAGAATTTTTTTACCAAATTACTAATGTTATTTTTCATTAATTAAAAATACTGTTAAATTAACCTGATTTTAACATAATCTAAAGCATAACATAAAAAACAAGGAGGTCTGTATTCTACTTTAAAGAGATCTTTGGCACCTTTAAGCAGATTTTTTAAGCAGGTTTTATGCACTTGCATAAAATGTGTGGTATTGTAATCTAAGACACTTTAAAAGTAAATCCTTGGACTTTTTTACTTTTTTTTTTTTCTTTTTTTTTTTTTTTCTAGAGCCAGTATAGCGTAATTAGCTGTGGGACAAATCCTAGCCCAGCTGGTGTCACTGAAAACCATCATAAAACATCATCACTAGCATGAAGATTTCACATATAATCTCCAAAATAAGATAAATAATTTTAGAGATATTCTCATGCATGCAGATCTAGAAAGCTAGTACCTGTATGTGACAAACTAATCCAGATTGCATTAAAGTAAACCATAAAATGAAATGCAGTGATATCATGATGTCTAACCAAGAGTGATTCTCCAAAGAAAGAATTTCTGTATCTCAGTAATAATAAAGCAGTCATTAAATGAACAGGACGATGGGTTTACCTATATATATTTTGGAGTCAGAAGGTCTCTGATGAACTATCTTAAAAAGGATATCAAAGAAATAAAATATTTTTCTTTGGAAGGCATGAAAACAATTGTGCTGTAAAAGTTCTGGGCAAAATATTAATTCAGAAAATAAATTACAAAGAAACAGTCAATATCCACCACTGAAAAGGAAAAATGTTGAAATTCTAGCAAAGTTCTGTGTTAGGACCCTTTGAAAAAATATATTTCTCAATTATCTTGAATAAGGTCTGAGAATGTTAAAATGAAAATTACTGGTGTGTGAAAACCAATTATACACAATTGTTTACACTAGTCAAAAACAGAAGACTGATGAACTTCAGGAAGGTTTAATTAAGCTGGACAAGAAGCAGCACAGTAGTAGATTAAAACTGAGAAATGCACGCTGAGGCACACTGGTGTGCAGTGGTGCACACTGAAGGGGACACTTCATACCCACCTTGAGATTCCAAAAGACGTGATGTCAGTGCAGAGGATAAGAGCCTGGGTAGCTCAGCAAAGACCTGTTTTCCAAAAATCAAAGAATGTGTCGTAAAGGTTGAGATTTACCTGAAAACTGAATGAAAATCCAGACTACTACAACTGCATTTCTTCCTTGTCCTTCATCAGAATGGGACAGATCTTCTGTGTTTGCAGTGCAGCTCCCACACTTTTCCCTGTGCCACAACCTGTTGTCTATCACAGTTGCACAGACACGTCTCTAACCTCTCATCTTGACATTTGCAAGAACTATGCTCCTATGGTGCTTCTCTTACTACACAGAGGAGTCGGGGGAGGGATGAAGAGGAAGGACCTTCTGGCAGGACCCCACACTCAGGCCATTCTTGGGGTCATAGGATCTTTACTTCTACTTGAAACTTCCACTTGAAAGGCTGTGTTTGCATCTGTCTATATATTTTTAAGGTAGGATCAGCATACAAACAGTAATATTAAAACTGAAATTTAACCTGGTGTGTTTCACATGGAGACATAGTATTAAAGCAAGGAGAATTTATTTAGAAGAGTGTTTTGAAAATAAAAATTCAGATACTGGAAACAGGAATTAAAATGCATTTGTGCTGTTGAAATATGTGTGTACACGTACAAATGTGTCTTGATTACTGAAGAATTCAGATGAGTAGATTTAGGGAATCCAGAGATTAATAGATCAATAGATTAATCTATTACAGTATATGTACCCTTTCACTTCTAGATCACTGAAGCAAATTCAGTGGAAGAAGGCACCCAAGGAGAGGTCTGGGTAACATAAGCAGATAGCATTATTTTACTGTAATAGAGAGTGCCAAATCCAAACAGTCAAATGTTTCCATGACATGGAATGCTTCCAGACATGGAAGACAGAGTCACTTTTTAAATCTTTCAAAACAAAATCCACAGAGAGCTTCTTGTCCAACAAAGTGAGGAAACCTAGCAGTGAGGTGTGAGATTTCCTGCTTCCGTTTGTTAGGTAAATAACTGGGACAGGAGTGTTAACTTTTCTCTTTTTTTTTTTTTAACTCATTCTTGCTGCTTTTATAAAGTTTTTTATCTCCTAGTGCCTTTTTCAACAGGTTTTCAAAGACGCTCAGATACTGTAACGAGGAGGCATTTCCCACATGCTGCTCACAGGATGGACTACATGGACTTCGAGGACGATAGCCGTGGATGGCGGTTTGATATGGACATGGTGATAATCTACATTTATTCAGTCAACTGGGTAATAGGATTTATTGTGTTCTGTTTTCTTTGTTATTTCTTTTTCCCTTTTTAGTCTGTAATAGTCACACTTAAAGAAGAGCGCAGTCATGTGAACCACAATGTGTACAGAAAAAGCTTGAAGAAGGCAAAATGTTTGCTTGATGTTGCGTTTTTATCACAGTTGTTATAGACTGCATCAAGGATGCTGTGAGGCTATTTGACACTTCTGCTATACGTGACAAAGTACTCGAGTTTGGTTCCAAATATAATGTGAAATCCAGATCATACTTCATTCAGTGGAAGTTGTGCCTTGATTTTGGTGGGAATAGGATTTACACCTAATGTATAACATATTACTCAGCTGAAATATGCAGTACTACTTGTTCTTAGGGGAGTTCTGTGTACTACAGCAAAACATGATCCATTGAGTCTTTCTGGGGTTCAGTTTTTAAGTTGACACACATTGTTCACTTACTGCTGCTTCGGTTTCTCATACATAAAACCAATAAAGCTGCTTTTGGGAACACGAGATTGTAAGCACTGCAGTGCTGCACCATGCATTATATAGGCATTCATCAGACCTGTTTCAATGGTGTAATCCAAATTCTGGAAAATTTTGACCACTGATAGACCTGTCAGCATTCTACTGTAGGGATGTGCTATATTCAGTGCCTAAAATTTTGAGCCTAAAAAAAAAAAAAAAAAACAAAAAAAAAACTACCAAACAAAAAAGAAACAATACTGCATGCTGTGCTGACAGTTCATCTTTTCAGCAAATGGCAGTCAGAAGGAAATGAACTAACAACCCCAAGTTCTGCACATTAAAGGGACTGTTTTTCTGCATATTCCCAGAGTAGTGCTGTGCCGTTTTTTACCCATCCAGATGAGTGTGTTTGGACCCCACAAGACAGCTAATGGAGGGCAAGCATCAGGCCTGCTGGCTATGGTGCCGTGGGACGCTAACCTCAGTAAATACTGGAGAAAAAAGCATTCTCCAGTTTGAGGAATCAGTATCATTATTAAATTGCTGTAACAATTTGGGGATACTCTTTTAAGTGTGGGCTCACCAGGACTATGTGTTTCTAGGGAGGTCACAAAAGAGGGGACAGTATTTATTTGCACCTTTCATGTGAAACAATTCTAAAGCACTTTATTGTTTTTCTATATATCGATTGCTGAGTTACAGTATCAAACTGCAGCCAGTTCAGCAATCATTCCATACTTGCTGCTTTACACAGTATTTTCAAATGAAAGTGAAAGAGTATCTATTAAATAATGAAAAGGATGTTATTAATAGAAATTTTTACGGGAATCGGGTGCTGAAGAATGGTACAAGGTAGTTCAGGGGCTTACTTTTCAGGAATGTATAAAGACATTTTTATGTCTAAGGGCATGACCCTGCAAAGTACACTGTGGTTTCATCTGGAAAAACATGTGAGTATATTTATGTAATTTATGTAGTCCCTCTGGTATCAGGATTTGTGTGGGGGACCCATGTTTTTTCAGTAGGTGGTGTACTCCCCTGTTCTATCAGAGGACAAGGAGAAATGTGTTGTGGAAGGTGCCATCTGCCAAATGTGATGGAATGGAATGAAATGAATGCAGGGGTTTATTAAGCATGTGCTTATGCCTCTTTGCTGGAGCAGGGCCATCATGGTCAGCCTCATAGTCTCTAAAATGATCAAGGCTAGAAACTTTCTACTTAATCTGAAAAGCAGCAGTAGATCAGCTACTGATACTTAGTTTTCTTACAGGCTGCATAAAATAATCTCTTTGAGAATATATGTGTGGAATTAAAAATTACAAGTCTAACTACACTGATTGGGCTAAATAACTTTTACCATCTATTTTTAATATATGCAAATTTAAGGAGATATATTATTTGAAATTCACCATCACCACGTAGCTATGTTTGTGACAGAAATGCATTCTCTGTTACTACAGTATGTCTAATTACTTTGTGTCTGTGTAAAGGTGACTAGCCCTGTTACTGGTGGCATTAGGTATAATGTTTTGAAAGCTTTAAAGTTGTAGTAAAGCACTTAGTGAATTTCCCATTTTATATTTATACGAACAAGCCTTTTAAAAGCTAGGTGTTTTAGATCATAGGCTCATGTTTTGCTGCATGCAGCTGTGTAGGTCTGTATGCTCAAATATTAATAATTTTAAACATTTTTCTCATCTCTGCCAGGACTGGGATGCTAACTGCAATTTTTGTTTGTCTCTCTAATCTTGTGAATTTACTGCTCGTATCTCAGCAAAGAGAGAGACTGTTTCACCTGTTAAGCCAAAATTGCTTTTACCTTTTAATCTCAAAAAATACTAAAATAAAAAGATGTCATGAAAAATTACTTTAATTTAGCTGACATAGTCTGAAATTCCAGTAATAATGTAATTTAAAATTATTTAACCAGGATATCTGATAAAGCTATATCCTTAAGGAAATATTCCAAAGTATATTGAGACATAAGAAACATAATATAGTTATTAAATAATTGGATGAGAAACAATTACTTATATAATTTTTAATAGCGTGTTATCACGATTTTATTCTGAAAAAGGCAACAAAGAAGAGTGAAAATTCCAATGTAATACTGGCCCCTTTTGTACATTTACAGCAAGAATTGCTGGCTGAGGGTGGCTACATTTTCCTAGATTTAGAAGGAGTGATAATTTTGCATGGTATTTCTAACTGTGTAGCTCAGCCTTTCTTCAAAGCCTAAATAATAAATGGTTTCTTGGGCTATACTGTTTTACTTTATATTGTTTGTTATTAATTCCAGGGGATAATACATTTTAAATGTTTACAAATGTACATAATGAAGACTAATGCAAGTCGGAGAGACATCCATCATAGGAAAACACCTAAAAGGCATAGAATGGATGTACTGTTTTGTGTCCTTTATTGCTTTTTTGGGAAACATACTTTTGTAAAAATACAATAACAATTTGAAGGCTCAAACCTGGTTTTCCTTGAATTTTGCCTGTAAAATGCTGTTGATATCTGTGGGAGCAAGAGTAGGTCCTTTGAAAGGAATTTTCTGGTTATATTAATCCTGCTCCGCAAGCTTCTCTTTCTTACTTACAACAGTATTAAAATATTTGCAATAAAATTTGAGTCATTTGTAATATTTTGCATTAATTTCACTAGATTTTGCTTGGTGGAATTAAACCTTAATATTTTTTTCAATCAATATTGTGTTTGTTATTCTGTCTATTCTGTTTCTGATTGGGGTGCAGCTAGGGTTAGTTGGATTTTTTACTATTGTGATTAACTCTTTTCATACAACCGGCCTTTTATTTGTTTTGGTACTTTCTGGGAAATGGGCAGCTTTTTGTCAGAAATCATCTTGGAGCAAGGTGTGGATCTTAACACATTCTGATAATGAAGAATACTCAGTGCTGGCGCTGTTAGTCCAGACCAATTAACTGTTGAAGGCAGCAGAAATCCAGGTCACGACTAAGTTTGTCTCTCCACAGGCAAAGGGACTTTGTGCACACTCAGAAGTGTATGAGTTTCTTGCCTTGCCCTGGTTTGTAGCTCTCGTACCTACCAAAGGTCCAGTCATCTTTCTTCCCTCACATAATTAAAAAAACATTCCCAAGCAGCAGCTGCACAGGGAGTAGATGCTGTGAAGCACACCAGGTTCTTTCACAGCTGTGTATCTGCACACAGAAGCTGAGATCTAAGTTAAGCCTTTGCCAGTACACTACATTCACACCTGAAATATTTATTGTATGTCCACAACAGCATTACCACAGTTACTGATATTGAGATGGATGAGCCAGTTTAAGTGAAATCAAGTTAATTTTCTTCATGCAGTTAGAAAATTCACTTTTTAGTAGCTGGCTTGGTTTTTTATTTTGGATTTAGTGTGAAAATAATGTGATAATACTGTATTTTTGCCTGAGACAGAGTTAATATTTTCAGTAGCTAGCTGTGTTTTGGAATTGGTATGAAAAGAATATAAGAACTCACTGACATTTTGTCTGTTGCCAAAGAGTCCAAGGACTTTTTCAACTTTCCAGCTGCAGGTGAATAGCAGCGAGGAGGAGGGCACAGGCAGGACACCACTTAGATTGACATCCGGGCCGGGCAATGAAATATTCCCCGCCGTTAGCGTCACACTCTGTATATATTTATAGCTAGAGCCGGCTCTTCAGCTAGTTAGTTGGTGAGTTCAGTTCCATTTTCTTCTGTTCAGGAGTTGAGTGTTAGTTCAGCCTTTTGCCATTCTGCCATTTTGCAGTTGGGCAATGGCCTTTCCACCTTTTGCCTCTTCGGTCTCCTGCAGGGATCAGCTGTTTGAGACCAGAGTGTTCTCACTTCTGGGACTGGCTGTTGGTCACAAGACAGGCTGGGTATTAGTCTCCATTTAGTGAGAGCAATTCCACTGAGTATCCCTTATTGTAGTAGTAGTAGTAGTAGTAGTAGTTGTAGTAGCAGGAGTAGTATTTGGGGGTGGGGTGTGCAGGGTGATGGTTTTTTTTTTGTTATTAAACTGTTCTTAACTGATGAGTTTCTCTTCTCCCTTTCAATTCTCTCTCATCCCACTTAAGGCGTGGAGGAGGGTAAGTGAGAGGCTACCGGGGTCCTAGTTGCGGGCTGAGGTTAAACCACAACAGTGGGAAAAGATTGATGAAGCAGCAGAGTTTGGTTAATTTTGTCATTTTTCAAGAAAAGTAGTGCTGATAACATGAACCTCTGAGAGGAAGAGTAGCTATTGCAGTTATCATGTGACACGTAACCATCTTGATGGTGTGTTGTGTTGCTTTCATGGATGTGTTTTCAGCATCTTTTCTCCTTGGCAGCCCTGACCACTTTATAACCGGGATGCACAGTCCCCCTGTGGAATTCCAGGTCTGTGCAAGTGGAGTTGCAGGCAGACAGAAAAGATGAACATCATGGTTTCTCTTAATAACAGAAGGCACTAAAATGCTGGAAGAACTTGTCCCACATTTGTGTCATTTTCCTTTCTTTTCTATACATAACCATAGTTCTCTGGCTGGAACAACCCATTATAATTCTTTTTCTCTCACTGTTATCTTGAGTCAATACAACCAATCTCTCTTTGGGTACCAGTTCAAACTTTAAGGTGTTATCTTTCCTCATTGAAGTCAGTGGTTGTTGCAGTCCACTAATGATAAAGTTCAGAAGAGTACCAAGGAAAGAATCACAAGAAATAGAGTTGTATTATTTCAGTATGAGTCATCTTACTGTCAGAAGCAGATCTTAATGATTTACTGTTTAAATTTTTTATTGTTATTTAAATGTTAAAGTATAAAACATGCTTTTTATACAGGCAAAGTTTTGTATTAAAATTTCCAAAAGCACCTCCTGATTTTGGATGCCTCAGTTTGGCATTCTCAGCATAAGACCTTCCTTCTAAAGGGCCCTGATGCAGAACTGAAGATCACCTTTCTCTAAAATAGGTTCTTTAGGGTTTCTTATGTTGGGAAGCCAAAGCTGGATAAACCTTAAATACCCCTATTTATGATGGACTTCAGCAGTGATCCACATCACAGCAGAATCAATGGGAGCCATCATTGTAGAGATCTAGTTTCTCATATAAATCTGCAACTGGATTTTTGTCTTACAACCTTTTTCCATTACTATAAAAGATATTCTGATGGAATTTCTGAAATGAGTTTTCAGAATTTCTTGTGGCACAAGCAAGTTCAAATTTTATATTTACCCACATCTGATTACTCAATGACTGAAGGTAAACTAAACCTCTAGTGTCTTAGAATTGTTAGGATTTCTTTGCTTCTGTGATGTAATCCTGGAAGATAAATACTGTCAAAATGAACTTGGTGAAATAACTTAGTTAAAAATAAGTTAAAAATAACTTAATGATAATCTATTTCATTTTCCATCAAAAATTTCTTCATTTGAAATACTTCTACATTTCTGGTAAGGCTTCAAAGTGTATTCCTATTTTAAAATATTTTCCAGTGTTATGCTGTGGAAGTTTAACTATAAAAGATAATATTTTATTTGGACATTTCACTTTTTGCTTGATTTTATTTTTACAGAGTGATTTCTTATTTAAAAAAAAACAATAATGTTCCTGAAAGAAGACTGAAGGTATATGTAATTCCATATTGTGGTTTCACTAAAACAATTTTGTTAAAGACAGATCCTACAGGACAAACTTCATCTCTGATACACACTGGAGAATATGTGCTGAATAAGGTGACAAATTTGATGTGAGGAATGCTTCTGGGTAAGGCGGCAGATGGACACTGTAGAACAAAAAGCTCAGAGCTCTCTTCTTAAGGAAAGGCTCTTGGCAGGACAAAGTTATGTGGGAGACCAAATGGCTTTCCTTGCCCTTTGAATCCCGCACAGCGCACTCTCTACATATTTTGGATACACAGTCTCCACTGGCACTTGGTTCAGGTTTTATCCTCTAGTGCACAAGTGTCCTGTGCAAGTCTGTGGGAGTTATCTGGGGCAACTGTTGGCAGACACAATTTTTTCTTCTTCATTAAAACATTCCTGAATATTGCCAGTTTTATTAAGGTCATTTGCTTGGCCTGTGACTGCTGAACTCTATCCAAAGGAGACAAGATTATGTTCTATTATTTTTCATTACCTTTTGCCCTTGGGGGCTGTTCTTCCATTTCAAACAGTTGATGTGCTGAGGCATGACATACCCCTCTGAAACTCTGAACTTACAACCAGGTAAGAATCTGTGACCTAGTTTATTTTAGGGCCTTTAATGAAAATTGTGGCAAATATCAAGAGAGGGAACATAAACACCCTGCCAAAGAACTGCACATAACACTTTGTAGCACAAGATAAAAACAAAACCCCAGGATCTTTTCAAAGTGACTTCTGGGTCCTGGTATGGAAGTTCTCTATAAAGGATTCCTTGAGCCAGAGCACAGTTAGTTCTTGCAAGACACCAACCATGAAGGTGTAAAGTAGCAGATAAGCAAAGGACAGCAGCTGCTGCCAGGGAGGTAGAGTGACAGGTAGTGGATGCCTTTCAGCCTGGCCTAGAAAAAGGAAGATCACTGATAATGCCACAAAGCTATTTTACTGACCACTGCCTAGAAAACAGCTGACTAGTCCCTCAGCATCATTCAAGGCTGGCAGGAAATGAGAACAAGAACAGAAGAGTGGCTCATGAACCTATTTGCTCATCATCTCTGTGAAGATGAAAGCCCTTCAGGTCCTGGTTCAGCCTGTCTGGACCTGGTTTTCTAAATTAGTCCTTGAGTGAGAAAGCATGCTCCTTCATTCAGGATTGTTCATGACATGTGAAAAATCTTACTGCTGAAAATGATCCAACAGGATGGTTGGAAATGTCAAATGTATCTTTTAGCGCCTTCTTTAATATTGTAGCAGCAGTCAGTATCCTGTGTGTACTTAAGTAGTTTTTGAGTTTTAAAAGTGTTCTAGACCTCAGTACTACAGCGTATCCCAAACAGATACTCCTCTGTCTCTCATCAGCAATGCTGCCTTCCCTCTACCACATTTTAAAATATCCATTCTGCTTTATAAACTTTGGAAAAATTCCTTCAGTTCATGCCCTTGACATCTCAATACTAATTTACAAGTGAAATACAACTGTTCCTGTGTTTTCTAGATTGCTGTTAGACAAGTGATACATATCACTATGACCCTCTATTAGTGATGGCTGATTTAAATTTGTAGTTTAGTTTTAGGATGAGAAAACTGCAGTAATTATATTCTGACTTTTCACTAGATATCATTTTAACTTAATATATAATCTATTTCATTTTCCATCAAACATCTTCCATCAAACATTTTCAACATTCAGTTGAAATACTTCTACATTTCCTGTAAGGCATTAAAATGTAATCAGGCAATCACTTAAAATGTACTCCACATGTAATCTTTTATCCTCAAACAAGACCATGAAGCAGAAAAAGTAAATGCCAACAATAACAAGATCATGGTAAGTCATTTGATATTGATACAAGCATTAAAAATTAATTATTTAAAATCCTTTTTACTCTGTCATAAAAAAAAAGAGTATAAAAATGCTCACCATGTAATGTACTCCATTATTTCTGAGCTGGAGAATGAAATTCAGACTGAGCAGAAGGGAAATCTCAAATAGGCTCATTGTATTACCTGTGTAAAATAAAGGATGTTAGATATTGACATAAAAATCTAGGTGACCATCCTGTTCGATGAAAAGTGAAAAAAAATACTTTAAAGAATTTTGTGTAATCCCAGTTTCCCTAAATTAATCCTTGTTTGGGGGGTCTTAACTCTTCTTATGATTAAGCTTACTATCTAAGTGTGTAAATAACTGAAATTCACAAAAGCCTGTCCATAGTCCAAGCAGATTATAAATCCTTGGGGATGTACGTGATTCCAGAATTCGTTACCAGTCATAGCATGGCATCTGATGTTTCCTGAAAGACAACATGTTCCAATTAGAAACATATGAGGTAAGAATGTGTTTGCCTTGCAGATGGCTCTAGCTAGCTAATGTATGCATTTCAGCTGTCAGAAGTTAAACTAGTTCTAAAATAATTTGAATTAGACTTCAGAGGAGAAAGAATATGTTAATGTTCTTTTATATTTTACCAAGCAGAGAATATTTGCAAGAAGTTAATGTTCTAGACAATATATAGCTCTATCTGGTTCCATCTTAAAACACTGAACCCCACTTTTTTTTTCTTTTTTCCTTTTTTTCTTTTTTAAGACCTGTGAATTAAATGAACTTAGAAGTTAATAATTAGCTATATGGTCACCGATTTTTCCAATGCATGTAAGTGCAATTTTACATGAACAGCAATTGTATGACCTACAAAATTGTCTGATAGTTTTACATTACAGTCACCTAGTAGGTAATGCTCCCAAACTAATTTTTATTTGTCATATAGACTGTGACTTAAATTCTAAGATACAACAAATTACATAATCGCATTAAATTACCAAGATGTACTGGTATTTTTCTTTAATTCTGCTTAAGAAAGGAACAGACTGTATTGACAACAATAGCATAAATCGAGATACCTTTCTGTTTCCTTATCTCTTATTCCTGAAGCGCCTTATTTTCAGAGTCATTTACAGGTCAAATCCTCTTTATTTTTAATCTATAAAAACCAAGTTCTTCAGAACTGCCATGCAGACTCTGCTAGTAACAAGGCTCAATGTACGAAACACTTAGAGCTTCTCAAGTGAAAGGCACTTTTACAAGCACAAGATGATATCTAAATGCAAGTATTACAGTGTTAATCCAACAGGTTAATGCATACTTTGGCATCAGTAACTAAATTATCGTTATTATTGTAATTTAAATCAAAGGACAGCCAAAGCAAGCAAAAAAGCTGGTTCAGCATGTACTCCTTTACAGTTTAAAAGTTTTTCAGGATTTTTCTGTGATCCACTGGTAAGAAGGAGATTTCCAAAACATTCTGACTAGCCTCAATGTGCTGCTTAGCTAGGTAACCTCAGCAGGAAGAAAAAAACTCAAACCTTTAAATAGTGCAGATAGCAAGCTGATTAGGGCAACAAAATATAAATCACAATATGATTTATTAAACATTTCTCTGTTTATTTTTACTCACAAGAAAGATGAGTTTATTTCACATCTGAGCTTTTTAACTAAAACAAGAAAGCAAAACAGTATTTATTACACAAACCTTACAGTCAAGAAAACTTTCCATTTTCAGCACCATTAATGATGAGTAATGTGATCATAGCAGTAATACTCCTTTTTTTTTGTTTTTGCGCACGGATGTTTGTAACAACTGTTGAGCTCTTTGAAAATCACTCTAAGTGTCTTCTTCTCAAGTTTAAATGGAACCTCCTGTGTTCCAGTTTGCACTCATTCCCCCTTGCCGTCTGGGAGCACACGCGCAGCCTGGCTCCTGCTTGATCCTGGGCTGGGGAGCTGAGGCGGCCGGCTGGTCAAGGAACAGGCAAAGCCCACAGGGAGACGCCGACACGTGGCGCCCGCACTCGCTCCCGCCTGTGTGCTGAGAGTGGGTGCTGCGAGGGAAGCCCTGCTCCTCCTGCGGCCGCAGCTGGAGCCCAAATCTGCTGCTGGCACCAGCCCCGCGGAGGGGAGGGCCATGTCACAATGGGCAGCGCTGGCCGTGTCACCGCGATGACACTGTGGGTTTGTGACATGGGCACCCTGGCGGCAATAAAAGGGGCTGCTCCCCGAGGTGGGGAAGCATCCGGAGGAGAACTTCGGTGCTGCGGGGCAGGAGATTGGAGAGTAGTCGCCAACGACCTGTCCTGTGTTCGCTGTGCACTGGAAGGCCCTGGGCTTCCCTGACTGTGCACGTCTGTGGCCGTGTCCTGTGCGCGAGAGAGCGCGGCTGCGGGTGCTCTTGGGAAGAGTCCCCAACTGCGTCTGTGCCCAACAGTGCCCACAGCCGTGTCCCTCAGACCTTGCAGTGTCAGGACACACAAGTGAGGAAAACGAGATGAACATGTTGGAGGAAGACCTTTGCATGTTCGAGGAGTGCCTGTTTCAGGATTCTCCCATGACTCAAAGGCAACGGGGGACACTGGTAGGTGTGGAGTTGTCCTCTTGTCACTGCGGGCTGGAACTGTGAGATTTCAGCCCTTGACCCCTCCTTTCCCCATGCAGGAGGAGCTGAAAGAAAGCAAAGGGCTGCTGAGCAAGGAGGTCAGTGTCCCCTCCTCTGCCCATGTTCCCCCAGCTGCAGCAGCTCAGGCTGTGTCAGGGGCTCAATGTCTCCATGCGGCTCCTCTTTGCAGAACTCTGCTGTGGCGGCATCTTACGAGAACTGCCAGCAGGTGCTCCAGCAGCTGGAGGTTCTGCTGGCCCAGTGTGAGGTGAGTTCGCAGAATCACACCCTGGTTGAGCTTGGAAGGGAGCTCTGGAGATGGTGGTGTCTCATCTCGTGCCCCTGCTCAAGCGGGCTCCCCTAGAACCAGTTGCTCAGGACCGTGTCCAGACGTGGACTGCGTCCCGAGTTGGGAGTTGGGCATGGGGGTCCCTCTGTCTGCCCACAGTGGCTGCAGGGCTGGGAAGGAGAGGGGACACGACGGGGGCAAAGGTGGTGCCCAAAGGGGGCTGGGAGGGGATAATGGCGAGGGGAGTGCACTGGTGGGGCTGTCCCCGTGCCCCGATTGATGGCTGCTCCTCATGCCCTCCTCTCCCACAGGAGCAGTGTGAGGCGCCATGTCTGGAGGGAGGCGCGAGAGGAGAAGAGACGCAGCAGGTAGAGGGGACAAGGAGGCCCGAGTGGGCACGGCCGTGGGGCAGGAGAGGGCCGGGGGTGTCCATGTCCCAGCCCAGCCGCCCGCATGAGGTGCCCGTTGTTTAGCAGGAGGAAAGGCGCTATGCAAAGACTGTGGAGTTGCTGCACCAGGCTATTAAGAAGACCGAGGTAAAGCCGAAAGGGCTGGGGGAAAACGGGTGGGTGCCCACAGGCCCTGGGGTGGGGGATCTGGCGGGGGGCCACAGCGGGCTCAGGCACTCGCAACTCTTCTGACTCCCAGGTGCTGCGTCGGGAAATACGTAATTTTGAAGAGGAGGTGGAGGAGGAAGAGGCCTGGTGAGTTGGGCCCCTCACCCCATACGGGTCTCCAGGGTGTCTCTGCAGCACCTGCAGGGATGGGGCTGCCAATGCTGGTGCCAGGCAATGGAGTGGGGGTGTGACAGGGGAGCCCAATCCCTGCCTGGGGTGGCGTATGTTTGGAAGGGGAACCCCTGCGTGGCCGTGGAGGTCTGTAAGTGGTCCAACCAAGCCCTGTTGCCCCCAGCTATCTGCAGAAGATGAAGGAGGCTGAGACACCAGAGACTGCGCTGCCAGAGGTGGTGGAAGAACAGATGGTAAGCGGGAGAGCGTGTGCCAGCCCCTGCCCCCCGGCCAGCGTGGGTGTCCCTGGGGAGAGGGGTCCATGGAGCTCACAGCCACCATGGGCTACGCTCCTGCTCAAGGCAAAGGTCGGGGGCACCGTGTAACTCCGTCTGTCCCGACCTTGCGGCAGTGCTTGACAAGTGTCCTTGCTCTGTGTTGACCTGCAGGAGAAGGACTTGCTGGCGAGGAGACGCGGTTTCCTTTACTGGCTGCAGTGAGTGTCCCCACTGGGTCCCCTGTGTCCTGGGGCCCGCTCCCGGGCAGAGGCTGGCATGATGGGCTAGACGCCTGCTCCAAACGGTGGGGCTCACAAGCCAGGCTGCTGGCGAGCTGCTGGCTGGCTGCTGCCTTTGCAGCTGAGAAGTGCTCAGCGTCACTTTTCCCTGGGCCGGGATGTTTCCCCAGGCTTGCGGAGTCTCGTGTCCCAGCCTGCCCAGGGGAGCAAGGAGAAATGGCCGGGGAGGTGGCCTGTGGAGCTCCTAGAAGGGTTCCCTCTATCCCATATCTAGAAGGGCTTGCGAGGTGTCCACCCTGCCCGGTCTCCCATGTCTCTTCTGCCCCACAGGATGCTCTGCGTGCTCTTTGTCATCCCGGAGCTGGTTGTCCTCTTCTTTCTGGCGGCTGCAGTGCTCTACGCCTCCTGCTGTGACACCGAGTTCCTCTACCGCCTCCTGTTGCACATGCTGCGTGAGGAGACCTACTACAACGTGGCGTATGCAGTGGGAAGGATCCTCACTGTGGTCAGCGAGGGGCCGCTGCCCTTTTGACCGCTCCCCCCAATAAAGCCTTTTTGATCTACACCTCCATGTGCTTGGGCAGATTTGTTGGGGTGCAGGGGGAGGGTCTTGTCCTGCGTGCCGGCCCCTGCAGCCCCCCACGGCCAGGCCCAGTCTCATCTGCTGGGCACTGGGCACGGCCACCCTGCCTGCTGCAAGCCAGGTCTCTGCCTGCCTGCCTCACCTGCTCAGCTGCTAGCACAGCTAAGGAAACAGAGACACAAGAAAGAGAGGTTAACAGATTGCCTTAATTCAACCATCAGGCACATGGCACTGCAAGAAATTCAGGCTTTGGTCATGGAAATATTGAGCATTTATGCATGTTTATTTCATTGAAGGAGTAATGCTGTGCACAAAAGCACAGAGTCACAGAATAACAGAATCACAGAATCACAGAACGTTAGGGATTGGAAGTGCCCTCAAAAGATCATCTAGTCCAATCCTCCTGCCAGAGCAGGAATGCCTAGATGAGGTTACACAGGAATACATCCAGGTGGGTTTTGAATGTCTCCAGACAAGGAGACTCCACAACCTCCCTGGGCAGCCTGTTCCAGTGTTCTGTCACCCTCACCATGAAGGATTTTCTTCTCATATTTAAGTGGAACCTCCTGTATTCTAGTTTGAACCCACTGCCCCTTGTCTTATCATTGGCTGTCACCCAGAAGAGCCTGGCTCCATCCTCGTGCCATCCACCCTTTACATATTTATAAACATTAATGAGGTCACCCCTCAGTCTCCTCTTCTCCAAGTTAAAGAGTCCCAGCTCCCTCAGCCTTTCCTCATAAGGGAGATGTTCCACTCCATCATCTTCATGGCTCTGCACTGGACTCTCTCTAGCAGTTCTCTGTCCTTCTGGAACTGAGAGGCCCAGAACCGGACACAATATTCCAGATGCGGTCTCACCAGGTCGTAGTAGAGTGGGAGGAGAATCTCTTTTGACCTACTAACCACCCCCCTTCTAATACACCCCAGGATGGTGGCCTAGGCATTGTGCTGGCTCATGGTCAACCTGCTCTCCACCAGGGCCCCCAGGTCCCTTTCCCCTACCCTGCTCTCTAATAGTTCATTCCCCAACTTACACTGGAACCTGGGGTTGTTCTTGCCCAGATGCAAGACTCTGCACTTGCACTGGATACCCAGCTCCCCTTAGAATAGCACTATATGGATAGCACATGTGCTTATCACTCATCACAGTAAGTTTTTTCTACAGTTTATAATAATAAGAATTTTCAACTTTAATGGAAAGAAAAACAAAATAGGACTTAACACAATTATGCTGAACGTTCATTAAGAAATTGGTGTTTGACATTACCAGTTTACAGGAGATGCAGTTTTAGGTACTATACGAGCTTGATGCCATTCAGTCAGAGTCCACATTCCTGCAGTCCTTGCTGAGGGCCATGGGGAACATATGCAAAACATCCTCTTTCCCCTTTCCAAGTTCTCAAGAGTGTAGATTTTCTAGGAAATGTGCTTTTATACCAGGCACTGTATTTACTGATGGTGTTTTACTGTGCTTTCTTCAAAGGCTTGTGGCAAATTAAAAAAAAAAAGGTTTAGTAAAGTGATACAGATATATTTTTAATAAAAAGAATAAAAATTATTATATTAATGACTGATCATTTAAACAACTGAATGTTTAATCTGATTGTGTGGTAACTCTGGTGTGTTTAATAACACTTGAAATCCTGGGTTTTAGTTTTAAATTGTAATTTTGTTAAATAATCCAGACATGGATGACAAATACCATTACTGTGAAATCGCTGTTCGAGTTTTTGTAAGATGGTCTGTTCATACCAGATCTCTACCTTCAATCTTGTGCAGATGAGTTGAAGCTGAAAGTTAGGCTTTAACTTAAACAGTACTGTTTTTTGCTAGAAATTTCTTACATACCAGTTATACACAGTACTGTTTTAAGACTTTGGCCCTCAGCTTGAAAGATCTTAACAGTAATTCTACATCTACTATCTGTTCCTTCAGAAATACCACTAACACACTGTGCAATGAGTGCCCTGGAGATCTACATATGTGTGCCAAGTTAGGCACAGGGTGCAAATAAGCTTGTAGTGCCCAGGATCTTCTCAAAGATTTGAACCACAGAGTAAGAACAGTATACATATTGTACAAACTGAATATTATGATCAGTTATTCTAGCAGAAGAAAATCATCGGTGAGTCTGAATGGTATGACAATGAGGGGAGAGGGGGAGTATCATGAAAAAGAGTGATTTATTTTTCATTTTCTGTGTGAGAAAAAAGAGCTTACATATGATGTGCTGATAACGAAGGACCCTGTATGGGATTGAAAGAGGGAGAATAACCTGGCTTGACCTGTGCATGTGTGTCAGGAAGCCCATTACAGAGCCCAGCTCACTGTTCTCATGAGCCATTCAAAGAAATGTGAGGGCTGCATTAGCTTTGGACAAGCTGTAAGCAGGATGGCTCTTCTCTGCATCCAACATGCCTGCTCCAGCATAAGGAAAGGTAAGGAAGACCTCAATTAGACCACTTTTATTATCTGTCAAAAGATGCTTGTGCTAGAAGTAGGTCCGACAGAAAAAAAAAAAAAAAAAAGTCATATTTTTTCATCGGCTTTTCAAAGGAAGAGAATAAAATGAAATGAGAATAAAGCAATTCACACAGCTGTGCAGAGATAGAGGCATAGCCAGTGAACCTGAGGGAGGATAGCGAAAGAAAAGATTTAGAAGGTAAATGAGAGACTCCCCTTTCCCGCTTAACTTTGAGACATCTACTTGGATCAGAAATTAGATCATCATTGCATTATCTTGACCTCCCCATTGTGAAATTCTAATAGTGTTTCTAGGTTTCGTTCTGTAGCTTTGACCTGAATTCCTCCATACTTTCTCAAAACAAAGCCATCTACTCCCAATAGAATTTATGAAACCTTTACAGACATGCAGCTATAAATTACTTTGGCAAAATTACAAATACAAAGTTTTAGCTAATGTGAATACTTTGAGACAGACTTCATTGTGCTTTTCAGTACCATGCATAGCAGCATGGGACACTTTGTCTGGCTTATGTAATTTAGATATCTGAAAATGTTTTCAACTGTATTCACTTTTCACACCATTTTTAGGATCAGAAGTATGTACGTATCAGCTGCTTATCCCAGAATATCAGGTAGGCTTCCCTATCCTATTCTAGAAGAAATTGAAACTAAATGACTTCTCTGTCCCTCTGTACAGTCAGTTTAAAAACCATACACCATATTCTGCATTTCCTGTCAATGAAGAAATAAATATTCTAAATAAGAGTCATAATTGCAACTTTGCAAAATGAGACATAGGATACAAATAAAATACAGCATTTTATTCAGGTGTAGGAAAAATTGAACAAGATACAAGATAGCCAGTATTAGAACATGACATAAACTGTTCATTTAAGTGTAAAATGTAGATGACAAAGAATAATACCTCACTTCTTGAGCATTTTGTGTGTCTGTGATTAAAGGAGAACTGCTTCCAATAGCAATACAGTCTTAGCTGCCTTTAAAGACTTCTTTTTGGTATTGAAGTTATTTTAAATTAATTACAACTTTTGTAACCATGGAAAACAGTACAACAAAACATCTGCCACTGGTGATTGGAGGAGATGGAGCGATACAATCTTCAAGCTCTCCAGACTTTTATGGATGTTTATGGGATGTTTTTGAGAGGCTAAGAAAGAAAAGTAGATAGATGGAGACCTACATCCTGCAAAAATAATTTTCTCACGGGCTGTTTGTGATGATATAGACAGGATTTTATCAGAAAGGCTTTTGTCCCTTAAAAGCCTTATATGCTAAATAAATCCAATTCTGTTACATCCACTTCCCTACAAGGGGACTAGAATTTCAAAACAGGGTTTAACCTCCTTAAGAGTGTTTTGTGCCTCATTTATTTTCATGACCCTTCAGAAACACATCTCTACATGCCTGCAGGAGTGATTCCTGCCAAAATAATCAACTGTGAATGATCTGTGAAGCACCTTATATCTGAGGAAGTATTGCCATATTCATAAAACAGCAGCTCTGTGGACTTACAGGTTTGGCTACTCAGAAGCTGCCAGAGATCTTTCCTCCATTTTCTCTGCTGCACTGTAGTAAAGTTCTCATAGACTGATGTCCTAATGTTTTGTATTTTGTGTATTATATAGCTTTTTTTTTTTTTTTGCATTATTCATATTCCCAGTAAACTAGATGACTAAGAGATGACCATAAATGAACAAGTCTTTGAGAGAAATAAATAGTCACATTCTCATATATGACAGTACCCTAAATGTACACATTTAAATACCTATTTCAAAATTACTTTGAACTGTAATGTTGCAAAAGGATCAATAATAAAACTATGCATTTTTTGGTTTAGTATGAATTTTTTATCCATTGGAAAAGTGAGCTGAAATTGCTTGGAGCTACATTCTTAAATAACTTCCAGATTCAAAATGTACATTTTGCATGCAAATAAGACGGAGAGATTGTGGCTACAAATAGCTATACTTAATTTGAATATGCAAAAATAGTAATTGCATGTGTGAGCTTTACTAGAAGATGAGTAAGAAAGTCTAAAAATCAGGTTTGATATCTGTGTTTTCTAATCTTCTGCAGGATGGCAGGAATATTTATTAAAGACACAGGAATATCAGGAAATGAACAAATTTGAAAAGTGATAGAGAAAAAAAGGGAAAAGAATCAAATTAGAATTCAGCATACTGTCATAATTCAGCAATCAATCAGATTGTTCTTTATGAAAATAAAGCTTCACAAGCATGCATAATTCTCAGAAAAAAAAAATAATCACAATTTACATTAGACAAGTATTTCTTAATGACAAGCTGGTAGACCTTGCTTTCCTTCAGATATAGTCCTTGATTTTTTACTGACTGTCCTACAGTTCCATGCCCTTGTTTTGCATCTGGACAAAGTCCAAATTCTATTCCTGCTACCTGAGGAAATCTGGAAGTTGAGAAGAAAAATACTGGATAGGAACAAGAAATAAATCAAATTAATGAACCATTCAGAACTATGCAGTAAGAGCCAGACTCAGGGCAAAAAAGACATTGCTCTTAAAATAACAAGATTAATACGATCATATTTCCACCAAATATCCTACAATTATAAAGGTATTTGAGGCAGCACCCATTACTTTTTTGTCAACAGTCCAGAACTGATCATCCTCTATGTTAAGACACTACCAAGTGAAAGGTATCTAAGTTTTTATTCCAGTTTTTATGTTTGCATAATATAATAATAGTACTAAAAAATGTTTCTTGCAGAGAAGTAATCATCATACCTTGCACAAGTATGACACAAGGTTTGTGATACCATTGTCAGCAATAAGTGAAACTCTGAAATTTTTTTAAGTGTCTAAAACAATTAGTACTTTCATACACAGATACTACAGACTGGATGATCACTCTGCAGACATGGGTGTCTGTAAAACTCCTTTTAAAAACCTTCCAACTGTTGTCTCCTTGGAATTCTGACTACTAGCAGTGGATCAGCAACAGGGAGAATAGCAAAAAGATCATCCACAGTAAAATCCTTCCCTGGTATACTCATTTTAAACCAAAGGTACATACAAAATCATAACAGAAAATAATGAAATTTCCTGCAGGATTTTTCTTCCATAAACATTTGGCTAAATAATACATTTTCTTATTGAAGAACTTGTACTTAGCTGTGGTTTGACATTATGCTAAATAAGAAAGAATGTGTGTTAAAAGATTGTTCAAATAACAGTGATACAGGAGTCAATACTGCAAGGATGTATACACATACCTAACTTTATGTGCAGTAAACCATCTTAGAAAATTAATCTAACATGTTGATTCAATTACTTCTATAGTTAGAGGTGTGTTGTTTGTTTTTTTGAAATATTGTTTACATGGGTAGATGAAGAAGCTAAACCTCAGTCATAATCCCTTCCATCATAAAATAACGATAAAACCATCTGGGCATCTGTTAGACCATTGAAGATGTATTGAAGACGGGGAAAAAAAAAAAAAGTACAATTAGTGTAATTATTATCTAGGAAGAACAGGAAAATGAAGATAGCAACACCACCAAAACTGATTGTATGTGAAGACTTGTAGGAGCTTTCATTTTTAAATAGTTCAGTAGCATTTTGTTCAAAGCATATTTGGCAAAACCAATTGCTCTGCAGATTTAGTAAGATCAAGGGTTTATGTGTGGGAAGAGAAATGTGTTCTCAAATTGCTTATTTGATTGGGGAGTGGAAATAATTGCAAAAATATGTTGCTTCTAAGCCTACAACCCGGATTTCACCCCAGCTATTTTGTCTCATTACAGCACTGCTGTACTTTAACTAAGCATCATTCTTCACTCTTACCATATTTGCACTACAAACAAAATATGCTTGATTTTTGCCTTGAATACCATATACTTTAAAAGACAAAATAACCCACCCCATAGAGACAGAGAGTGTACATAAAAGTAGATCCTTTAAGTAATGGAAATCACCAATAAATCTAGCCTATATATACCAATTTTTGAATTATTTCTCATAAGACTAGGTGTTCACATATGTACCAGTATGCATGTTGTTGTACTTCTGTCATAACCCGAAGCACTTACCTTATGTGATTAGTTCACTTGTTAACCTGCTAATATTTTCAGTATGTGTATTGATGTTTGAAGCATTAAGATTTACTTTGACCTTTTTTTTGCTAAGTTTAAGTTCCTAATTTCTTCTGAGGTTTCTTTTCCTCTAATATAACTATCTTTGAATGCTTTCTTCTGCGTTACAAATCCCTGACTTCTGTATTTGTTCTTACTCAGATATTTTGGATGTGCTACTACAAACTTAATAAGACACATTTCCAAGGTTAAGTATTAACTTATTCAAAACATTTTGGGTTACCAAAAATGTTTTAAATGATGACCTAAAGTAGCTAGTGCTGCATCAGCATATGCAGCTTCTAATATTGTCTTGGCTATAAGATTTCCTAGACTGCTTTCTGCTTCTCCCACATTATTTATACAGCCACCTAGCTCTGTATCAGCTGGACAAAGAACTACTTCTAAAAGATGCTGAATAGTAAAATTCCAAATATACTTATTTGCAACAAACTTTCCTTAATTCTAGAAATCTGTTTCAAAAACCAGATTTGTATTATAATTTTCAGTATAAAAATAAAAACATGAGAAAGGTGTATTATCCCTTCAGTCCCATAAATCCGAATATACATATAAAACATCATTTGTTTTGGCCTTAATGAGCACTAACTTCTAAAGCCACCTATCTTCCACTCTATGATCTTGCTGATGAGCATGATCATAGTGATACCAACAAAGCTACAAAATACCTCTCTGGAGTTTATCTAAGCAGGGAGGATCCCAGTCTAGCATTTCTTCTCACTGTATCCCACATAAACGATTTGCAGATGATAGTGGACAGCAGAAGTGATTAAGACTTGCTGTAAGATTTTAAACCCAAGAGATTCCTTCAAGAGTGAAAAATACAGTTCTAACCACCCTTGTTCCTTCTAAAGAAAGCTTGACTGGACTGCAAGAGATCACCCTGCAAGTGATTGAATCAGGGGAGTTTGTTCTTATGCAGGGAATCAGTTCTTAAATGCAAAGGATACCTGGGATTTTACTTCTGAGCTTTGAAAAGCCAATATATCATTGTTTTATTTCTTGTTGCCTTTGCAAAGGGGAAGGTAAAACTTTTCAAATTATTGTACTAAACCCTGTAAGAAGATTGAGAAGAATTTAGCCAGAACTTGAGAATACATGACAATGGCTGATAACCATGTACATAAAATTAACAGGCTGTAGCTTGATGCTTAAATCCATTCTTGGAGCCATCATGTGCATTTCCTGAACAATTTTCTTACTATTCTCCCAGTTAAATGTTAAAAACAAATTCACCTGTGGTCAGCAGCTGAAATGTTCCTGTATTTTGAAGACAGTTAAGATCAGGGATTGCAATCAGCTTCAGAGTCAACCTAACTTTAACATTCTCAAAGTTTTCCTGTAACATGTGCTAATTTGTAGCATCTCTTGTGAATACTAAATTGTCTTGTGATCTCCAGAGTTCCCTCTGGAAGAGAGAATATATTATAGTAGATGTGCTACTACAGCATGGCAAAGACTGCTTTATAGGAATCTACCTGTGGCTGACTGTAAATGGTATCAGTGCTGCATATCTGAGCTTATTTAAATTTAATATTTTTTCAGAAATATTTTATTCACAGTAGAAATGCACTATCCAACTCAACAGCAGTAAACACATAAGGGATTTACATATAAACCTCTAGGGACTGGACTGTTAATGATAGTATTACTAATAAATAGCTATAATAAAACACATTTTTAATTATAGATGCTGATCTTTCATTTAGAAAGTCACAGCATCCATAAAACACAATGTTATTGAATACTGCGTTCTTTCACTCTGCAATTGCTTCTGACTGTTGAAAGAGTAGATATGTCAAGGATAACAATTCATATTTACTCACATACCATTTGTATACTTCATATTCCACATATACTATTACCAACTAATTCTCTCAAGAACTCAGGAAGTAATACACAGAGGGATGTCAAGAGTATGGTTTTTTACTATGAGTTTTTCTATGTTCTGTAGATACAGTCATATTTTAGGATCAAACTGGATAAAGTACAAGATTTTTAAATGCCATTTTCATAGGTGAGCTTAAAACTAAGTTTGATAAGGTGATGTCTTTCAATAGTAACCAACTTATGGATGCACCAGAGTAACCTTCCATAAAATATTAAATTGAAACAATAAATTAAAAAAAAAAAAAGTCACTTTCCTCTGTGGTCTAAGTTTACTGAAATCAGGAAGAAACATGGATCTCATTTCAAGATAGAAGGAATTCACAAATTCCTATTAAAAATATTTCTAAACTGTATTTACAATTGCAGGAAAATCCTATGGCTGCAAAGTAAACACAGTATAGTTAATTGAATCTAAATAATATAGAGTACAGGACACAGAGCACTTACATCTTCTTACCCCCAAAACCGACACTCAGCTACAGAGTCAGGATGCAGCCATGGTAAATCTCTACATCCAGGAATATAGAGGTGTTTCCTGGTCCAATATTACTGATATGCCCACTGAAAACAGTTGTTGTTTTTCAATAAATTTGAACCTAATTCTTCTTAGTTGTTTATTTTTTAAATAGATCATTTAGAAAATCACACCCACCCAAGGTTCTGATCACTGATTTTATACATAAATCTTTTTCTGGATTTCCCAGAATGTCAGTTCTATGAAAAATATACTGAAAGGATGAATCAAAGTTTGTTTATTTTGTTGTTTGTTGGTTTTGATTTTTTTTTTTTTTTTTTTTTTTTTTTAGAAATTTATAAAATCAGACTTCTTCCATAATGAATGTTCCATTACTCTTTTTGTTTTTTAATTTCATAATTGTTGTCACGGCCAACTTGCATCAGATCTACTCCACGGATACTCTGTGCAAGTCTGACATTTTATTTGTGTCATAAACTCTGATAAATTCTGCTCCTTCTGCTTTATGTTTTGCAGATATTAGCTGCTTTGATATAACCTATATATAGTTTCTGTGAATTTGTTTGTAGTAGTGAAGGTATCTAGCCTGTTGACCCAATATTTATGCTATTCCATTTAACTATTTTTTGACTGTGCTGTGACCCAACAGTTACAAAGTAAATATGTCATATACATTGCAGAGGAAACCTGGAAAACCACATTTGTTTTACATGTTCTTCAGAATTTCTAATGTCAAAATTAAATTCATGGTTTCTTAAAAAAATGTTCAGAAAATATTTTTTAAAATTTAATGAAAATAACTGAACTTTAGCCAAGTGTCTCTGTCATGTATATTTTAACATGAGCTAGAGATTAAGGAAACATACACTTCACCTTGTCTTTAAAATACACTCAATAGGAGACTTAGTCCATCTGTCCTTTATAGCACAAAAAAAAAAAAAAAGCTGGATAAATTGACTTTATTTTTGCAGGTAATTTAGACAGACACAAATGTAAAGGACACTTTTCTGCATCTATTTCAATTTACAAGTTACTGATGTTGAAACAGTCATAAATCATCCTTATGAGCGCAATTTTTATGAAGTCTCAAGAAAAAAAGTTTATATTTAATGCCCAGTCAGGTAGTTGAGGTAAAAAAACCCAACTTCTCAGCTTAGAATGATATTATTTTCTGTATTGAACATGAAATAATATGGAGAAGAGAAAAAAAATTCTCAGTAGTTTACAAAAAGCATTAAATAATACAACAATAGGCGTAAGAAACACTGGCCACAGTGTTCTCAAATCTGTTTATGTTACAGAATCCTACATAAAGGCAGCACTAAATGGGCTTTCAGTTCAATTCCTGGACCTGCTACTGGTGCAGTCCCTGGAAAAGTCTCTGTTCGATGAATTATCTTAGAGGGTTCTGTATGCTAAGATTCTTCTGCAGAGGATTTAATTGCTACAGGCAAAATCCCATGTATTTATTAAACTTGAAACTATACTAGCACGAGCAGAAAGACCATTTAATGTGAAACTGACTCTTAGTACATATACAGGAAGATCTTTATGGATACAACCACTTACAGTGCTGTTCTTTGAAATATACTATCTTTTCATGTTTCATGCTGTGTACATTCTTGTTTTGGAGTATATGTAAAACAAGAGCAGAAAACAAAATTTGATTACAAGGAATTAAATTTACTTCCTAAAAATTAACTAGCCTTGAAGCTTTGCAAAAGAGTAATCAAAAACAATAAGGACTGAAAAAAGACTAGCTGACCTCATCCTTACACCCAACAAAAATTGTGGATGATAGGACACATATATTTGTAAACACAAACAAAACAAAACAAAACATAAAGAATCATCTACTTCACATATTTTTGCTTTCCCTTTCTGGCTCATTCAAAGCCTTGTGCTAGTGTAGCAACCCTTAAGGACCTTTGCCTTACTTACATGGGTAGCTGCCAAACAAACTAGCTTGTGTTTCATGATTTCCTGGGTTACCACTCTGCTATTTTCAGTAACCAGTTTTGTTTTTCTGAAACTATTTGTCACAATCCCATTTGAGAGTCTGAACACTTGCTGCCCACATCCAAAAAAAAGTCTGTTTCAGCTAAGAGCCAATTTCTCTGTTTATTAAACAGTATTTCTTTACAAAGGCACACTTTGTATGGTTTGCCTGTTAATTTTTTAACTAGATTGTAGGACAAACCAAAAATCTTGCATAGACTTAACTGGTCTTAGATTTAGGTCTCCCCTGAAGTAGTGATACCACAGTTGCTACAAGTTGCACTTAGATTAGAACTGAGCTGTTTTTTCAGTAAATTACTGTTGACTGGTGGTTTTGTATTATGCCCACATACCACTGGGATTAGAGTTTCCTTTTATTTCTGCAGTCTTAGGGGAAAACTTTGACTTCTTATTCATTCCTGAAAAGGATATTTTGCTTGTAGACAGGGGCTTGGGGGAAGAGCCTGCAAAAGTGATGCCCTACACCGTACACATCCTATGAGGCTGGGCTCTGCAGAGCACAGTCATACAGTTGTACACCTCTAACAGGGACTGGAAGAGCCACAAAGATGCTGTCATTATACAAATTGTGAGCTTGTCCTGCTGTGACAAGAGCTGTGCTGAGGCTTGCAGAGCACTGCTTCTGGCACAGGATCAAGACACTGTATTTCTGACTGTCACATCAAGAATTTTGGCTGCTTTGACAATGCAAAGACCAAAGGCTGCGTTAAAGGTAAGAACATAAGGTCCTGCCTGGGACAACTTATAATCAAAAATAAGCAGATGACCACACACAACTGGGAATAAACTAGCAAACTATGAGTATTATGAAATTCAGCTTACCTTAGATTTATTTACGAAAGACCGCAAATGGACAGCACATTTAACATTGGAATCACGTTTTCCTTTTTTTTTTGCTATACATAAAGCTGATGGATTTAGGCAGTCTCCACTAAACAAGTGGACTCAGGGAATCAAACTTTTTATATGTGGCATTTCCTCAAAACAACTGAAAATATTTACAGTTAGATAAAAAATGCTTAGTACACCTCGTTCTTTTTCAAATGACAATAGCAGGTATTTTCTGAATAGGAAGAGAGGGAGAAATAGGAAAAGGCTACAGGCAAAATGTGGACTTGCTCTTTTTCTGTGTCTCACTGACGTGAATTGTCTCATTGTGACCATCACTCATAAATAACTGCTCTTCTACTGCTTTCCATTTTGCTTTATTTCATCATTAACAAGCATTCTCTGTTGCTGTTCAGCTTCCCCCCCCCATTTCTTCATGTTAGTATATGTTTCTCCTTTTCTCATCCCTAATTTCTTCTCCACTTCTTCGTTACTCTTATATTTAAAAGCTGTACAAATTTCTGGAATATTTAACAGCACTGACACTGCTGTCATTAAATCAGTTCCCTAGTGCTCTGTTGGAAAGAGCATTTCCAGCAACCAAATGTGAAAAAATGTTGCTTCCAGCAGCACTGAATTGGAAAAGTGGAAAAGATACTGAAGTAGTGGTAACTGCAGTGGAAGAAAGTATCTGCCTCATGAATTGACAAATAAAGGTCCATGAAATGACAGGACTGGGGAAGGTTGCAGAAGAAGACATTTTTACCTCCTATAGGATACTTTAAAGTTAATAGTTTTTATGAAGCTGACATGGCATTTTTATAATTCAAAAAAGTCACAGAAGAACAGAGTTGAAAATGACCTTGAGGAGTGTATAATCTGATTTCCCACCCAAGGGGTGATTAACAACATGTGCATGATTTTTGGCAGAAGATTGTCTATACTTTTCTTAAAAACATTCAGCTAAATTCTCCTGTGGAAAACTAATCCCACCCACCACTATCCTTAACATTATAAAGAATTTTCAATCTAACCTGAGTACTCTTGCTGAAATTTATTAGATGTTTCTATGATTCCAGAAAAAAAAAAAAAAAAAAAGTTATTCCTTTCCTTCTGCTGTAGTAGTTCATGTACTTGAGAACTGCTGGTTTAACTCAGTCATCTACTTCCAGTACTTTTAATCTGTAAAGAGTTCATGTTTTCTAGGCCACCTAATAATTTTTTCTCCCTCCCCCTTCTCAGCAAGCGGCCCACTTCTTGCTTGAAGTGCAAAGTGCCAGATTGCATAGGGTACTCCAACTGGCAAAGCCAAGACTGAGTAAATACTAAGTGGAATCATTATTTAATGTATCTTGCTAGCTGTAACACTAATTCTGACTCTTGGTATGATAGGGATTTTTCTTAGTAATAGCTTCATCTTCAACTCAGTGAAAAAGCTTAGATCTGTTCTGCAGGGTTTTACCTACCCTGTTCTTATATTTGTATGGTGGGTAACTTCTACCAAGTGCAGTATCTTACACATTCTCTCCCCTGAGTTTTGTCCTCCCTTAGCTTTAGCATTCTCCAGGGAGAATGGAAATAAATAGTACCTAAGCAGATATTAATCCATAGTATATATATAAATACACTCTCTATATACGCAGCATATATTGCATTGGATTTCTCCAGTCCCCTGTGGTTATTCATAGTGAACAAAGGCAGGACTAGGGATCTGTCCATGTAAATCTACCATGTAGTCTTGTCTGTGTCTACATATGATTTTATGTAGTTTTTAAAGCTCATTTGTGTAATAAATCTTCCTCTCTTATCATGAGTTTTAGTCTATGCAGGGTATGTTTTAAATTTTGCTCATATTTGGAGATCTGACACACTAACGTCAAAACTATAGTTCCAGTTGTCATTTAGAAGAGCAGAACACAAAACTGTTCTTTGATCAAACAGAAAGAACAGATGGGAATGTGGACAACAGAGAAATGAGTGGGAAACGAAACGGGAAAAATAAGGACAAAATATAGAGTAGAAGGACAATATGAGACTAGAAGAATAAACAGAGACGAAAACAGGCCAATCGAAAAACCATATGGCATAAACTGTTAAGATATTAAAGCAAAGAAGCAACAGGACAAAGTTAAAAAGAACAGGAAAACAAAAAAGGAAAGAAAAAGCAAGAACAAAAATGCAAATTTATGAAATAACATTGAAACCAAGCACTTATTTATTTGCCTTTAAACAGTAATGCAGTTCTGTATTTTTAGGAGAGTAGTCATAAATTCTCAAATCTTTAGCTTTTTTCTGGCAGCACAACCACCTCGTGCAGGATTTTAAAAGCATATTTCAAGACAAGGATGTGCTGTATCTTTCCAAATCTCTGCAGGTCCTCCCACATGCTATATCCTTTTCATAATCTAAGTAAGACACATTAAAACCTAAGCTGCTTTGCTTTTTTTTGGCCTCTGAAATACATTGGTCTTGCTGCATATGTCTCCCTAAACTCTCCCTTATCAGAATTCCTGACTGTGTTTCATAATTTTTTTACTCGACACTATTTATTCCACTATCATGCAAACCTAAGAATTATTAGAAATGATTCTTCTTTCTGCCATCTGCAAAGCAGAAAGGAGGAGAGGAAGGGAGGAAAGAAGGGAAGAAGGAAGGGAGGAAGGAAGGGAGGAAGGAAGGGAGGGAGGAAGGGAGGGAGGAAGGGAGGAAGGGAGGAAGGGAGGAAGGAAGGGAGGAAGGAAAGAAGGAAGGAAGGAAGGAAGGAAAGAAGGAAGGAAGGAAGGAAGGAAGGAAGGAAGGAAGGAAGGAAGGAAGGAAGGAAGGAAGGAAGGAAGGAAGGAAGGAAGGAAGGAAGGAAGGAAGGAAGGAAGGAAGGAAAGAAGGAAGGAAAGAAGGAAGGAAGGGAGGAAGGAAGGAAGGAAGGAAGGAAGGAAGGAAGGAAGGGATGGAAGTTGCCAGCCAGTGCCTTCATCCTGATGTTTCTCAGGTTCTAAGTAATGCAGCTGCCACCACATGCAAAAGGCCACTTCTTGTATTTATGAATCTCTCCACTGCCTCAATAACCATGCAACAAGGTAAAACTGCAAAGCCACAGCAGTAAAACAGCAAAACCACACCACAATAAGGATTACCAAACTCTCTGCATGGGTAAAGAGAGAATATCAAAGCAATTTTCAACTCAACTACATTTTACAGTATTGTGCATACAACAAAATGACAAAACTGGAAATCCTGCATAATGTCTTCTGAGAAGTCACCATCCTACGATTCTAAAATACCAAGGGGAAAAAAAAATCTTTCATTTGCTTTCATATGGGTAGTAGTATCCTCTTTTTTTTTTTTTTTTTTTTTTGCTGGTTTTCATATTCTGTATTTCACATTCTTCAATTCCCTAGTTTATTCATTTCTAGCTTTCTTTAAAAGCCTTAGTGCTTCCAGTGAATACCCTTGGAATAGCATCAGGCAGCATCATCATTCTCAATCCTTTTCTAGACTTTTAAAATGATAACGTGATATCTAAAGGTCAGGAAAGAAAAAAAAGGAAGATCTGCATTGCTGTCCTTGTATGTCACACATGCAGAGTCAGATTCTCAGAAATGCACAACATTTATCAAGAACAATTACAGGTTTGGTTTGGTTTGTTTGAGTTGAAAATTATACCTTTTTTTTTTAAAAAAAAAAAAAGGAAAAAATAAGTGAATTTAGTAGGTTGATGAGCTTGGTGAAAGCAGACTGATAACTGATTAAGGACAAGTACAACAGAGACACATGGCAGTATATGCTACTGTTAAGGATGGTTTGATTTCAGTGCGGTTATTCAGAACAGCAAGGCTAAAAAGCTTGTATGGCAGAATAAGAGCTCATGTTTCTCCTCTGAAACTATTGATCACTTGATTCAACCCACACTGCATCTCCACATAAAAATGAACTGTGCTGCACTCGCCACGTACCAAAAGTAGATTAAGTCATTGTTTTTGGTGTGCTCTAATGACACTTACAAGGAAACCACATAATTTTCTGTGTGATTAAGATTTCATTTAAAGAAATCATGAAAATGTGGTTATTAAGATAATATTTCAAATGTGAAAATGTATTGAACATGCAAGGTAGCAGTCCAGATGACAGCCCTAAAGAGGATGTGACGAATTTCTGTTCATTTCAATAAAACATTGATTCTAAAGTGAAGTAATGATAATTTTTTAAAAATCAATGCTGTATCTCTTCCCACCATTTAACAGATATGTGCAACAACAGAATAACTGAAACTGAAGTCAGTGTTTGCTTTGTAGGGCGACAATGTCACTTTCAAACACGAAGCCAGTGAATAGTTATCAGAACAGGCAGAAGAGTAGAGATGTAATATAAAGTAGCCAGTAAAGGCATTTTCACAAAGGCCAAATTCAGATGGCAAACAGAAGAGGTTTCAGAGTACTGCTGCTTCCAGTGAGTTCACTAATTTTGAGTTGTATACTCATCTTCTTATGAAACAAACAGAATTGTGTCAAACTGACCAAGCCTGCATGTCCAGTCTGATTTAGTTTCTGGATTTGCATTAGGTCACCTGCTCTGAGGGTTATATTTGGATAGTTCCTTATAACAGCATAATTCTTGTACTGTATTTACATTAGATGCAGTAGTGCAATTTTACTATCCTTGACTTGCTTTTGCAATCCAAAAATATTTTCCCTTCTTGAAATGTTATCAGACCTTTGCTTTTTGCAATCTTGAAAGAGAACAGCCAAAATATAAAAATGATCTTTCACCGAAAATGTATACACGAACCTACTAGCAAGATTCCTCTCGTTGGTATAGTTTATGCTGCTTGCTATTCCATATCTGAGGACTCAAAACATGTGACTGGAACACAGTGCAGACACAGTGATAAACCATTTCTCATGCTGACTAAACCAGAAATGTTCTATAGGACTTTTATTTCTAGTACCCCCATGGGTCTACAGAACAACCATGGACATGATAATGACTACGAATTTTGTCATCTATTCAACTTCTATTAAGCGTATGACTTTTTAAAACATTCCTGAAGATGTAGTGGAGGGTCTCTGCGTTGGTCCAGGCGTTTTCCCTGTAGGAGTAAGGGCAATTAATTTTATTTGCTTTCAGTATTTATGTGTCATTCTCAGATTCTCAAAAGATTATACTTGTTTTTTTTGTAATTAAGTATATGTTCCCTGAATACACATAGGACTGCAATTTATACATTTAATAAAAAACACAATCCCCACATATTTCTCCTATACATCCATCAAGCAGTCTCCAATCCACTATATGCCAAATATTGCATTTTCTAACAAGCAAAGTGCTGATACAACCATAGAAATTAATTTCTTAAATATCCATTTGGCTAGAGAGGTATTCTCTCACTCCTGTGTCTTACAGCTCCTCACAAATCCATGGTGTTTTCTTTTCCATAGCTGTTCCTATTCTACTTTTATCAATAACAATGTTTTGCTTTAACAATTTAATCTTCACCATTCCATAAATAATGTACTAAATTATTTGTGTAAGTCTTTCTTCTAATATTTTACTACCCAGTCATTTATGAAACATATCATAGAACTTCTTATCCATAAGGAATTTAAATAATGTAATAAAACTTAAGTTTTAATTGTTAGTTCTTATAAATATTTTTAAATTATTTGGGGCTTTGTGTTTTATGACCACAAAGATAATTTTTCTTGTCTTTTTTAATACACCTGTCCAGGAAGATTTATCAGTGGTCTTTTTGATCTTCCATTCATTGTGTGGCTTTGGTTTTATGGCAGATTTTCTAACATTAAAAAATAACACTAAAGCAAATTTATATTAATTTATTGCAATCATTCTGTATTCTGCTGACTACACTATAGCTTAAGGTAAATTATTCTATTGATACTGTCATAATGAGAAACTGATGTTAGCCTTGTTCTTTTCTGAAACAATTCTTAATTTCTCTGGTTGGAAGATTTGTTATGCTAATCTTTATTATTTAAGTAAGCATTTGTATTTTTCTCATAATAACAGAAGTATTGGTGGCATTAGCATTATTTTAGTAATGATGTCATACTTAAAAATATATATATATATATATATCCTCATAGAGGCGAAAACAAAAAAGATCTGGTTGTATGGGACATTTTCTTAGATTTTCTTGTCATTAAATCCTGCGTTGCATTGGGCAAATCTGCCTAAATTTGAAACAGTTGTGTAGCTACCTGAGTGCTCCCACAGGTATTTCCATACAAATTAATGTTGGAATTACACAAGTAAATACATGTGTAAAGGAAACAGAGAAGGTGGGAACATACATCTGATTACCTGATTTAGAATTCCTTTCATCCTCTGATTTAAGGATTGCAATAGTTCTTAAGTGCCAAAAATCTCACCACAATTATCTCTGGCACTGTCAGGGCTTGATTTAAGTGTCACAAGGAGTCATTTGCAACACTTGCAGGGAAGTAAAGCAGACTAAACCACTTTGACGTTTTTGCTAGCTTAAGCATGTTGTTTCATGCACGCATATTCAGGAGCAGAATGCATATATTGGGCTGACAGCTACAGACAGACTCACGAATGACTGTGATTTTCTTAACTTTCAGAGTCTGCAAGTAAAATAAGCCTTTTCCTCAGCACCTCCATGGCTAATACACTCCATAGACATTAGTTTCCCAAGTAAACTTGGAAATTGTTGAGACTGACACAACAGAACTTAGAAGAGTGTCTTTACAACCTCATCTAGTATATTGCTAGTATTTGTTCAACTGTGGCTATACATTTCACAGAATGGAGTGGCTTTGTTTGCTTTGAGGGGTATCTAGATAAATTATTTTCAGACATTTAAAAAAAATATATAGTTTCTGTATTTATTGACAAAAATGCTGTGTTGACTTCTAAGGAGATTAAGCATAATATTCTTCTATATCTTGGTATTAGACAAATAGACACTAAAATATACTAATGTGCAATTTTTGCCATGCAATGATTTGACTTGAGTTTGCAGAGGTGGGGTGCAGGGAGCTATTGCCAGAGGATCTCTAGTCAGGACGGCTAACTCCTTGGATACATAAAACACTTGTTTATTGGATCAGGCCAGAATAGTGCCTCATGTAGCACCCCTACCCCTGACTTCCCAGCCTGTAGGAAATGATTAATAAAAAAGAAATGGCCATTGAAGATGTGATTCTCAATAGCATTTCTGCATTGTTATTTATGAGGGTCAAACAGTTTTACACCACAGGAAGCCTGGTACAAAAATAGAGTACTTTACCTCCAGACACTGATCTGATCCTGCATTTCCAGGGAATAAATTTGTGTTCTGTTTAAAATGTACCATATTGGCTTAGAAAGACAGTGCCTTCACTTTCTTAAAAACAAACAAACACAACAAAACAACAACCAAAAAAAACACCACACATTTTAAAGAAATTGGAAAATGTTTCTGTTATTATTCTTAAGTTTTCATTTTCAACCTAACTTTTAAACTTATATTTTATTTCTCTTTCCAAAGGAGATCATACAGAATTACTTTCCCCCATTTTCTTCAGTACCTGTTACTTGGTTTCCACTCCTCTCTCTGTATCTCGTTCTACAGAAATGGCCCTTTATTGCCTTCTCTATTCATTTGCTTCTTTTCCACGCTATCTTTTTTTTTTTTCCTCCTCCAAATACACCTCATCACAGTTCTCAGCTAATCAGTGTCTCTTTCATACCTTACCTAGTCCGTGACATTCTTCTCACCCTTGGAAAATATTGCCAGAAGCCAATAACCAGAGAAATAAATGGATTAGACAAAGATTACAAGAAAATGGAACAAAAGAGGCTCCCAAGTAAAAAGTTCATCTCGGTTCACTTTTCAGATTTACAGTATAGGCTGGGTATAGCTAAGCCTACATATTTACTTTTATTTCATTATGAGCTGTGGAGTTGCCAAAGAATTTGTCTATGTAATGGCCCAAGTACTCTCTGTATTTATTTCAAGGTCACCCACCTGTGATTTTGAGAGGATGCTCCAGGAGGGAGCAACAAGCCCCTGCTTGTTGCCATCCATTAAACATCATGAGATGAAGCTAGAATAAGGCCATTTGTGACAGAGTTCTAGTTCAGACAAGAAGAAAGAATCATGCCTTACTCTATCCACAAAAGCACTGCAGCACATACACCTCTGTTTTCTCAAGACTGCATTTTGTTTCCTGGTGGTATAGATTTTCAAACTGGATCTTATTGCTCCTACTGCCTGCCCTCCAACAGCATTTGGTGGCTTACCCTGGAGCTCTTCGCCCCAGCCCAAGAACTGGGATGCCTACAAAAATAATTGTTTCTTATGCATCCCAGACTGACTTGGTCCCTGTCACTCCTGCTTCTCCAACATAATTCCGGGGTGCCATCAAGTTTATCATGTTCCATGATGATTTCAGAGGTCAGATGGAAAAATTATGAAAATATGTAGTCTTATAAATTACAGAAAGAATCACCAGATCCACTTCTAAACGTGGACATACTGAAGCCACGTTTAATCAGGACTGAACACACTGTAGGTCACCAGGACTTCAGACTGTTCCAGATGTTGGCTGAAGGGCCAATCCTGGCTGTGACTCGGCTTTATAGAGGGCAGATACATCACCAGGAACTAATCTCTTAACTGCTTTAAAAGTCATTGTGACTTCTAGCATTGACTTCAAGGGACCAGAACTTCAGCCAGGTAACTTACAAGCAAACATCCTGCACTGTTTTGTAGATTTTTTTTTGTTGGTTTTAGTATTAGGATTATTTCATTATTGCTATTACTGTAACTCTTAATAAGACTGGAAATAGACTGAAATAAGACTAGGACATGTGATTAAAATGATACATGAGCAACGATCAAAACACTAGCATTAATGTGGCATAGTAATTTTCCTTTACAAATATATGTTTTGTTCTATATAGATGTGAGGATGTGTTCATTTTGCTTTTTGACAGTATTAAAATATTTTCCTGTCATTATATAATGGCTTGTCTGTATATGGAAGCAATATAATGTCCTGGCTCAAAGCTTGTGTTCCTGCAGCACCACATCCAAGCATTTATCGCCTATGAGTAACTGAAATAAGTTTACTAAAAAAAAAAAAAATCCTTAAAAATAGCATATGCAAATTGCAAGTTCTTGCTTTCTTGCTGCTTTGGATGCTGAAGATCTAGTAGTATGTTTACAATGGTAACATTATAATTGCAAGGTCAATTTAGTTTTAGTTAAAGCAATGACTGCTTGCAAGTGCTGCAAACCCATCAGCACTAATATACATCCAGTACATTCCATTTCTGGCAAAACAGCAGACTAATAGGCCACATCCAGACTCAGGTAGAACCAAGCTGTCTGTGTAACAGTAGGGCTCAGCACAGCCTGAAAAAAGCCCGTTGGGCTGCCGGAGTGCCATCACTGGCATATTCAACCTCCTTGACTGGGTTTCTGTGTGTGAGGTCTTTGGCATTCCCTTGGTGTCAGGAACATTACTGAAACATAAAAAACTTTTATTTAATGTCCTGAAGAAATAAAATTATACCAGAAGTGAGCCAAGCAGCCACAGCTACATGGCTATAGAGAAGAACAGGACCAGCCCTGAAGCTGAAGGTGCCTCAGGGTGTATCCTGTCCCAGGGCAGTGCAGTCTCCAGGGGGACCCTATGGGAAGGGGCAGCAGACACAGCGTAGTCACAGCCCCACAGCCCCACATCCGCCTGCACTGGATGGGGTGGTCCTGAGGCCTTTGGGGACTGGGTAACAGGCTGTTGAACTGCAACTGCACTGTTCTTTTGGAGCATGGAATTAACATTTATTATTTTATCTTTTCAACAATGAACAAATACAATCTACAGTGTGGTTGCACCACACCGTCCGTACATTTTTCTTTGAGCCCCAAAGCAAGATTTTTTTTTTACTGAAAGAAAACAAATTTGAGCAGTGAACCAAGTCGTTGTTAAACTAAAAAACACTTAAGTTCACCTCCTGAAGACTAGTATCAACTCCGGCAAAAGCTGGACCCGCGATGTGCTAACGCCGACGGCAGAACCGCCCCGGCAGCCCGGGCCCGTCTGCCGCCGCGCTTCCGGCCACCCAGAGCTTAAGGCGCCGCACGGCTCCCCCCGGGGCACGCACCGGCAGGGCGCTTCGCCCCGGCGCTGACCCGCCTCCCGCGGCAGCCGGGAGAGGCGTCGGCGCTGGCGGGGCCGGGGAGCGGCGGGGCCTGGGGGCGGCTGCCGCTCGCTCCCCCGCCCTGTGAGGGCGGTGCGCTATTGACGGCGTCAGCCCGCCGGGCCTCGCCAGCCCACCGGCCCCTCCGACCGGCTGCCGGCTCCCGGCGGGTGCTCGGGTGAGCCGCGCCGCGGGAGAGCGCGTAGTGGAGCGGCGGGGCGGGCTCCCCCGCCGGGAGCATCGGGCAGGTGTCGGCGGCCGCTGGATGGGAGCCCTTCTCCGCCGGGCACGGCCGCGCTCGCTCTCCCCGCCGGCTGCGGGAAGGAGGACGGCAGAGCATGCCACCGGCGGGGCGGTTCCGCAGGGACTGACATGCTGCTGAAGGAGTGAAGGCGCCAGCCCCTCCGTCTCTCCGCGCGGTAGCGGAGGCGATGCTGCAGGGCGCTTCCTGGGCTCTCCCGCAGGCTCCCGGCGATCGCCCCCAGCAGCCGCGCTCCCTGCCGTGAGCGGCGCGGTCCCGGCCGGGCCGAGGCGACGAGCGGCGCGGGCCCGCAGCCCTGCTCGGGGCGGCGGCGGCGGGGAAGGCGCTGCCCGCGCCCGCGGGGCCCCGCGCGGCGGGCGTCTCCGCGCGGCGGATGCGTGTGCATGAGCGCTGCACCGAGCGGGCGCAGGAAGCGCCCCCGCTCCGCCGCCTCCATCTTCCAGGGCAGCAAGACCCCGCCGCACGGCCGCGACACTGAACGCCGGGGCAGCAGCTCCGAGAGCGCCTACCAGACCCAGAGAGCCCTGGATGACTGCAAGATGGTGGGTACCACAAGTGTGCTTGCCTCAATTTTTATCCCTTCCGAGTGTTCTCGCCTCTGGCGGCGGCGCTGCCCCTCCCGCCAGCTTGCCTATTCCCATCACGTGCAGTTGCACTATTTTTAAAACTGCGGTCCCCGTCGGGGGTGCTGCCCCGTAGCCCAACTCGTAGAGCGCTTCGAAGGCGGGAGGGGCGGGAAAGCGAGAGCTGTGGGCAGCCGGCCGGGTGCTGCGGGACAGGGCAGGGACCAGAGCCCTGGCCCGGGCACACGCCGCCTTTGCGGTGCTGCCAAGCAGCTGGAGTTGCTTTTTGCTAGAGCCAGCCAAATTTGTCCCTAGACTTGCACTAGCTGAAGCCTAAATAGGTAAATAGTTGCCTCCACTGCATCACTGCACTCTCGGCTTGCTATGTGGTGCTGCAACCACACTCTTCCCCTAAAATCCTACTAAAACAGGACTCAGAATTTGACACTCTGAAATTCCACTCTGATATACATGATACCTGTTTCCAGACTCCCCAGAGTAGCTGGTTGCAAGTGTAAAACCTCAGATCAAACACCCACATCCATGTTAATATTTTTGGACTGTCACATTATGATACGACATGTTTCTCCATTCATATTAAAAATGCTTGGATCCTGACACTTTCCTCCAAACTGGCTCCATGTAGCCCATATCTGGCTCCTTGAGCTACAGTCAGCTTGACACTGGGCCCCAAAATTGCTTCTCTAACCAATGACTGAAATAGAAAACAAATGAAGTTGCTGTGCTACTTTGCTTGAAAAATCTGGATATTGCTAAAGCTGTCCAGTTGCATTAGGAATGTACCTGCTACTTCTGTTCTGCCGTATCCTGGCTTTTTTTTTTTCCCTCTAATACTGCAAAATGTACTGGCAGATATCTACTCTGATACTTCAAAATTGGGAGCAACTCCCAGTCCACCCAGGAACAAAAGCTGCCACAGTAGCTCTATAAATACACCCAACAAGTGGATCCTACTGGGTCCTGCCTTTTTTCTCATTCCCAACAGCATAATGCAGTTAGTTAAACAGAAGTGCCAGCTTTATAGAATTCGCTGATCAGAAATAAAATATGATTTACAGATGGGCTGTCAAGATGCAGTAAGAGTCAGGAGATAAAACCAATGTGGTTTTTTTTCTGTTTCACTGTGTTGATGCTGCAACATCAGTGTGATTTTGTTTTCGTTGGCAATGCTGAGGTGGCTGAATGTGTCCTCTGTTCAGACAAGGGATGTCAGGTGAGAACTGGTAAATGTGTGTGGCACAGCCAGTTACCACTTGCAGGATAAAACGCTTTTTTTCTTAATACAAAATAATTACTCGATGACACAAAGTAGTAGTGTTTGGGTTTTTTTTTTTTCCTCTAATTTGCTTTTATGCCTGGTCTTAAGATACAGAATGAGAGAGTTGAAGCTAGGTTTAGCAAATATTGTGCCTAGAGCTTTGTTTGGTGTGTGCTTTTGATTTTGTTTGGGGCTTGAGAGCAGGATGGTGCAGATGTACTGAAATGCACTGGGATTGTTTTGCTGCTCCAGAAGCAGAGAAACCTATTAGCTACTCTTATAATGAAATTTAAGAAAGTATGGCCTGGAAAACAGGTCCTGATACTACATCTCAGTTATACAGAGTAGTTACAGTGGGATGCATGAAGAGACAGAATGTAATACTGCAGGGAAAAGCAACTTACGTATTTTCTGATTATGAGAATTTGAGAACTTGACTTTAAAATTTGGTAGATCTAATGGAATCCAGGTTTTTAGAAGACTTGGATGTTGGCATATGTTGAACTCCTCGTGGTAGTGGTGACTGCAGAATTATGAGCAGTTGCTTTTGTCTGGTTTTATGTAGTTTGGAAATTGAGGTCAAATTAGCAAAACACGGGTAAATAAATACTCTGTTCTTACTGCTCCATGCCTTCCACCCCCATTCACCATGTGGAGCAAATGGTCTGACATGCTTTCTTTCAGAAGACAGCAAATGCTTCATTTTGTTAAAATATAATCCCACCTATGTGATCAGCAGAGCTAAACAAAAATTATTTTTCCATCACTGTAGAAGTTACCTATTAATCCACTAGCATCCATGTATATGTGCTGGATATTAGGTTTCTGTAACAGTTGTAGTGTTTATTTATTTTGTCTGTTTTCCCCCCTCCACAATGGAAAAAGTGCTTTCTAGAATCCTAACTGGAAAGTGCCTATCTCTTTCGTCTTCTCAGCCAATAATTTCAGATTAATTTTAAGTCTGAAGTCTGGGTTAGAGGCCAATGACAGAACAGAAATAATTACAAAATAAATTAGCAAAATTGCCAGTGTAAAAGCAAATGCTACCTTCCAGTCCCTAAATGTACTGTTAATCAGCAAGCAGGAGGGGCAAGGGTGATAATTTCTGGAGATATGTTTGTCTTTTATGATAGAAAAAAATGACCTCATGCTACTAGTAAAATAGCTGTTTTTTTGTCTGCTTTATATTTACGACTAATAACTCAAACACTTTCAGAGATTAGAAACAGAAACACTACTTTCCTTCAAATGAACAGAAGAGGCAGCTGCCATGGAGGCCCTAATCATTTACTAAATCTTGGGCACTTGATTCTGTATGCCATGAAAGTGGGAGCAGCATGAACAAGCCCTATATTAGACGCGTTTTTTTACAGTCTTGATTGTTTTTATTAGTGTAGTTAAATGTTTCATGTAAGTAAGTCATCTTTGTTTTTCAGCTTGTCCAGGAGTTCAATACCCAAGTGGCTCTGTATCGGGAGCTGGTTATTTCCATTGGGGATGTCTCAGTCACCTGTCCATCTCTGCATGCGGAAATGCACAAAACTCGAACCCGAGGATGTGAGATGGCCTATCAGGCTCATCAAAAACTAGCAGCAATTTCTGGGTAGGCATCTACTTATGTTTAATTGAAGCTGTACTCGTGTGCACGTCTTTGCTAAATACTACGTTAGGGAACTTTCAGCGAAAGCATTGACTTGTGTTTCTGTTTTCAGCATAGAGATGTATGACTGCAAATTCTACAGAATGCTCATATCCTTATGATAGTGCAACTTTGGGTCAAATCCTGGTTGCCTTACCAAGGTGGTATCCTACTGGTTTCACTGGATGCTTCTATGTAAGGTGAACAGGATTTTACTCTGTATCACTAGACAACTTAAAAGGATCTAGGGAGAAACTTTGTGTTTCAGGCATGAAATAGCAATAGCTTTCTGCCCAGTCCTTCATTGGGTATACCTAATTGAACATTTACAGACAGCTGGCTTAGCTCAACTAGAGAATTAACAAAATTAAATGAAAAAAAATAGTTAGGTGAAAATTATGTAAGGGGAGGAATACAAATATTATTGTGAAAACTTGTGTTTACATTTTTTATGGTTTTAAATCCTTCTTTGTGTTGAATGGAATCATAGAATTATTTTGGTTTGAAAAGACCTTAAGATCATAGAGACAAACTGTTAACCTAACACTGAAATGAGGACTGAAGCTATGCAAGCATATAATATTTTCATTTATTCTTTCATATTACATTATATACACTCCTTCCATAGTGACAGAATGGATCATCACATAGTTGAGACTATGCCTCATTACAAGATAAACTAGGGTAAATACGTGTGTCTTACAAAATGGGAATTCATGCTGCTTACACAATGTCTAATTATTTGCGGATTCTTCATATTAAGGTGACTGGGGTGTTTGTATTAACACATATACCTTCTAAGTTGTGTCTGACTGCACTTCATCAGAACTTTGTCCACCTGCCTTGTCCACCATGAACCATTGTGTACCACTGAAAAACAGCTTTCTTTTTTTGCAGTTCTACCTAATGCCCCTTATAGTTCTTTCACCACTCTGATGTTCATGAAAAATCTGTCATAGGTTTAGTGTATAAGAGAAGACCATACTAATAAGCTAAACAGAAGAAAACACTAGTTGGTTATTTTAGTAGAACTGTCAGTGTTTATAGATGTAATTTTATGCAAAGACTCTTGAGTTGTTATTGTAGCTTCTGATTGTTCCTCAGACATGTGCTTTACGTTCCTAAAGTCTATGAGGATTTAAGAAAAAAAACAAAACAAACAACAAAAAAAAGGCACCAAAAAAAACCCCAGCAACAACAACAAACAAACCACAAAACCACAACCAAAAGATACAGTTCTTTTTAACCAGTGTACACTACCTCAACATGGTAGCACTGAAAATGTGGAAGCAAACAGTAGTAAAACTGATCTTGTGCACCTTTAGGCTCGAAAGAGAGACCAACATAAACTAAAATAATACTTCTGAACAGCAGAACCTAACTCAGATTTTTTTAATCTTAGTTTTCCCCCATAAAGAAAACCATCAATATGTGCTAATTTAGAAGTATAGAGTTTTTTAAGTAATCACTTCACAACTGGGAGTCTGTCATATACACAAAAATGTCCTGAAGGTTGTGCAGTTGCTGCGAGATTGACATTTAACTAATCTAAAACTGTTTTAAATAACTCTGATAATAATGTGATACCCATAACAACTGGTAGGTGTTAGAAACCCTCTGGAAGTTACTTGTTTGGTTTGACAGATACTTTACAAGATGTGCTTCACATCCCCACTGCTCTACAGCTGAGGAAAGCTGTACGAGCCAACTTAACTGGTTTGGTGTATCTGTGAGAAAAGATGGGAGATGAAGATTCAGTGTAGAAGAGAAATAGAAGGACAGGAGTAATAAATAGTCTTAGAGGTTTAGTCATTATTTCAAGAGGAAGAACTGTGTTGTACATACAGCATAAGATCTGGAATGGGAACAAAATTTGGTAAGAAGAAAAATCATCAGGGAGAAAAACACATGGGGACGGGAATGTATTAAATCATCCTCAGTATCGAGTGATCAGGATTGCAGTGCATTGCTCAGGAATCACCGGTAGTCAGCAGGTGGGACAAAGGCTCATTTAGCTCACTGCTTTAGTTCATAGTGCACAGCACTGGACTGTGTGAACTTCTGGGTAACACAACAAATTCTGTCTTCCAGAGCTTGTTAAAGAAAGACGATTGCTTTCCCACCTAGAAATAATGACAGCAATTAGCTAATTTTGTTACTAGACTATGAAATTTCATTATATATATCAGCTTTCTGTTAGTTAAGGTCATCAGTAACATTCAGTTAGTCTCAAAGTGACATGCGCTGTTGCAGGGCACTGAGTTTCTTTAAAGAAACTGGCATCACTGTCTAGGACAACATTTAAGTTCATTAATCTTGTTTGTACTGATGTCTTCTTTGGAATATTAGCAGACAGCTTCATTTTATGGTTCCTGTTTGAATACATCAGGATTTGAGACTCTTAAACACACTCCTGATTCAGGCAGATAGAAGGAGCACCTGTTTCCCTACTTAACTCACGTGTTCTGCAAGACTAGGGCGAGTAAAAAAAGGTACAGAGACTTGGAAGGAAGTAAACAGGAACAGAACCACTAGTGGTGAGAAAAACAGCTCTGAAAGAAAATTTTGTAATTGTGGGAATGGAGAGAAATGAGGTGGAGGTAATGCCTAAGGAATTAAACAGGATAGAAGTCATGAGGAGGAAAAGAGCTTTGATGATGGGCATATCAGTTCTGGACATCAGAGTAGGACAGTGGTATACTATGGACAAGAGAAGACTGCAGTTGTAGCTGTAGGAAAAGTGTACAATGATAATGCCATCAAAAGGATGTACAGCTAGGGAGATCAAGGAAGTGAAAGCCACACTTAAAAGAGAGAAAATAAAACAAAGGAGATTATGACAAAGATAAGGAAGTAGCAAGGAAACATAACCCTTGTGAATTACGTTTACATTCTACGTGGTTTTAAATCCTTCTTTGTGTTGAATAGAATCATAGAATCATGAAGTTTGGAGTTTCCACTGCATTATGAAGTTCGCACTGCATTAGACTGCATCACCTCATGGAGCTCAAATCTGACAGCTGCCAGTAGCAGAGATTTCATAAAAAAGCCTGTAAAAAACAGGCTGTGTGTAAAACGATGCTTTCCATAGTATACTTGCCACCACCCAGCAATCTGTACTTCAGAGATTATCTGAGCCAAAGGCTGCATCTGAACAATTTGTGTCTGACAAATACGAGTTCTCACAGAAGATTTCAGGATTTGTCTAAGTATCAAGGTCTTTTACTCAGAAAACACTAAGGTTAATAACGACACCTTTACACTGTGGTGTGTTTAAAAATGTTACAAACCGATTTACTAAAAAAAACAAACAAACCAACCAACCAGCCAGCCAAAAAAAACCCCACAAAAACCCCTCACCAAGTGATTATTGAGAAATTAAACTTCGGATTCAATCTCCAACTTAATAGGTCCTCATAACTATTACATGCTCTTAACTTGCTCTATTATGTATTTTTCTTGTAGAAATAGGTGGATTTTTATCAAAGGACAGATGCAGTTTACCAACACTATCATGGCCTTCAGAGAATAAAGATTAGAAATAAAAGTAATTTAAATTGAAATATCCTAGTTCTAGTTGATGATCTTTTAGGAATGCAAGTGAAAGTAAACTCTTCTTTCAGTGTTGGTTTTCTCAGGACCTCAGGTCAGTTCCTGTTCATGACACTCTTACTAAAAATTCTTAGTGATTTTTAATGAACTGTATTCTAAAGAAAGTGAGTAAGGTTTGGTCTTTTCACTACATTTTCTGCTCTATTAATTTATCAGAAGTTAAATATCTCGAAGTAATTACATGATGCACCCTTGCAGCGTCAGATGTCATGATCAAAACTGGAGAAACTAAAGCAGCAAGAAAATGAGTCAGCATGATTTTTTTCCTGAAGGAAAATAAAAGGAAAATACTTGTAATAATTGGAAGATGGGGGGAAAAAAGTGAAAAATTTGTATTTTGGAAGGGGGTCTGCTTTATGGGATGGTAAAGACTGGTGTCATTTTAGAAGTCATCAAATAAAGAGTCAGCCTTATAGGTGAAGTTCACTAAGTCTGGGATTTAAATGGAAAGATACCTCAGAACTGTATTTTAAGATACAGGTCTGCACAACTGGGTACACACTTTTGTAAATGTCCCTTTCATATTCTCAAGCACTTGATACGCTTACATAACACAAGTACTTCTGTGTGCACTTGGCACACTGAAACCAGAACTGGCAGTATCTCTGTGACAGTCTGATATATATGTTGACGGTGTCTTTTTTTTTCATTAAATGAAACTGTGAGGGGAACTCAGGGGTGCATGGCAGTGTACGTCTCTGTGAACATAGCTTTGAACATGGTTGTCCTCTCTTGTTCAGACTGGTGTTGCAAAGTCCTGACTCTAAGGAGGAATAAACCCATACACCAGGACAGGCTGGGGGACAAACACCTGGAAAGCAGCTTTGCAGAAAAGGACCTGGGGGGTTCTGGTGAACACCAAGTCGAACATGAGCCAGCACTGTGCCCTTGTGGAAAAGGGGGCAAACAGCCTACTACGCTGCATTAGAAAGTGTTGTCAACAGGTTGAGGGAGTTGATCCTTCCGTCTACTCAGCACTGTTGAAGCTGTATCTGGAATGCTGGCTCCAGTTCCGAGCTCCCTCATAGAAAAGAGAATGGCAAATACTGGGGCAGGTCTGGTCAATGGCCACAAAGATGATGGGAAGCATGCAACATCTGATACACAAGGAGAGGCTGGCAGACCTGGGATTGTTTAGCTCGGAGAAGGCTTGGAAGGGGATCCTATCAATGTGTGTAACAAGTATCTGATGGGATAGCGTAGAGAAGACTTGGTGATATCCAGGGCAGCAGGCACTAGGCACAAACTGAAATACAGAAAATTGGATTTAAACATTTTTAAAACCCCTTTTTTACTGCGAGGTTGTTAGAATATTGGAACAGGTGCCCCAAGAGTTTGTGGAGTCTCCATCCTTGGAGACACTCAGAACTCAGCTGGACATGGTCTTTAGTAACCAGCTGTAGCTGACACTGCTTTGAGCAGGAGGGTTGGACTAGATTAGTTCTAGGTGTCCCTTCCAGCCTGTGACAAAAGTCACTGTAAATCTTTTCACTGGGAAGATTCCAGGATAAAGTTTCCTTACTTGGCATTGAGGTGCATCTTTTATAAAAGTTGTTAATGTAGCTTCCCCTGAGTTCAAGAAAAGCTAGAGAAGCAGAACTAAAAATCACGCCCTGGTTGCATTCCTGTAGTTATTGCAGTGGACAAAAATGTTACTCTAGTGTTGCTTTAAGTATATAGTTTTAGGTAATTTCTGCTTTTGTTTTCCTTTACAATCTATATTAGATTTCTGACATTCTCCATAAGCAATAGAGAGTAGTTTCTCAGACCAAATTAATATTAGATTGGTTCCTAAGGTTTTGTTAAAACATTCTATTGGCACACAATTGTAGCCAAATTTTTATTGAAATGTCTGGGTTTTCCTCAAATTATGACACTTTAAAATTATTATCTGCTTTCTAAAGCACACAGGCAAATTAGACTACTCCAAAATATCTTACAAATTAAAAGGAGACATCAGGCTTATAACTTGATGACGGCTGCATTAAGACAGACATAATAGAAACCATTTTAAGTGTTTAACTCAGATATTCAATAAAGCAGTGCTGGCAGGTGTTATAGCTGAGAGAAACAACACGCAGCAACACTTAGCTCAACAAGCAAGAATTTTTATAATCGTGATGCCAGCAGATAGAGCAACACACTAGCCTCTGCCCAGGCTACATACCAGCCAAGGAGCCTGTAGGGGGATGCCTGCCCTCCCTAGATGTCCTGGCAATCACTGCCGTTGTAGTCCTCTAACTGTATGTGTCAGAGATGCGGAGAGTGGGATTCATGTCGATCCCAGGAGTTCTGAATTACAGGCATTGCCCCTGTATCCTACTTCAGTTAGCATTGTTTCAACAACCAGATGAAAGTTAAGAATAAGGTAAGTGCTTCATAGAGCTTGCACCGTGATAACCAGAATGTGGCCTGTTGAGAGTATAGTTAAATATTAAAAATAATGTGATGATATCTAAGAAAGCAAAGGAAGCAGTTAATATTCATTGCAAGAATCAATAGTAACACATAATAATACCAACAGTATAGTGCCCCCTGAATGCATAAGGGGATTTTTTGCCAGAATATTAAAGATATTTAAAACGGTAAGACCATAAAATCTGGTCTTAAAAATGCTATTAAGTAAGTACAAAATGTTGATATTCTTCAATTCTGAAAACTGTTGGAAATATAAAATTTCCCATTTGTACTTACAGGCATATACTAAAATAATCTCATCAAGTTGTTCCAATCTGGCAAGGCAGATTCCATAATTCTTATAATCATTCAGCAGCACCTTACTCAGCAAGTTGTCCTGATGACTTAAGTGGGGCTGTCCAAAATGATAAAAGTCAGGGATACGTTTGTCTTCCTTTGAAGAAGAGCTTTCAGGTTTGGGAGCAAGTTCCTTCCTGAGCATTCTTGCCATACAAAGTCTCGTTTTCACTCAGCCTTTACATTCAGCTTCTGTAAACAGTAAATGCAACTTTCTTAAATGGTTTCAATTTTCTTGAGATTTTAAGCATATCAGATTCTAAGGGCAAATTCTGACTGTGTTTGTTCCACTTCATTTGGAACATGTTCAGTGATTTGTCAGTTGTGAAGTGGCTCCAGACTTGCTACAGTGTGTCAGAGACTGCACCTGTTCCAGTGACTCAAATCCCATTTTGACTAAATGGAGTTGGTCTACATGGGAATGTTTTGGAAAGCAAGCTCAGAAATGGATATTTTGCAAACATGATCTTTATGGACAAACTAGCGCATGATAGTACAGTAAATATACCCTATCTTACTCCTTTCTGAAGGGGATAAGACGCATATATATTGTTCTTACTAGCTTCCTTTGCAAAAATTTCTCTTAATTGTGCAAGCCATGTGCATATAAAATGATCAAAGTGACACTGAAAAGCTAAGACCATTTTCTAGGGAACCGAATTAAGGTGGGTTCTGTTGTTGAGAGTATAACCTGTTTACTCAATTTAAGTTGCAAGTTGAAAAATCATTTAAGTCAGATACCTCAGGTTCTAATAGGCGAATTCAGAAAGCAGATAGTGGAGGAGAAAACAAGGTTACTTACTAAAGCTAGAGATCTCAAAATAGCTAACCTCTACAGACTCACTTTTCCTTTGTACCTTTGTCTTTGGAACTGTGCTCTAATAGGCATTTGGGATTTGAAGACACAAGGTATTAATATCTCCCTTTATAGATCTATCTTTCATAACTGGAGGCCAGATTTAGTAAAGGGCAAACATACCTGTAACTGAATTTAGCATTTTCTTCTCTGTGTCCAAAACAGCAATTCTGAAAAACCTGAAGGTTCTACATCTACAGTGACACGATGTAACTTAGTTTTGACAAAGTGGAAGAGATTATCACCTTGCTTAATGGTTAAATCTCATCAGCAGGCCGAAGTGAGGCATTCTTGCTTGTCCATATTCTGGTGAGCTTGATCCCATATGTGCTGTCAGAATACCCTCAGAGCCTAACACACACTGACAATTTTGAATTCCTCACAAAACACAGTGGCACTTGCCTTCTTTCTTTTAAACACAAGCTGAAGGTGGATCAGCTTAATGTCTAGACCACTTGCACCTACCTCCCAGAAAAATGCTCTGACTACAGTCAGGGTAAAGCAACAGCTAAGAGTAGGACAGACATCATCTTAGTCAGTTATTTGCCCCTTTCTTCCATCTCAAACTCAACTAGCACATTTACAGCACCTCCCAGTGCAGCACTGCTGGGGCACTCAAGGACTGCACATGCTGGGTAAGACAGGTAAGCCTGTCTCGTATGTGAAAGGTCCTCTAACGGAAGAGATGCTGAGTCCCAGCCCAGGAGCCAGGGACTCTCTCTGTGCTCAAGGATCCCCACAAATAGCCATATTCTCCCTGGCAGGCATAGAGCAACACAGCTTTTCCTCTGTGATGTGACCTGAAGCTGTGAGGTAACTGCGGGGAAGGCGGGGGCGTGTTGCCATTGTGCATGCCGTTGTGTATTGTGCACAAGGGAGCAAGATGGTTCAGAGGTCTGCTCTGCACTTGGGTTTCAAGCAGTGCCACTGCAGGTAAACACAGAATACTGCCAAGGAGATTCCTTGGTGGTAAGGAGAATTTGCATTCCAGTCCTTGCTCCCAAGACTTTTTCTGTGCTTTAAGCAGATAAAACCTGTGAAGATGCCGGGGAACAGAGGTTCGGAACTCACATAAATACTGACTGAGTACTCTTCAGTGTTCTGCATCTTCAGCCTTGTGAACATAAATTCATCTACACAGCACCTTGGTCTAGAGCTGGAGTAGGCTGCAGCTTTAGGGTGGTTAGGCTTCCATTTTGACATGCCTTCTGCATTCAGCACTCCATTCTGGACCCACAACTCCAGCCTGGAAGAGGATACCAAAAAATAAGGCGTTGCTGTATTTTAAGTCCTTCATTGGAATGCTCTTCTCTGCTGTGCACAAGCAGCATTCCACTACGGTTAGATTCCAGAGGATTTGTTTTTCTAAGTATAATTTGGAAATAATGGGGTATTCTAGCTGTAGGTAAGCCTATTTATCTGTAGCAATTGGTGAAATAACTACTCGGTTTTACACTTCTGTTTAGAGCTATACAGAGCTTTTACATCAGAAACTAAAGTGAAGGAAAACAACATACAGAGCCAGAGAGATTTGAGGACTGAATGGCGTTGGCAGGTTCCCTTTAGAAATGTTGCAGCATCAGAGCTGATCTTGTTCAGACAATTCAGTGTTTCTGCAAGCATTTTCTAACTTCTTGCCCTTCTCTTGCCCCACTTTGTCCTTCCTTCAGAATTCCTGCTCTCACTGTTAGATATAAAAGGCTTTTTAGACTTCATCTATGAAAGCAGGTTTCTTAGGCAGTATTCAGCCAGAGGATCCATCCAGCTGTTAGGTACATCTGTAGAAGCAGAAACTGGGGAGTTTGAAATACCAACAAAACTTCAGTGTTGACTTTTTTTGCAGTTGCTGTTATCTTCACTCCAAATTTTCCCATACCCTTTTTTCCCTCGTTACCCTTTTCTTCAGTGTTTCTGTTTCTTGCCTTTTTTTTCCATGTAGCCCATCTCCAAACAGTAATTAAATTAAAATCAAATTTGCTGTTGTTAGCTGTTTGGGAACTCTTCAGGGCAGAGACCTGAACGTGCTTATAACAAACCCACTGGAGTCCTTTGACCTTTAGATCTGTGGCATTACTGTAACAAACATTGTTAACAAGAATAATATATTTTTAATATTTATTTTTTTATGTTTTGGGAGAAGTCTTGATAATCTTATATTCAACTTCTGAATGATGTTTTAGGTGAATCACTTCTTATATAGGAGTACCTGTACTTATTATCTCTGAAAAATACTGTGTATATTATTTAATGCTTTTACATCGTATTTCAGTCTTTCAAGGGAAGGCATAATATTAAAATATTCTATTTTATTATTCCTATGGTGTTTCCTAAATAAAGCATGTAAAGATTACGTTATTGTCATATGCTTTGCCTATTTTTATTATCGAAAATTGATTTTAAATGTCAAGTTGCTGGAATTCTAGGCCCTAACACATAACACCATATTGCAACTCCTGTATGTATCTTAGCATGTCGCAGGTGGAATCGGTCAGTAAGCTCTTCTTGAACTTTTGTCTGGAAATCTTGTATCTGTAAATAGTGCTTTAAGAAGGGATTTAGAACTAAAGTTTAAAAGGTATTTAAGACTTACAAGTGCAGCTGATTATGAATCTTTCATGTTGTGCTAATGACCCTATGCCAACAAAAATATGGGGTACCATAGAAGCCTACATGGGTTCAAAATTAATGCTGGACTAATCCAAAATCATTTTTTCATTTCAGTACTTCGGAGAGAAAATTTCTTTCTTGGCAACATTTTGCAAAAAACACATTTGTTGAAAATAAAAAAAAATATATATCAAAGCTTCATGCCTAGTTTCACAGATGTGTTTAAAAGTTGCAGTTGCACTGACTTATAACCAAGACAGTCAAAAATAATGTCTCTATGCCCTGTTTACGCCCACTACTTTGAGATCTATCTCACTAGCATATTTTAGTAGTTTTCGTCTCTAGATTTGTACTGAAACACAGCTGAGGCCAAAGCTGAAAATTTAGCAATGTATTTTAAGTGTTTCTTTCCTGATAATCTCCTTAAATACCATTTGATTAAGAAATCCCACATGGCTGCAATTTTTCATGTTAGACACTCAGCTTGCCTTGGTTCTGTATAGCTTTGGTTCTGTTGCTTTCAGAAAACTACTTCTGATTCTCACTAAGTCTTATAAATTCAGACTATTTTAGCAATATGTTCATGTATCTTAACAGAAGTGAGAACATGAGATAATGAAGTTGTGCTCTAGAAAAATATTTCAACATGGGCTCTTAGAATTCCACGTATACTGGGTGTTAGCTTCCAAATTCTTAACTCTTTTTTAAGTTTTGGACTGAAATTTTCCTGTTAGCAGAAATATTTTTACTAGTTCTCAGTAGTTCTCAGCATTCTGAAACTCTTTTTTCTAGTTACAAGAAACAACTTTGATTCCGTGCCCCTCACTGAAATCAGCTGTTGCAGGACCATGCAATTAAGTGCACATCCTTCTCACAACCGTGTTCTGTCAAGCGCCTTCAAGTGCTAGACTTCCCTCAGTCATCTCAGTAAAGAATTTGTATTTATCGTCAACTTTAGTGCATGGAGGTGTGCTCTGTTAAGATGTCAAGTACCAAACAATAAAGGATGCCCTCAACAGCATCATCAGTAACTTGCAAAATCAATCTCCAACCAAAGGAGATCTCAGATCTGTCAGGCTTACACAAGGAAAATCCTAACCAAATCTAAATTTATTATAAGGTGTGTGATATCTATTCTGATTTTTCTAATTGCTTAATAGTTCTGTTTCATAACAATTAAATATTTGAAACCATTATGTGGGCATTAAGGTCTTACATGGACAGGGCGTTAAATTAAGCAGTATTATCAATTAAATGATGTTTAAAGTCATGCTTTAAAATTAACATATACTGAAGTGCCAGCTGTTATTAGATACTGTTTCCTCTTTGGTGGATCTACATTTAGATTTTCTACATAATTTTTAACTATAAGAGAAATAATATACTCAGTTATTGGTATATGAACAGTTATTCACTGTAGCTCTTCAATTTCTCTTTATGTTTCGTTTTTTACCTTGCTGTTCTTATATTTCATATGAATACTTTCTGTATGAACATTCCGTGCCAGCACATTTGGCATAAGAATTCAAATACTGTCGTATTATATTAAATTATGTGCTCAAAGTTGTTGAAGAAACTGCCTTCCCATTGCAGAAGAACACAAGTGTGCATTTATTGGATGAGCAAGGGAAAGTTGACGCTTCATATCTCTCTCTATCATGGCAAGAAAGATCATTGCAAATGTGCTGTTGGTAAGCTTGTCAGCATGGCAAATGGTTGAATGGCAAAATATTTAGAAGTGCATTGTTTATATGGCAGCCTCCAATTATTTCCATAAGTTCTGGAGCTGTTATTTTGGAGCAGAGTTATCCGCTCGTATACATTTACACCCATTTCCAAAACACCCCAATGCTAACAAAACAGAGCTTAGTACTTTGGGATAGTGTGACAAGTGCAACCATAGGCCTGGCCATAGGCTGAGCAGCGTGAGGCTGTGTGCTGAGGAAGCAGCCCCTTCGTGCCCGCTGAGGAACACCAGGGCCCCAAGGCTGTGGACATCCAGAGTCTGGGCGGACCTACCCAAAGCAGTGTATGTACAGTCTTGCTATTGATTTCACATAATTCAAGCTGTGAAAATGAGTAGGGTGTCTGTGCAGCTGCTAATATAGGATACCTGATGCCTGGGAGGCATCCTTGCCTCCCAGTCAGATATAAGCATTTCAAAGATGAAAAAAAGTAAGACCAGTTCACAGAGTCAAGTGGAGAGTAGAGCAGGATACAAAACTCTGAAGTGAAAAAAATGCTAAGTTCTTTATGCTAAACCACTGCTTCCTGAACACATTTTATCACCAGATGGTTTTAAAAATGTCTTTCTCCATATATGAATTCAAACACTCCAGGAAGCTAATCTATTTCTTTCTCCTTTTTTTTTTTTTTTTTTTGACACATTCAGGTCTTCTTGCAGTCTCTCAGCTGTGATTTTTAACTACTGATACAGGTTTGATCTGTGAAATATCGGGTGGGGCTGTGCAAGATACTTCTGCTGACACTACATTACTATTTCTTTTTCACTTGGAAGATTTTATATAGAGATACTTGTTTTCAAAAACATAAATAAACCAGGGCCTAAGAATGTCCTGTTTGAAGTACTCCTAGAAGCATTTGATAAATCCACAATACTACCCTATTCTGGGCAACCTAGTAATGATCTACTTGATGAACTGTTTTCCTTCCAGTTTAGAATTGTAGCAGTCACATTGTTTTACTAAAAGAAAAAAATGTATGAGAATGTATGGATCTTTTCAGTAAATTTTAAAGCAATCCATCTCTTACCCAAATCCCAGTAAAGCTTTCAGAACATTTTCCCTTTAGTTTCAATAGTCCTTAGACCAAAGTGTTTTGTCATATTTCTGAGGAAATGCAAATATATTGTTCCTTACCCGTTCTCCTTTTACCATCTCTCCACATCTGCTCTGTTTTTCTCATTTTGAAATATGGAAAACCAGAAATCTAAGTTACAAACAACTAACAGGTATCGCACAAGTACTTTATAGAATGCCCCTTGTGAAAAAAAAAAAAAAAAATTGAAATTTATATTCAAAGTGGGTAGTAGAGACAGAAAAAATTGCGAAAGAGAAGTGTCATAAATCAAAGTAGTCATCTGGTTTAGTGTCCTGTGGATGGTCAACAGCAGATGGCATCACTTGCCTGCAGCAGCATTCTTTGAAATCCCGTATGTTAGTAGTTTGTTATGACCTAGATCCTACAACACCAAATACTCAAAGCATTGCAGTCATTTTCAAGCCTTTCTGGGAAGTCTGACCTTATTTGTCCGCACATATCAGAACAAATTTCATAGATCATGCCAGATGAGACACTTGTTTTGATAGTTTTCAGACATTCTCTTTCCAACCAAAGGAACTACACAGGAATGTAGGTATGAATTCTTACTATTTAAGTTTCGTGGGCTTTTGAAAGAGTTTATAAACTGTTTTTTAATGAGTAGTAAGTGATTCCAGGACATTTTAAAGAATTCAGGAGCCTAAGTAAAATCAAAGGGCAAATCCGTAGACAGGCATGAATTTCAACTGCATTCAAATTATAAAAGGTGATATGGAGCTATACTGGTTTTGAGCCTGTTGGGTGGCACAGACCTGTCTGTGTTCTCGCTACTGGTTAATCGAGAAATTCATTTGAGAACAACTTGTGTATGCTGACAAGGCAAGACGCCAATAAAGAATTCCTTGGGGAAAATTAAAAATTGTTGCATATTCAACTAATCTGCCACCTTCTTGATGAACACAGATCTTCTCTGTAAGGTCTGTGTCATGGTTTGGGTTTACCTATTATTTAGTAGTGTCTGTCATGTAATTTGAGGTAGTGAGGTTGTGAAATCTTTTGTCCAGCTGAGGCTACCGCTAAGCAAGGCTGATTTGAGAGCTCACCCAAGGACTTCTTTCGTCTAACCAGACACCACCTTTTCTCAAGAAGGAGCCTGATAATGTGCAGAGAGAAGGGTTGTGTTTAGTTCGTCTTTGGCTCATCAGACTTGTTTTGGATTTCCCAAAGGTAAAGAGACAGCCAGCTCAAGGAAGAAATTATGGAAAGTGGGCTTAGATTTAGTTTTCACAATGGTTTTGGTGGTCAAGCCCTGCATGGATTTTTTTAAAAATCTTGTAGTAACTCAAAAGCATAATTAAAGACTTGTGCAATTTCACTTGGAATTCCAAGTGTTTAGAAATACCCTGTTGGGTTTAGCCTTGACCAACAGCCAAACTGTCACCCAACTGCTTGCTCGCTCATGCCACAGCAGGACATGGGGAGAAAACAGGAAGAACAGGAGTGGGAAATCTGGGGAGGGGTTGGATAAAGAAATAGAAATAATTACTAGTTTCCATAATGGGGAACAAAAAGACATGTAGTAAAACAACAGCTTCTCCCCTCCACCCCCTCACCTTTCCCATGCTCAATTTCATCCCAGACTCCTCCACCTACCCCTCACCCCAGAGCTGTGCAGGAAGAATGGGGAATGGGGGCGTCACAGTCCGCAACAGTTCTGCTTTGCCTCGGCTTCCTCCTCACGCTTTTCTTCTGCTCTAGCTTGGGCTCATCCGTGGGCTGCAATCCTGTCAGGAAAATCTGCACCAATGTAAGTTCTCCACAGTTGGCAGTTCCTTCAGGAATCTCCATCTGCTCTGGTGTGTTCCTCTCTGCAGGCTGCAGGGAAGATCTGCTCTGCCCTGGACAACCTCCTCCTCCTTTCTCTGACCTTGATGTTCCCTCTCTTGTTTCTCACTCTTTGTTCCCTCTTCCTCTCTCTCTGTGTTTTTTCTGCTCTTTTTTTTGCAGTAAGTCTTCAAAGAGGTGCCATACACTTGGCTGATGGGCTCAGTTGTGTCCTGCCTTGGCTCTGCTGTGAGGAACTGTCTGGAGCCGGCCATGTCAGGCACAGCGCAGCCCCTTGCCTCCTCCCACAGCAGGCACCTTGCAGCCGCCACTGCTACCAAAACCTTGCCGCCTACACCCAATACACCTAGTCTTCCCTAAAGTGGAGCGAGTTTGAATAAAATGTCTTTCATTAATGCTGTTTGACTCAAGTCCAAGAAGTTTTACAAAGTGATTTCATTCTTAGTGCAATAGTTTGGATAGGCCTCTGGTAGTTTACTTGCTGTCCACACTTCAGTTGATTCAGCTGGTAAAACGCACTTCTGAGAGAACAAATCCAGAAAATTCCAATCTGTGATTCTGATAGTTTAAAAAAAAAAGTATTCTGACTAGCACTCGCAAATACTGGATACGCTGCTGAGTACATGCACAGCTCTTAAGTACGGTGTGTGATACTTGTCCTGATGACATGAAGTCAGGAGTGTGGAAGAATCATAGTATTAATTAATTAATAATTAATTAGTCCATTTTAAAAGTTACTGCATCTGTAGTAATTATATAGTAAGTTTCCAAAAGAATGGTAGAACTTCAACATAAAAAAATTCAAGACTCCAATAATCTAAGTGATGCTGTATTTTTTCCTTTGGGGTTATTTCTGAAAGAGGGGAGCATACCAGAATAAGGAAACAACAACATATTCAAAATTATTGTGATTTACAGACCATAGATGGATGGCCCTTAGTTTATCAGATAACTTCAATGGAAGGCAGTGAGATTTTCTTGAAAGGATAAGAAAAGTGTATTTCCTGCTGTTGTAGGTAAATTGTTCTAGCATGGAAATACCTAAACTGCCATCAACTTGGGAGTTAGAAATGTCTCTACAATATAAATCACTGCTTTCTATTTTTATTCTACTTGTGTTACCATATACCCAGATTTACTCCATCAGCCTTACCAGAGTAATAGGAGATTTATATTGGTCTAACTAAATAAAATTTGTCTTCTGTTATTGGAGAGCTCTGGTGTAACTGCTTCAAAACAGCAATCTGATTTAATAACAACATTGTAACCATTTACGAGAAAGAACTAGCCCTGGTTTTCCTCTAGCTGGACTGGGATGTTCTGTAGCAGTTGTATCACAGTATTACAGCACAATAGTAGAGAACAAATAACACACGATAATGAAATTGACAGCAGTTTGTGTGATAATCTTTTAGCTGCTATGTATTTTCTAAGCTGCAGTGTTTCTGATACTAAAGTGAAAGACAACCTACAGGGTAATATTTGTGGGCAGTGATTTTCCACACTGTATCAAGCCAGTTTACTTCTGTTTTCATGGGATGTACATATATTCATACATAACATAGACATAGGGCAGAATTTGGTTAATTCATTTTCACTTAGAATTTGTCAAAGGTTTATTTTCCTTTAGCTTTTGAAGACAAGCAGCCTTCATTATATGTCTAGGTAGTTCTTTTAACTCATTATGGTTCAGAGCTATTATATATGGTCTATTTAGAACTTTTTTTGCAAAAAGATGTTATCAACCCCTTCAAGTAACTTAGGTATTCTGTTAACCAAAGATACATCAGTATGTATTTTTAAATGTTGATGATTGTAAAAGTAAAATGCTGCTCTCTTGAAAATATGTGACTAAAATTTCTAAGTTACATTCAGAATTAGACCATAATCTTAGTTCAGTTTTAGTTGTCTTAAATTTCAGTAATTTCAGTGGAACTGAATGCTGGACACCTGTCGGAACTCAAGAAAGCGTGAAGGTGTTTTTCTGTTGTAATCAACATTTTGGCAGTAAAATAAAATCGTCTATTTTGTAAAAAATTATCAGAATTTTAAGTGGAATTTTCACTCTTCACCTTTTCGTGTTAACGAGGGGCATTTTAGTCATGTTTTTTCCTGTATTTTAAAATTAGTATACAAAGAGCAGTGTTCACCTTTCTTCAGTATACCAGGTACTATATGGTTGGTGTAAGAGCTCCCCCTATAGGTTTTATTTTAAATATCATCTTAGGAAAATAGGAAGGAAAATAAATTCCACCTCTTGTCAGTGCTTCATAAACATACTCCGTTGAAAAACATGACCTGATTTTGAAAAAGCAGGACTTGGTGGAAGGAAAACCGTCAATTTTATGAAAATGTAATTTTATAAGTTTATTTAAGTTGTATTTATAAAAATTCATACATGTGATTTTAGTAGCAGCTTGATGAGCTGTGTAACTTAAGCTACTGTTTTATAAAGAAATAAACCAGCATTTTCTCTTTCCTAAGTATTTTTAATTCATGTAGATATCAGTGTTCTCAAACTGCAGAAATATGGCTTACACAGCAGTATGAGTTTCTCACCGACTGAGTAGTGTTCATGTCTTTGAATATGGACTTCCATCCTTTATGGCACCCTGGTGGTATAATATTCATGCGATAACAACAGAAATTCCTAGTAAGGAAAGGACAGAGTATTTCAAAGTGTTTAATATATAGCTATAATTTAACAGAGAGAAGAAAAAGGAAAACCAGAAACAAATGATCTGCCAGTTTTCCCTAGACATCAGCAATTGTTTCCAGGTCAAATAAGTAATCTTACAGTCCTCAGGATGGGAAATGTGGTTGTTAGTAGTAATAAGCTAACCATCTGGCTTTCATTCATACATAGTTTCTGTAATTAAAAACAAACCCAAAAAATCTCTGCATTCTCTTAGCTTTATTTGAAAAGCGAAGACTACTGTTTTCTAGTGAAATCAGGCAGGAGTGAAGCCTGATAGTTATTAAGCAATATGCCAGCTTGTATGTACCTATAGACTTCACCCTACGTGTGAAATATTTGCATAAGCACATGTGCACCCATCTCACCATCCCCCCCCCGTCATGTATGGGAACACGTGTGTCTTACCGCTTCACTGGCAAGAGGCTTTCTCAGAGCAGTAGAATTCCATAAATTCTGTCTTTGGTCCCTGCCACATGGGCCATTCATTTCATTAGTCTTGTGAAAGGCAGCAGTTGTCCCCTGACAGGTAAGTATCCCCAAGAAGCCACAACCTGTGTATCCAAATCCTGTAAATCAAAGAATCACAGAATAGTTGGGGTTGGAAGGGACCTCTGGAGATCATCCCCTCCAACCCACCTGCTAAAGCAGGTTCACCCAGAGCAGATCACACAGGAATGTGTCCAGGTGAGTCTTGAATGTCTCCAGAGAAAGAGACTCCACAGCCTCTCTGGGCAGCCTGTTCCAGTGCTCTGGCACCCTCAAGGTAAAGACGTTTTTCCTCCTATTCAGGTGGAACCTCATGTGTTTCAGTCTGTAGTCTGAACATTATCAGTACCTCTTTACTTCACAATGGATGCAGGAAGTGAGCACAATTCCTGTTCACAGCCTTGTGGCAGCTGCTCAAAAGCCAGCGATGAAAAACTGGTCTTTGGCTCATAGGCAGGTGCTCAGTGCTGTGCTTAGCTCTCATATGTCCAGCTGCCCATAAGCTGTTAAACAGCTCAGTTGGAAACATGATTTAGCACAGCAGTTCTATGAGATTGCGTTATATGAAATTTCTCTTTAACGTCAAAGTGATCTCCATAAAGAAATTGACTGGACTAACTGAGACAGAGGTAGCCTACTTTGGGGTGTAATAATATAAGTTTGCATTAACTTTTCTTTGTAAATTAAAACAAATTTGATTTATAGCTATTTAATAATAAACATACCATAATAAACATTCTGAAATTTACGTCTGTACTAGTTCCCTATTCAACATTTCTCGCAGCTTGACACTGAACATATAGAAAATTACTGAGAGAGGTGAAATTGATGACACTTCAAATAGAAATTTTAAGCCCATTACACAGAAGGTGCTTCAAGGATTATAAAATAAATCTTTATGTGCATTGGCGTCAGAGCATGTGGCTTTCAGAGGTGAAAATGAGGTCTATATACATGCTAGGAGAAAATTATTTCATTTCAAGCTAATGGAATTCTCGTGATCATTATTGCAATTCAACTCTAATTAAACAGTTTGAGACAATCAGTGAGGGTAGTGGCCTGGAAACGATTCTCATTGTATGAACTTTGGATAATTAAAAATATTTTTCTTGGATGTCACTGCTGTTAGTATGGATTTGCAAATGAGAGAAGAATTTTGCCTACAGTCCATTTATTTACAGGTACTTCATATCCTTGAAAAAAACAAGAATGGGTCAGAACATGAGTATATGATAGATCTTCCTAGTTTTATTCTCATGCTATTCATAAATATACAAGAAAAATATACTAGATTTACAGCAGAAAAAAAAAAAGTAAATTAAAATGCCTGTTACTGTGCTTTCCAGTTACTCTTTCAGCTCATTTCTGAATAGGAAGCTACTGATAAATTCAAATTGTCTTCTTAGCCAATCATCTTGTATATAATTGCTGTTGTTTTAGTCTGTACAATTAAAAATTCTGTAAGACCAAAAAAGTTTTAAAGAAGGGTTTTCACCATTTTTGCTTCTTAGAAATGAAATAGCCATATGAGGAAAATACTGTTTTCTTACACTTGTATATAGATCCTCAGTTTTTTTGCCAGAGACAGCTAGAAAGGAAGAAATACATTCAACCTTGTAAATAAAGTTCCTGTAATGCCCATGACTTCTAAAAAATCTTAACAATTTCTGCCATTTGAAACCATGCAGAGGAAACTAGGACAGCCATAATCCATTTTTACCTAAATCTGCTACAAGGAAATTATCTTCTCATGATACAAGTTTCCATGCTCCTCATAGTGATAGACTCATGGTTAAAGTATCCAACCTTTCAGAAAAGCTAGACAGATTCAGCTCTACTTGCACAACAGAGCAGGGTAGATCTGTAGCTCCGTACCAGAAAGGGCTCTCATCACTGATCAGAAGGTCATCATTACCATCTGTGGTGGCTTTATTTTGTGCAGGTTCCACTTTGCACATGAATGTTTCTGGGGCAGTGCCCTGCAGGTGGAATAGGCAAATCAGTGACTCATTTGCCCATCACTGGTTGTATAACTGTTTGTCTTCAGGACAGATGAAACCCTGCTCAGAAAGAAAAGTTTAGGCATTTAGGAAACTCAAGCAGAGACAGATCTCTCTGTTGGTAAGGATAGCTCAAAGGAAATTACTGTAAATGCACTCATGGGGAAGCAAGCTGGAACAGCAGGTGATGCACGTGATGGGAAGGAAGAAAAAAAAGCTGGGTCTGCATCTACTGCATTAATTTGGTGGTGCTGAACTTGGGAATAGTGTTGAATGCACAGGTAAGAATGTGTGACACTAGAGGTTATAAAACAATCTCATCTGTAAGCTAAAAGGTAGGACAAATCAGGATAGTGAAAGCCTCCAAGAGGCCATGTATTATCTAAATATGTATCGGATGGTTCTTAAATTTAGCTACCAGAGAAATAAAGACAGGTATATATAGACCCAAAGTTCAGAAAGTTTAAATACAGTTCCAGAGGAAGAAAACGTGGTGTGCTGTACTTTTGCTGTATTTGCCTAGTTGCTTGTTCGTGCTGTATTTGGCTAGATGAATTCTGTAAGGTTACATCTTCTCCTGGGACTGCCTTTTGTATCAAACATCAGAATCCTATTCTGCTGTAAGATTAATCCAATTTTGTAGTAACTCTTTTACAGAAAACATTGAAAAAATGAAGGAGTAGATTCTGGTGTTGAAAATACTGTTATAATTTGAAATAACAGTCTATCTCTGAAGAACTGCTCCTGATCTATATAAAACAAATTAAATGTATATCTGGGCAATATGTATTTTATCTTCTTTGGTTAATACTAATACAATTGTACTAAAAACTGTTCTTGCCATCTTCTGATTTGAAGAGAAATACTGTTAAATTTGTGGTTATTGTTTATGTAGAGAGAACAGTCCATCTCTAATGAGCAAATTGGTCACAGATATAATAACATCTGCAATTCATATAACAAATAGATTGGTTAAAAATGAAAGAAACAGCAAATTGCAAAAAATGTTAAGATTTAAGTTTTGTTAAACCAGGACTAGGTACTATGGATTAATGCAAGATAAAAAAGTACTAGATAGTTCATGCAAGGTAAAAAATATAAAATATTGTAATCTATAAAGTAGGACTTCTAGGTATCTTATGAGTCTGCAATTAAGTACAGCTTTTAAAAAATCACATTTGGTTTATCCCAAAATAATTGTATATACGTGTGTGTTGTAATGCTCTGTGTCTTCTACGCATAATTTCCAACATTTCAGTTCTAGCATTCTTTGTTATACTACTGTTTATGCAGTCACTAAAAGTATTTTATGGATCCATTTCTAGGAAATATGTGGTTTTATATGAGTTAAGGCTTTGACTCTTAATAAGCAAACAAAAAGTCAGGCCGCTAATTTCTCAGGAAAAATATTCAGTATCTTAAGGCTATCAAATGTTTTCCTAATTGGCATCACTGAGAATAGGATGGAATATAGGAAACCTCTGAGAAGACATCTTCAGGATATTGGGGCTGAAACCCTTTCTGTTCTGACACTATAGCTTTATTCCATATTTATGCTAAGATGCAGGAAATACCATATTGTGCATGGTATAATTTTTCAATAAACACAAACTTAACTTTAGAAGTAGAAAATTAGATGTGGCTTAAGAGACACGTACATACTATAGTCTAGCCAAAAGAAATAAAGCTCCTGTGCAGGCTTATTATCATGTGTGGTATTGCTCCTGAAGTAACACATACCACAGCAGTTGCAATTTGCTCTCCAGTCATTCATTTCCTGCATTTTTAGGAGGTCTACTTTGAAATGGATTGGCACGTGGGACTGATCTTCCTTTGTCTCTTCTGACTAAGTCGTGATTTCTTTTCAATCTTCAGTCTTTTCCAACCTTGTTAGGTTTTTTTGTTTGTTTGTTTGCTTGCTTTTTTGTTTTGGTTTTTTTTTTTGGCTGCATTTTTTGGTTGGTTAAGCATTCTTGGTTGTACAGCTTAACACTGCTGTAGTTTCTACCACTTTTTCTTGGCATGTACAAACACCCGTAGTCTTTTCTTCATATGCTATGGAAGTGCTAAGGTTGCTCTTTCCTTTTAGGAAGGTTCTCAACACTTCTATGGTTCGATTTGATTTCTGGTGTCCTTTGTGGGGACAGGAACCCTTAAGAACCTTGGAAAACCACACAGCTTCTTCTTTGTTGAAGGCAGATTGTGGCAAATCTTGGCATCAAATACTCCTTTGAAGTAGCACCTCCCTCCTGCCCACTGAGCCACATGCATCAGGGCCTATCTTATACTGGCCCTATTTTCTTACCCCAGGATACAACTAAGTATATACTTCCTTGACATCACTGAAATCTGTAGCAGAACTTACACAATTTCAAAACAACTTATGGTCTCCTTTGCTAGAAATAAGACTGAATCTCAAATGCAAGAATTAACAGGTTTTAGTATGCAGTAATCATTTGAACTGCACTTCAATAAGATTGTATCAGCACAAACTGAGAAGATTTTCCTTAAAATGAAGTTTTGAAGTTTTGGTCTTGACAAAAGGGCTTACCATTTCAACTGTACCCTGGATCTAGGTGTAAATAATAACCTCTTGTCTTAGGTCCGAAAGAACCTGTTTTACTAGTTCAAGTAGACGTTGCATGCTGTAGGACTCAAAGCCTTTGGCATGGATTTGTATTGAAAATTATTCAACCATAGCAGCCCAATCTAGTGCTGCTGCGAATAATTTATCAGGTAAGTTGCTTTGGTTTGCATAAGGAAATCCACAAGACTAGTTTTGTTTCATATATGGGAGGGTCTGTTGAAGCATCAGTTTAACTCAGGAAGTTCAAGCACTGTAAAGAATGCGAGCGATCTTTTCATTGTAAAAGCATCATTTCTATTATTCATAGGCTAGAAATCTGAAAGTGGGCTGAAAATTTTTTTTCATTTCTTAGTAGTATTATTTAGAAATGCCATTAGGTTCAGGTTATTTAGAAAATCAGGTTTCTGTAGTTGTTATAAAATCCAGTTTCGAGGGTTATCTTACCATTTAACATTGCTGTGTAGGAAATCAATAGCAAGAATGTCTGAACACGAAATGGCTGAAATCTTAACTCTTCAATCTTTGCACTTCCTGGCCTATTGAAAGTACATTTAGAAGGAGTGTTGAAAACCTTATTCTGAGGTGTAAGTGAGTAAATCACTTCTTAAGCACTTACAGAAAAAAGTTTAAATTTATAAGCATTATGTTTATGCCTGTGAAGCATTCTCAGCCTACAAAAGTGAGATTTAATGTGTGGACCTGTTGGAGAGGGGCCAGAGGAGGCCACTAAGATGATCAGAGGGCTGGAACTCCTCTGCTGTGAGGACAGGCTGAGAGAGCTGGGGTTGTTCAGCCTGGAGAAGAGAAGGCTCTGGGGAGACCTTATTGCAGTCTTTTAGTACTTAAAAGGGACCTGTAAGAAAGATGGGGACAGACTTTCTAGCAGGGCATGTTATGATAGGACAAGGGGAAATGGTTAAATGGTTTTAAACTAAAGGAGAGGAGATTCAGGCTAGACATGAGGAAGACTTTTTTTACAATGAGGGTATTAAAAAACAGGGTATTTGTAAAAGATGGACCCAGTTTGAAATCATGCTATTATCTCTGCAACTATGGACTGCCCATGAATGAAACTCTGATCACTTGAAAGGGTAGGGTACAGAGTTTCAAATGATTACCACTAGATGCCTCTCCCAGCTGTTTGTAAATTTTTGTGTAGTTGTAACATGTTGCCATAGTTAAATATACTGCTTTGAAATTGGATCCATCTTTTGGAAACACTCTGTACTGGCCAAGGTTGTCCAGAGAGGTGGTAGATGCCCCATCCCTGGAGACATTCCAGGCCAGGCTGGACGGGGCTCTGAGCAACCTGATCTAGTTGAAGATGTCCCTCCTCATGGCAAGGAGTTTGAACAAGGTGACCTTTGAAGGTCCCTTCCAGCCCAAACTATTTTATGATTCTATGATTTTACAGCCAGGCTCAAGAACTGGTTCCTGGATCTGGGTAAATTCTTCTCTTAGTGTCTTAAGCAATTAATTGGAGGGGTAGGATTACTCTTGATTTCAGTTTTTGTTTTCAAGTTTATTACTACTTTTCTGAAAACAATTCTTGAGCATCCCATTCTCCTCACAGTGCAGTATCACTTGATTACTAATTTAAACACGGGGTGGGTGGGAAAGAAATTCAGGCAGAAAGTATAGAACCAAAATAATACAACTGACTTGTTTCTGATGAGAGTGTCTTCAAAGTACGGTTGATTATGCACCTGCACCAGGACCAATAGTAACTGGAACTGGATGGTAAAATAACCCTTTAATGTACCAGAAAATACTTAGCCCAAGCTTTTAAAAAGGAGAAGATATCTCAGACACTTACTTACCACTTTTCCAAAAATATACAGAGGAGAAGACATGAAATCTTACGAAGACCACCCAAGTTTAGCTGTTTCAAGTCTAGAGCTTTATAGAGCTAGAAAATTGTTTGTAAACAGAATTTGGTAGAAACAGGGTTTTTATCATATACACATAGCTTAATGAAACAGATTATTATGTGTTTGCTTGCAACAGCAGGGAAGTGGATTTGATGACCCTCTCTTCCAGTCCCATTCCTAACTAAAATTTTTCTCTTTTACTGCAGCCCAGAAGATGGTGAAATTCATCCTGAAATCTGTAGACTATACATCCAGTTACAGTGTTGCTTAGAAATGTACACAACAGAAATGCTCAAGTCCATATGTCTGCTAGGATCACTGCAGTTTCATCGGAAAGGTATTGAATTGCACAAACATACAGATCCTGATTTAAAAAACCAAAACAAAGCAAAACAAAAAAGTCTTTATAGGACGTGCATGGATATTCATGAAAGACAAAGCACCAAACTGTAGAATGAAGTATTCCACTGAAGCTTTTCAGCTACTGAAATAAAGCTGTATTCCTATTTCGTTATAATTGTTGTTACAGAAATGTGCCATATCAGGCATGTATCACTAATGCCCTTGTAGATTAGAAGTCTGAATATTTCTTTTTTTAAAATAGCGGTCCCATATGTTTTAGCTGTCGGTCAAATCAGTAAGAAGACTATCTCAGTCACTTTATTAGGTGTATTTTTTGAGTGTGATATTTGAAGGCACTTGGTGGAGCAATATGACATGGTTTTAGTACTAAACTCATTCTTTACTATCCCTGTTATTTATCCAACAATGCTAGTTTATAGCAAAAGACAGATAAACATAGTTAAAAAGCTGCCAAACTCTGTAAAACTAGATACTAGATTCAGAATTGAAATCTATGTCATAGAGTATTTTTACCCACAAAGTAGATGTCCTTGCTTCAGTGAAAATGCATCTATCCAATGATTTCGTATTTGATTAGACACTTAACTAAAGGAAGATGGAGAAATGCCGATAATTTTGTTAATTAGGTTACTTAGTAACCTCATTACTCAGTGACGGTACACACTGATTGGGACTCTATCTGTGCTCGTTGTAAATGCTCTTTCTGCAGATAATATCTCATCAGAATATACTAGGTAAAGACAAGACAGAGTTCTGTAATGAGCTGTAATGAAGGCCTTGTAATGAGCCTTATATATTTCCTGCCCTGCTGAAAGATCCCGTAATGTATTTTTCACATCTAGCTATAGGATACAGCCAAAGCCAGTCATATTTTTATTATTAAAATAAGAATTAGAGTTTTATAATTGCTCAGTTGAACTTCTCAGTCGTTTTCTCAAGTCGAAATCTTTAAAATAGGAAAAAGCAGAATTAGAGAGCCATTGTATAACAACATGCCAGTACCTGCTAAAATTAATCATCGTTTTTATAAGATAGATTGTACTGCAGTTCCTTTCATTGGTTACAGTTGTCAGACCACCTTCTGTAATCATAGAAAGAAAGTAGCTTGAGGTACCATCGATAACCCAGATACGTCTTGTCTCTCCCTCTTGGCTCTGTATGTAATCCAAATTAATAACTTAAACTCAACATCAAACTATTAGATGTCTAAAGTTGGATAAGATGAAATACAGCATTACAGTATGGGCCAGCTTAGTTCCTGTTCGGCAATACTTTTGATACACGTTAGTTCCTCATCTCACCATAGAGAGAGTCATGGTAGCTATTCTGCTATTGCTAAATATGCTGTATGCATATAGATAACCACATTGGCTCTAAGTTTCTGTGACATTCTTTAGGAAAATTTATTAATAGGCAAAAATTAATCAGAGGGATTCAAATAATTTCAATTTTGGAATTTAGCCAATAGAACATTGCTCTTGTATATTAAATACTTGGTATTTACACCACCTAGAAGTGTTGTAAAGGCATCATGCGACAGGTTACATGTTAAGTATTTTTTCACAGTGAAGGTAGTCATATACGAGAACAGGCATCCAAAGAGGGTGTGAAATCTCCGTCTTTGGAGATACTGATCGCTAAAACAGCTCTGAGCAATCAGATGCAAGTTGGCCCTGCTTTCAGTGGGGTGTTAGGCTAGATGACCTTACAACCTATTTGTTCTTTTTCTGCCAGAACATACTATTTTCCAAGGAGTAGAATGAACCTGTATATTTCTTTAATTTCTTTACTTACAGAGAATGGTACTGCAGTATAGGCAAAGTGCATAAATTTATCTCTAGGAATGAAAGAGATGGTAATTTCACCATTATATGGCATATTGTGCTGTTGCTAGTATATAGCTTTTTCACTTTTTCACCTGGTTAGTTTTTCACTGGTTTCTCACCAAATGTCCATATTAAAAAATAAAAAATTAAAAAAAAAAAAGTTTTCCCTTTGTAGAAAGATTACTACCCTTAGAAATTTAGCTTAATTCTTAAATGTCTGTTGTCTGATGTTCTTGCTGTGTTTTGAAGCTCGTTTTTGAAGGTAACATTTTCCATGTGGATGTAATGTTTTCCATTTTCTAGTCCTTTTACCTGCTGGGTAAGTGATTTGTTAGGTTTTTAAATCTCCCATGGGATTTCACGTATTTATGTACTTACTTGGAAGCCATCAGAGATTCAAGTAGAATGACATCCAGGCTGTTCTAAGCAACCTGCAGCTAATAAATACTAACGTGGGTAACTGGTATCATGACCAGACATTATCAAACAAACTGTAGAACTGATAAAGCTAAGGCAGTGGGCTCATGCTGATGCTCTTTTTCCAAGAGAAATTCAGCCAGTGCTCCCTGCTGGGAAACAGGTGCTCTTTAGTGAAACATCACACTATGGTTTGAAAGGCTGAGCTCTGGGTATTTTCACTGACTTTTGCAGTACTGGTCTTCTCATCTCCCCTTATCTTTTTGTTCTACTGAACGAACATTCCTATATATACTGCATAGTTCATATCAAGCTTCCTGTACAGAAATTTCTTGCCTACTTACAGTGCTTTAGAATAACTTACTACTGTCAGACAATCTCTGCTAGAAAAGTCAGTCGGTTATTTCTTTGAGATATAACAGTGGCAGTCTGGCCAAAATCCATAAATATTTCCCGCTGTGTTGTGCAGTAAATAAGCTGAGGTAAGTGTTTCCACTGATTTGGGTGTTTTTCTAAGATACACACACCACAAAACCCCAGTGTTGAATCTACATTATGTTTGCAGAGTTCAACATTTAGAAAGTTTCAAAGGACATAATGAAACATGCCCAAGTAGCCTTAATTCAGGCTTTTTGTAGTTAGTCTGTTCAAATTGTTCAGTGTTCATACATTGCATTATGCACAAATCTGTTCTAAAAGCATAATTCTTCTGTTCCTCAGACCTTTCTCAGTAACTCCTGCACTGATGGGATTATCTTCGGAACTGCCTCAAGTAGTGAGGTAGTAGCAGAAGGAACAAAGAGAGATTAAGCTAAAGATTGCTAATTTAGAATTTGAGATTGCAGTTACTTTATGCACTGCTGCAGTGTTTATAATTTTTCAGTAGCTTCGTTTAGAGCTGAGTGCAAAGAGTCTCTGGGTTGAGCAATCGGTTAGAAATCCTTTGTCAATAACTATTTTGAGGACCTGTGTTTGACCAACTTGGATAGAATCACGTGAAAACTTTGGGCAGGTATAGAGTCCAGTTTTCAGGGCAGCACTGTGAGAAACTCTCTTGTGTCTTCATGCTGTTTCTAATACAATGGCTTTAAGGATCTTCCTGTCTGTTCTGTCATAGCCAGTACCTTTTGGGGGTGACCACAGCAAATACCTATGGGAGGGTGGCAGATAGGGCAGAGAGCAGCTCTTGTTCTGTCTCTTCCAGCAAATCTTCTGAAGCTTCTCACTGCATTTGTTCACCTAGTTTTCTTCTGCATCACTGTCACACTCTGGCAGAACTTCTTTGGATAGCATCATTTTTCTCAGACTTTGTCAAGCAACAGATGAGTTCACTTACCTAAGACCTACAGCTTCTCCCTTTATCTTGGTTTTGCTTTCTTTGTTCCCCTCTATCATTTGCATTATATAGCTTTGTGCCTTAGGCAGAAGTGTCAAACACAGTTCTTTAACCTAGCAATACCTCTTAAAAGTTGAATTGGAGTTTCATGGAATGTAAGATATTCTGAAGGAGCTTAGGTACCTCTCTGAAGTGTTTACAAAATTCAGTTCTAATTCCATGAAGTGTTATTTGTCTACTTTACTGATATTGCATGGTCACAATATTGATTAAATAAACAAATCCTGGATTAGCTAGCAACATCTTAGAAGAAGTAGTCAGCATATTTTCTCTCCATGGAAGCTGCTGGATATGATTACCCATTTTCAAAATTAATACTGAGGTTGTCACAGTCCCACATTGAGAAAACCCAGAACTGTCACAACATTCTTAAATGCACTCCAGCATACATTTCTGTATTCAGCCACAAGTATTTTGGGATCGTATGTTTTCATTGATACTTTTTAAAGAACTTAATTGCATTTTTAATGTGTAAACATTTTAGATGAAAGAGCTTTTCTGATTCATATGTCCACAATCATAATATAATCCTTTTGTTGTTAGGAACTGTAGATTATTGTTGTTGTTGTTGTTGTTGTTGTTATTATTATTATTATTATTATTATTATTATTATTATTATTATTATTATAGCATGTCACTGTTTTTAATGTGTAAACATATTAGATGGAAGAGCTGTTCTGATTCATATATCCACAATCATAATATAATCCTTTTGTTGTTAGAAACTGTAGATTATTGTTGTTGTTGTTGTTGTTGTTGTTGTTGTTGTTGTTGTTATTATTATTATTATTATTATTATTATTACTACTACTATTACTATTATTATTATTATTATTATTATTATTATTATTATTATTATTATTATTATTATTATTATTATAGCATGTCACTGTGGTGGTGCACATTAATGAAATTTAATGTCTATACGTGTTTACATAGAAACCATAAATTTCTTAGGATCATCTACAGATATAATTGGTTTGGTTATGAAATTACATATATCAGAAAATATTTTTTTAAACTCTAAATAGCAGATTGCACTTATTCTATTAGCTAGCTATGCAGCATTTGAGCAAAGTACTCGTTTTAGTAATTAAGGGAGTAGGCCCATATAACAAATCAAAAGCAAGAGGGGACAGGTAAAATAAACTGGAAGTGTTTTCCAAAGTTCAAAACATGCTGTAAAAGTAGTTAAAGCTACCTTGTCAAAGAAGTGCGACATTGGAAAGTGATAGCCATTTATGCCAAGTCTGAAAAAAATAACTCATAGTTCATGTGTAATTATAAGAATATATTCTTGTGGTTGAGAATCTGTTCAACCTTGTATATTGTTTGAAACTTGTTGAAAAAGAAGCATACACACATGGAGAGGTAATTTATGCTGTCCATTATTTACACATAGCTCTAGTAATTTTAAAAGAATTTGAATCAATGTATGGGAAAAAATGAGTCCGCAATATATTGGATTCCCAGAATCTTGCAGTTTCTTGTATGAAATGTTCTCAAAATCTTACTCTTTCTTGTGTCTTTTTTTTTTCTAAATGATATCTTTATACATTAATTTCTCAGAATAAAATGCAAAATGCTTTAATGCTTGTTACCTACATATTGTTTATTTTTACCACAAGCCTATTTGTAAGCCCTGAAGAAAGAAGTACAGCTCTACCACTGTAAATAGAGATATGTGCACCCCATCCGACATCCTGGAATGTCCTGAGTTGGAAGGGACCCACAAGGACCATCAAGTCCAACTCCTGTCCCTGCACAGGACAACTCCACAGTTCACACCACAGGTCTGAGGGCGTTGTCCATTCTCTTCTTGAACACTGTCAGACTTGGGGCCGTGACACCTCCCTGGGGAGCCTGTTCCAGTGCTCCACCACCCTCTGGGAGAAGAACCTTTTCCCAGTGTCCAACCTAAACCTCCTCTGGCACATCTTCCTGCCATTCCCTCGGATTCTGTCACTGGTCACCAGAGAGAAGAGATCAGTGCCTGCCCCTCCTTCTCCCCTTGTGAGGAAGCTGTAGCCATGATGAGGTCTCCCCTTAGTCTCCCCTTCTCCAGGCTGAACAAACCGAGTGACTTTAGCCAGTCCTCATACAGCTTCCTCTCCAAACCCTTCAGCAGCTTTGTACCCCTCTTCTGGACACCCTCCAGTAGCTTTATATCTTTTTTTATCCAGTGGCACCCAGCACCGCACACAGTGCTCCAGGTGAGGCTGCACCAGTGCAGAGCAGAGCGGGACAATCACCTCCCTTGCCCAGCTGGCAATGCTGTGCTGGATGCACCCAGGACACAGTTGCCCTCTTGGCTGCCAGGGCACACTGTTGGATCATGTTCAACTTGCCATAAACCAGAACTCCCAGATCCATCCCTACAGAGCTACTTTCCAGTCTCTCATACCCCATTCTGTATGTACAGACAGGGTTGCTGGGTCCCAGGTGCGAAATCCAGCACTTGCTCTTGTTAAAGTACATGTGGTTGGTGGCTGCCCAGTTTTCCAGTTTGTCCAGATTCCTCTTCAGGGCCTCTCTGCCCTTGAGAGTGTCAGTTGCTCCTCCCAATTTTGTGTCATCGGCAAACTTACTTAGCATTCCCTCCAGTGTTGTGTCCAAGTCATTTATGAAGACATTGAAGAGCACTGGCCCTAAGATGGATCTCTGTGGAACCCCGCTAGTGACTGGTCGCCAGCCTGACATAAACCCATTTACTAGAACTCTTTGAGCCCAGCCGATCAGCCAGTTGCTCACCCACTGCACCATGTGCTTATCCAGCTGGGTGCTGCACATCTTGTCCAGGAGGAGACTGTGAGAGACAGTATCAAAGGCTTTACTGAAATCCAAAGAGATCGTATTGACAGGCTTCCCTTGGGCAACTAGATGGGTAGCCTTGTTGTAGAACGAAATTAAGCTTGTTAAGCAGGACTTTCCCCTCATGAACCTGTGCTGGCTGGGACCAGTGACTGTGTTGTCATTCAGATGTATAAACATAGCTGAGGGCAGAATGATACCAGCACTAACAAGAGTGGTAGGTGCCTGCATGTTTAGGTAAAAAAGAGAAGGATTGAATCTTATGGGGAAATCATGTGTGCATACTATGGACAGAAAATATTAGGCTTTTGTGACATAAATTCAGACTGAACTCATCCCTGCATTGTTGGTACATGAGAATGATAGCAAATCACAAGTAACTGTGTATCATCTACCACGTAAGAAGTTCATACCATTATTGTTCTTTTTCCAGTATGTGTTTTGTGATAACAACAGATATTTCTTTAAAATAGTAACTAAAAGCCTGTGATAGCTTGTATTACAGTTTATAAAAATAAATCCTCAACTTAGTGAAGGGATTTTTGTTTTACTTGGCTTTGTTTACATTACATGTTATTTAGAGTTTTGAAGGAGAAAGGAAGGATTGTTTAATGGATGTGTTGTGATTTTAGCATTCTATTTAAAGACTGGTAGATAGGTGTAATTACTTACACATATTACTTACACAAGAGGGATAAGATGCATGAGGGAAGAGAACCACACAGGTATGGAGGAACAAGCGCTTAAAAAATCCAGAGAATCACCCGTTCTTGTGTGGACACTGCGAAGAGGCCAAAATGAATAGAACAAAAGCAAGCATGGAAGGAGGAAAATACAATCTCTACCATAGACTTGTTTCTTTTGCATTTTTCTTAATAATAGTATTTCCAGTGAGACAACTTCTGAGTTCTGCAGGTCCCAAGTGTAAGTCAGAAATGAACTTCATCAGGTTGTTAGCCATATTTGCCACATTTCTTTTTTACTTCTTACGCGATTCTTTCCTATTCCCCTTTGTATGTTCTACATTTAATTTACTTTAGCTGTGACCTATAGCTTGTGCATTTACCCTTAATTGCCAGGTTAGAAGTCTGATGCAAATGCTGCCTTCTTTTTTGAGAGAGGGTTTCTCTCAGCTTTGTTAAATTTTGTTATTCCTCTTAAAGATCTTTCTAGTTCATCTGCAGTGTAGCCTATCTAGCTCTGAGGGACCTGTAACAGATTTCTTTTTTTCATTATGAAATTTTCTCTGGGAAACAGGTGATGACTAAGAGCAGGTACACAGCGCAGCACAACAGAAGCACATACAGATAACCACAGAAGCAGTAAGGAGCACAACAGGTGGGACACACGAAGACCAGTGGCCACAGATGATATATGTATCCTTACTGAACTGATCATTTGCTACCCTCTTATTTATTCTCATGCAAGTTTAATCTGCAACATTATTTAATTCAGTGAATTTAATATCATACCAAAGGCATTTTCTGCTTGTTAAAAAAGAAGACAAAGAGAAGACAAACTCTGTCTGGTCCACTGGCAGGAACAAGTGACTGTGGATGCCTCTGAAAACACCGTGCATGATCAAGCTCCAACTGAAATTAATGAAAGTCCACAACCTAAATTGAAAGTAAAATTCAGGGTTCAAATCTCTATTTTAAGAATGTGTAGTACGAAAGATATCCTTACCCCCACAAGAAGGATGAGAAGATTGAAGAGCTTTTGTTTCTCTGCGGGCTGTGTAGTAGACATGTCATATACGTTATTATTCAAGCAAAGCCTTTATTATTAGCTGTTTTCAAGTGATTATTAGCTGTTTTCAAGTGACTGAGCAGATGCTCTGAAATTCAATAAAGGCTTCATGAATTGTTCACAATACAACAGAATTACTGGTTAAAAGCTATTTCAGTTGAAATCTGTGCTGTTCATTCTGTTAAATCTGCAAGAGCTTGCCTTTGTGCTAACAAGAAGAATGTTACAGTTTCAGTGCTTCTTGTTCTCAAGTTGTGAAAAAGAGCCATTTACTTTTATTTCATCTTCTATTGTTATTGTTTCCATTGAAACACTTTTCACATCCCTGAAGGATACATCTATAGACAGGGTTGTTCTTGACAGCATGTCACCAAAGGCCAGGTCAGATTTCCAACATAACATTTCAAAATAATGGGAGAATTAACTAATACCTGGTTCCAGCAATAACACCTTGTGATATCAGTGGCAAATTAGATGGTTTCCCTGGGGCAACCCTCTTTCACAAAGAAGGGATAAGTGAGATATTGGTTACAGTGTCTTGTGTTATAGGCTTCTTATAATGGAAAAGATGAAGTGTGCACAAATTAACAATTTAAATTGTATGATATTTACTACCTTAAAGTAACAGCATACTCTGCAGTTAAGAACTAGAAAAAATTGCAAGTGGTACAGAGTAAAAGCTATCTGGGAAGTAGGCTTAGGCTGCTGTTCTACAAGCAATTGAGTCAGAATAATGACTTGTTATGAACAGAAAGATCTTGATCCCTTCCTCTCCATCTCCCCTCCCTCATCATGCCTTCACTTCTTCCCTTCCACTGCATTTGGCAGTGATCATCCTCCTCCTCGTCTTGCACTTGCTCTGGAACATGTCGTGTTGTTTACTGACCTGACTTAAATCACTGCAACATCAGAAAACTTAAACATTTTACTTTTCCTATTGTTGAAGTAATCTTCTACCATTTGATGGGTTAAAGTGCCTACCTGAGGGATCTTGCGAAGCACAAGTTAGCAGTGGATGCCAAAGTAACCAGCAGAGAAGGGACACAGGACATAATTCTTTTATAGATTATAAACTTGATATGTGAGATCATGCAGTCTCTTGGAATCATAGCTAGATGACTTTGCTGGGGGGAAGCAGGGAAAAGGGCTTCCTACCAACTTTAAAGAGTAAGGAAAACGTCTGGCAAGGATTTTCTGTAATTTAAGTAATGTCTAGTTTGACATTCAGGCAAATAGCTAAGAATATTTTTTTTCAGCAAAGGAATAATTTACCAGAATACAACAATGTAGAGAATCTGCCAAAAAAAAAAAAAAAAAAAAGAGTTCCTTAAGATCCAGAAACTTCTAGTTTAAAAAAAACAAGGTTACAAGCCTGATAACAGAGATACTTACTTGTGATGTGGAAGAGCAATATAGCATGATCTGCAACCTTGGTCTCTAGTGTACCAGAAGAATGGGCTAAATGACCACTACTTTATTAGCTGTTCTTGTTCTTCCTGTTCTTTGTCAAACCTTATAGTGACTACTCAGGTTACTGATGTGAAAGTTTTTTGAATTGCAACAGTTTGAGATGAAAAAAATATTTCCTACTCAACTCCTTATACCACTGGTTTAAACATTCACTCTCTTTTTCTCTGTTTTTAGAAAGGTTTGGGGTTTGGTTTGGTTTGGTTTGGTTTTTGTTTGTTTGTTTGTTTGTTTTTTTCTGGGATTGTCTGCTTCATTTAAGGAGAACTCAGAGGGGGAAGAGCTTTTAACTTCTCGATAATGGGTCTGAGATGCACTCCAATTTGATTTTTTTCATTTAAATGTACTTGGTGCCAGGACTGTACGTGCCACTACAGAAAAGGAATACCTTCAGACAGCCCACAGGAGGTTTGCAACTTTGCCAAAAAACCCCACCAGTGCTTAACTCTCCTGCATGCTCCACTATCATGGGCCACATACTTTATCTCCCTGACAAAAGCTCTGGCAGATCTGTCAGGAAGCCCCCATTCAATTCCAACACCGCATTTCTTTTTCATATAGTGAGCGTGAATTAGGTAAGTGTAAGCATGGAAATTCTGAATACAATGCATATTGGACTGTGAGCGGTTGCAGCTATGTATTGCTTTTAAAATGTTGAAGTAAAAAGCTGCACATTTTCGTCTTTTGTTTTCCCTTAGTATTGCTGTAATTACAGTGTTCTTTAGTGTCAAAGATTCTCAAATTGCTTTCAGAATGTATGCTCTATTTTCTGTACTTGTTTTGTTCTGTTTTGTCCTCTGGCTCTTATTTTTGTGTCATATGTGAGTCACTGGAGTTTAACTGAAACCTTTCATAATACTGTGTAAAATTCTACAGGTGACACATGCTTGCATGGGTCTTCTCTTAGTTTTGTTTAGTATCAGCACTGATTAGCAGATTGGTGTGGTCTACTCTCTTTATGAACAGTTCTTCCTCAGAGTTTGCATTCACCGCTTCCTTCATTTATATAGTGCAAGATCAGGCTCAAAAACATCAATTACATAATCTGAGTACACAACTTAATAAATAATGGGGGTATATGTTTTGTTTAAATATTTTAAAGGAAAAGAACCTTGTGCCCCACCCAAGATCCTAGATACTAAAGTGGAGGAGAGTTCTGAAGTACCTATTTTAGAAGACACATCGTCATCACCAACAGATATTCAACAGCATTTATGGCAGGTTTCCACAGATATTGAAAACACTGACAGGTATGTGTAGCACTTCATTCCTAAACAAAACAAATTTCTGTCTACGGTTTATTTAGTTTTTTCCAATTAGGCAGCCAGTGTTGCTACTATAAAAGGCATTAGTAAATCAAATAATCTGTTAGCATTTCTGTTACATTTAATGCATCTGAGAGCAACTCCTGAAGGAAAGACGGAGAGAAGTGACATCCTTAATTACGCTGCTTGCCAGAGGGTAGTTGTTAAAAACAAAGTATGGGAAACGAGGCTGCTAGTGCACCGGGTTCTCTGAGAGAGGCAGCTTATGTCTCATCTTCAGTGGTTTCTGATTTTGTATGTGAAATCTGCTAGCCTATGGTTCTGGTTTCATAAATCAAAAGCACAGAATCTAGTTCATTTGTTTCTGCCCATAGTTATCAATGTGGAAGTCTTAGGAGGGGAGGGGAACATCATCCACAGGTTTGGACTACTTTTACTCTCTTAACTGTGCAGCTGAAAGGCAAAAATGAGAGCATGCAGTAGGGAGCAACCTGATTGCCAACGTTTCTTTGCCAAAAATACCTGGTTTTATGGCTTTAATTATTTAGCTACTGCTGCTGAGATTTTAATGGTTACCATGTTTATTTATATAAAATGAAGTTCTATGCTACTGAAAGATTAACTTGGAGAATAGAACAGCAATTTATTATTAGTCATGCCGCTTCATTTCTAAGAACCGTTTTGTATGTAGATGAATGAGTCAAGACCACATTGTTTTTAAATCCTGAAAGGCTTAAGACATAACAACCCTGCACACAGAATTGCTAGTCTGCCATCTATCTATAAAACAGGAACCTTTTTGCAACTTCTTGCTTCTCAAAATATATCCAAATGTAACTTGCTTTGTGAGATGGTATTTTGTTATCATATTTTCTGTCTTCTGCCTTGTAGAAAATTTTGTGCCAGAGTCCTAAGAGGGGTGAGAGTGACAGCTCTGTTTCTGAAATTTTCATTTAATGTGCAGGGAGCTTAAATGTCGGGGATTTTAATTTCCTTTTGAACAATGAAATGCATTCATGGCACAAGATATGAAATGCTGATAAAGAGTATTAAGTTGACATTAGTACTTGCTTGTGCTAATTTTAAGGCATGTGTACTTCGCCACTAGGATCACTTTGTGCCCATCAACTCGCTTAGTATGGAATACACAAGTGCCATATTAGATGATAAATTTGGACCAGATTCAAGTAGTTAATATCAGGTGGGCTTAAAAGTGCTCCCTGATCAAATCTACTGCCTTTTATTGTGATGTGCTTCTTCTGTTACATGTATGTGAACCAAATGCTTGCCCAATAGGTTTTTGTATTTATTGCTCCATTATTTCAGCATATAAAGGTATACTGTGAGCCATTCCCTATTCATTTTTCAACTGCTGTTCCATTGTATCTCTTTCAACTTTTGTTTCCACAGAGATATGAGAGAAATGAAAAACCTTTTAAGTAAACTCAGGGAGACTATGCCTTTACCACTGAAAAATCAAGGTAGGTTTTGTATTTTCTTTCTGTAGGGAAAATTAAGATAATGAAAGGTTTTGCCTTCTACTAGATAAAAAAATCTAGTGTTGATTTATAGAAGTTATAAAAAGAAAAATCTGTGTGAAATCTCTTCCCTACTGATTAAGTTGAGCCAGAATTTGGTATGTGAACTTTGGCCTCTCGAGTTTCATATGAGGTATTCTGGAATTTTGTAGATACGGCGTCTATAGATAAAATAATAGACTTTTCAAGGTGACATGAAGGCAGCAGCACAACTAATCCCTGTGTCAGGAGGCATTCTTTTTCAAAGGTAATGAAGGTACAAGTTGCACAGACTGTGATAGGGATCCTGCTTAGTAATGGGGTGTGCTTTACCCTTGCAAGGCTTGTAACTGCTGTGACATGACACTGACTCTGCAGAAAAGATTCTTGCCTTGAGTCTGCTAACAAGCCTGCTTTTCCCGGGGACCAGTCATAAGGCACTATGTACCAATGCACAGGGGGACAGTATCTCCATCCTGTGCATATATTTAGCAATTTGCCTTCATTTTGTGAACCAGCAATGTTAAATTTTCCGTGTCTACAAGGACTCTTTTCACATGAACAACATACAGTGATACCCTTTTTGATTTCTTCTTAATAATGTGGATTTCTTAAATGCTGCGTAGTCTTTGCATAGTGTTATCTGATGAAGTCTAACGTGTCATAGATCTTGCCCAAAGTAACTGAGCAGTCAGTCTAGCATTCATCATAATATGGTAAGAGGTTAATATAGAACTGATTAATTGATTATACAAGTAAGAGTTTACAGCAGGATGGCTTGGTGGAAAACTATGTGAAAGGAGAAAGGAAATCGCTTATGATAAATTATACAGATGTACCGTTATAGAGACTGGAAAAATGCCAAAAACTCTATGCCTAGCCTAGAAGAAAGGAGCGTGGTGGAAATAAGGAAGGAGGAGACAAACTTGAGGGATGTAAAGCCTGTAGAAACTTGAGTTCAGAACACATACAGGCATACAGAATTATTCTCCACTGTCTGCTGTCTGCACTGCCCTTCAATACTGGCCAGAAAATCAGTGATCGTTGGTGCAGCAGGATAGGAAACATGTCAGTTAGAGTTCAAAAGCTCTGAGACGTGCCTCAGGACCAGGTAATCATAAATGGTGTTCTTGCAGCTCTCACAGATTCCAACTGTGGTCATAGTTTACAGGTGACCTCTGAGAATGGATGCCTCAGGAACGGACAGTCATACTCGTTAGTCATACAGCACTTAAATTTTTTTTAAATGTTCCAAGACCTTTAATTAGTTAAAGCTAGTTAACAGTGTAAATAAATAAACAAAATCCATTATAGGTAATTACAATGATCTGAACTACAGTTTTGCCATGTATATGAATTACAAGTACTGTTTAAGAGAATGATTATGAGACGAATGAATGCCATTGAATGAGCTCATCTTTACAGGACCTGATCATGCTCTCAGTAAATGAGTATTTTGGTGTTAATTTCAGTGACAGCCAGAATAGAGTTAAGGTTGCAAGCCCACAAAAGCTTTACGTAGTGTTACTGACTGCTCACAGAGCTGTTTTTTTGTATGGAATTCTCTTAAGTGACAGCAGGAAAGTTATTATGCTAAGAAATTTAGTTGATGAGGTTTGTAATCTAGAGTCACAACATTGAATGATCTCTTATCTATGTTACTGTAGTTAAGTATTTGTATTAGAGTACTGTCTCGAGCCTACAATCAAAACTAGGTCCCTGATGTAACCAGAATGGGAACATAATGAGGCATAGCTCCTAGCCTGAAACCGTGCCTGAATATGGCTCAAATTGGAAGTGAATTCTAAAGATTTTTCAGGATAGCTTGCTGACAGCGCATGAGTGAGTTAACGTAAGTATAGGCACTAATATGTACCTTTTGTATTAATTTAGAAGCAGTTAATATAAAAGGTAGAAAGCTAACCAGAAACAGAGTGAGGATATTGTGCTGTCATTCCCAGACAAGTGTTTTTTCTCTAGATGTGACAAGATATTCTAGTGTTGCATTTTTATATGGAAGTTCTCACTGATTTGCATGAAGATTTCAAGCTACTTATATTTAGGTTTCATTTGGGACCCTAACATTATTCATCCATGCAGTAAGGTCTCCCAGTACTAAAGATGGAATTTTATTTAGGTTTTTTTGTAGAAGTAGTATTCTTCTTGCCAAAATTTCTATTGTATTATCACGGAGATCGTGATAATTAAGATTGTAAGACTCTCATATACAAAATTCAGGTTATTATTTGCTTTATGCCTAGAAAAATGGGATCTGTTCCTTGATCATGTAGGTGCCGTTAGGACACAAAAATGATACAAACTCTGTGTGTGCATGTATACGTGCTTGTATTAAAATGTGTGGTTTTTCATCACAGATGATAGCAGCCTCCTAAACTTGACTCCGTATCCATTGGTAAGAAGACGAAAGCGAAGATTCTTTGGACTGTGTTGTCTTGTCTCAAGTTAGAAGACTAAGTACAGAGGCACAAAGAAAATCATGACTTTGATTAAACCACTGTTATTTGACCACTGAAAAGATGAACATTGCTACTCTTGATTATTAAGTACATTTTCTACACTAGCCTATTCCTTTTTCTCTTCTGCTCTATCCCACTTTTCAAAATAAGGGTTTTAATAGTTTAAGGTTATAGTGGTGAAAAAACAGCTGTGGAATAAATCTAGCATAACTAAGAATGTTTTTAAAACTTTTGAAAGTATGTTTTGCATGCTTACTTTCAGCCACGCAAAGACACATGAATTATGGTTAACCTATAATTTTAAAGTTTTTTATTGTTTGATCTGCAGCTAAAAGTTTGTGCATAGTACAGTACTCTTATTAGTATCATATTAAAATACTGCATCATATTCTAACAGTCTTTAAGCATAGAAAACTATTTAACAGCAAAAGTATTAAAGTTCTAAACCATTTAAATAATATTGTAACAGAATTTGCACAAAATCTCCAGTTGCTTTTTGTGCTTTCATTCATATTTAGTCTTCCACTGTATCTCAATTTAAAAACTTCATAGAAAAATATCTTAATTTGTGATACACAAACCATATATGAAAATACTTAGAACCTGTAAATACAGAGAAGTCATATCTACATACTGTACAATGCATAGAACCAACAGATTTCCTTTGAAGCCAGTAGGATCTCTATAAGCTTTTGGAAAAAATAAATAATTTATTAAAATAAGGTGTATTAAAATAAACAATGTAAAACACAACACAAACTCATTTTGTTTCCAGTAGAATTCAAAGCATGGTGTCTGCATCACTAAGTATTAACTCTTATAGGGCATGCCAGAATTATCTCAGATTGTAAGATATTAAACGTTTTACATTGTTAATAAATTTTTTATTTAAATGTTGTCTTCTTTCTAGTTACATTGCCAGAATGTCTTTTTGTTGTTGTTGTTTTGTTAGAGCATTACACAAAGTTTTGATAATTTTTCTATTTCAAGAAGTATGTTTGCAAAGACAGATAAAAACTTTTGATGACTCTATAAATCCTGAAATAACAGCTAGCAGTAGCAATAGCTATGAACAGGTCAGACTCATTGCACTGATTATTTCAGGATGATAGGCAAGAAATAAACTTGTGCTGGACTGCAACACTGCGAAACCTGTAATAATCTGTAACTACTGTACCAAGCAGGTCACTATACCCTTGTAGTCAGTTATACGTGAGGAAGGTGACTATGAGCCCTTCTGCCATATTCCACCATGACGCAGCCTGTCAACGGGAAACAATTTCCTTCTTATTGTGTCAGGGTTTAGTGGTGGATAAGGAGGTACTGTGCCCTTCTGGCAGGAAACACCCAAATAGTTAAGTTCTCAGTGTTTTTTGGTAGGATGCTAGTACACTCCCCAGAGCAGTTTGTTAGGATAGCTATTCCCTGAACTCTATCTGGCACATACAATGTTTGATCTGCCTGATTTTTCCGCCAAGTTTTTCTCCTGGAATGATGTTTGCTGAAGAAGGAAGGAAACACCCACATTATCAGAAATATTAGTGTACTTTCTATAGCAAGGACAAAAAATTCGTGAAGGCAGGAAGTTTTCTGGGAGAGCCGTACCACTCCTGTTCAGGCATTCATATACCTGAGATTCCAGCATTTCTCTGGAAGGATTTTTTTCTTTTCGCGCAGATAAAGCAGAGTGGTTTGTTTTATTCCGGGTTGGACTGGTCTCTTTACCTTTCGCCTTTCAGTCTGCCAGAGAGAAAATATGTTTTTGAATAATCAGGTCCCCAAATAAATACTTTAAATGCAATGAGGACAAATAAATCTAAAGTTGTGTCTTGCCATAAGCAAAATGAATTCCATCTGAGGAATGCATGACTGTATTATTTAAATAGCACAGAAAAAGGTAGCTGCAATGAGTGTTCAGATTTCAAGTCACAAACTATTCTTCAGCATACACAGAATTTAACATGGGGAGATCCCTGTGCACTCACAAATCTGTGTGCTTGTCAGCATGAATGCCTTGTTAGGGAGAATGGCATCGAAGTCCACAGCAGAACATTTCTGCAAAGTTAATTCTCTGAGGTTTTCCAGACATCCCAGATGAACAATGTCTTCATTGGTCAGTTTTCTATAAAAACTAGTTAAAGAATGTCCAAAAGATGGCAGCACTGACATGTTTTCATTAGAAGTCTACAGACCAATAGACTTGGCTCTGTGACTCCATCCCCCCAGAAACAGCAGGTTTTGCAGCTGTTGAAACTTCGGGAAAACAACTCCTGTTATCTAATGGGTATTAAAAAATATTGTCTGGGGAGATGATCTGTAATTACAATTAACCAATTAATTTTGGCTCTGCATAAGTTAACAAGACAGACTGATATTATTTTATTAACATTAATCCTGTAGATATTAATGCTAAAAAACAGTGTATGAACACAAGACCGAGTATGCAGTGATGCTGTAAGAGAGAAAGGAAGAAAGAAAACGTCATGCAAGCAAACTGTGTCAATTCTTTTAAAATCTTGTTATATTGGTACGCACGCAGAAATTGCTGTATGAGGTCAGTGATGTCTTTTTAACAACTATGTTCAAAGGAAGGTGGGCAAATTAAGCAGTAAGCGTGTCTAGTGCAGTACCAGTCCACTTATGATCACACAGAAGTTAACATGCCACGTTACATGGCAGGTCCTATTTCTGTACTTTTATCGCATCTATTGCAGTGGAATATATATTAGTGAAATGTATAGATGTTAATTAAAAATGCAAAGCTATTGACTTCTGTCGTATCACAACAAATTGCACAACCTTAGCACATACGGTGACAGAAACAGATTTACATAGGTTGTCTTTAAAGTCAGTTTTGTTTGCACTGTTTTAAAGTGTACAGTAATATGCACATCGTTGTACCTTTTGTTATTCTGGAGACTTTAGTCATGTATCTTCTTCCTGAACTAAAAACTACTAAAATTTCAGTCTTTGCTCATTTTGAAGCCTTTCTATACTTCTATTATGTAGTTTCTTCCAAATCCCTCATATTTATTATACATTTTACTAATCCTAGTGGACACATGCTTTAATTTCCAAGTTTTTATGGCCACTTAAGGAACATTGCTGGTTGGGGGTGAATGGAATGTCCTCCAGTTATCTTTTAATAGAATGTGACCATGAACCAAGGCCTGGTAAGTATCTGATGGAAGGGGTGTTAAGGAATAAATTGGCTTAGTTAGGAATGCAGAAGATTATGTTTCACTAAAATTCAAAAGGTAACAGAAGAAACTTTTTTTAAGCCCCAGAACATTACCTAGGTCCGAGAAGGATAAATGTTAATGATATTACTACATTTTAGCTAATTGGAATAGGGCAGTGCGGGATCAAAGTTTAAAAGTTCCCACATGAAAATTACATAGATACTTATAGTTTATTTATTATTATTATTTAGAACCACTGTTTTATTTGTTTATTTCCCAAGTATTACCAAAAAACCCAAACCACAATTTTACATTGATAAATGCCTGAATGCATAGAAACAAGTAACTTAGGGAAAATACTGGGGGAAATACTGAGGAAAACACTACTTGCTTTGTAAATTCTTAATGGGGTTTAAAACATCTCACTTGAAAATGCTATAGGGTAAAGGCACCACAACTCTTCTGCAGGGTAAGAAACAAGAAGCACAATTTCTGTACACACCAAATATGTCAAGTTTCACTGGGTATTTTTTACTAAAACTTTGTGCAGCTCCAGCTTCTCAGAGTAAAACCAAATTCTTTATAAGCATCATTCACTTGCAGTACCTTTCTTCTTTTCACAGATACTTCACATCATAAAAAATAACTGTCTAAAAAGTCTTGTCTATGTACAGTATGAAGTCTCCAGTTTTCAGAGCAGAAGCAAAATACAAACGTACAGAATAGACAATCTTCTGCCATTTGAGTATTTCTGTGTTTCAAAACCCCAAGATTTTAATGCATTCTCTATAAAGATTTACTGTTATAGTATTCCTTTCTTCTCAACAAGAGAACTAGCTGGATACAGAATTTCGTTAGCTATTTTGGTTAAAAAAAAAAAAAAAAAAAAAAGCTAACATGTAATATGAAGTAACATCTTTGCCATGTGGGATCAGATCTTCTCTTGCATAAAACAGAAACAATTTAGGTGTGATAGTCTTTTCATCCAGCACAGATCACATCACTGTTGCACCATGTTTATGTTTTCCTTAGATCACAGAAGGAATGAGGACATGTTACTTACCAACCTCAATGCCATCATGGTTATGTCCTTTTAGACTGATGTGGGTTGTTACCTAGTGTGCACTTGGAAAAGCTTTAAAGTAAAAACTATTACAAATGCATTTTTGTGGAAGATAAATATCTGAATAATAAGGAAAGTAGCACACATTATGAGGAAGTGAGTGGTAAAAACAACTGGTGAAACACTTTCCGCAATCACATTGTAGAAGTCTGAGTAACTCAAGAGTTCTATAAAAGAAGCCAATGGACAAAATCCTGTATCCTGTCAGGATTTGAATCCATCTTTGGACACCTGAGGGACATTAATTGCATCCAGAATCGCCATGCTGCTCAGGCACAGCTGAGAGGACATTTGGCACTAGAACAGCAACCAGTTGCTCCACCAGTTTCCTTATAAAGCAGAACAGCATCCTCTAATCAGCTATGATAATAATACAAGTAACTTACAATTGTGCCCTTTGATAAGGGTGGATCCTGAAGCGAGCAAGCAAAATGCTCAGAGGCACAATACAAAACAAGTTTTCCCCTGTCACAGCTTTCCCACAAATAACCCTTCTCAGGATTAACAGCAAGAGAAGAGCCATCTGCTTTTTAAGTGGGAAACACACCGTGATTGCCCCAGTACTGCCACCTTCCCCACCCCAGTCATGGCACCTGGACAAGAGGCGACCAGCAGCTGGGAAGCGCGGGCTGACTCTGCCGTGGGGCCACCCCTCGCACTCAGTGCCTGACCCTCCCCACATTTTGTGTGGGTAGCCTTCACAACATTGACAAGGCTGTAAGAAACTCAGTGTGAAACACAGACTTCAGTTCCACAGCTGAATCACTTACATTAAATCTAGAAATATTTTGCCTGAGATTCTATTTCCTTGTAGTATGTTTAAAATCTCAATTACTGCCTCAGTCATAGCTCAAGTAAGAGGTATACCTTCACTCCTCAGCTGGTGGTTGTGCCCTCTAATGTATTTTTTCAGCTTAACCTGCTCCCAGCATATACATAATGGGCTGTCCATATCTAGCCCCAGGTTCCCAGCCTCAAATATGTTTTGTTTTCCTGTCTGAACTCATCTAGCTGTGAACTATCAGTTCACTAGTACTTGAGACTTCACCTGTTTCCTGTATATCTGTACATTTTCTTGGTGTGATATTTTTATATTTTCCATTCTTTTTAAATATACTTAAGTACCAGTAGTAACATGAATTCTGGGGTCCAAAAGGCCACCTGGTGCTATTTGTCCAGTCTGCTTCTGTCTCATGCAACTGTGTTTTGGGGAGCCAGGCAGTAACCGCACCATCCCCTTTTCCCTCCCTGCCATGGATGTGGGTTTTCCTTATGCAGCTTAAGCAACAGCTGGTCCCAGGGGTGCACGGCTGCCAAGGTGACTCCCTCTTTGGAGACCAGGGTGATACAAAGAGCGGAGTGAAAACAAAGGGTCAGGAAACTAGAATGGGCTTGTTGGCTCAAAAGAGCATTTTTCCAAAACATCCAAAGTGGTTTAGAGACATAACACGAAACCAGAGCAGGGTATTCTGTGGAAAGAACTATCAGAAAAAATCGTCACTGCCCAGTGAAATGAACGTGCAGACATTCTGCATGGATTTAAATTAAGTAATGTCTGGCCATAGATACACCATTATTTCCACTGAGTGAAACCTAGCAAAATTTGTATGGATGACTAAAGTAGTTCACCTGAGAAAACAAGGTCACTTTCCTCTGAGCTTCAAGAATGGAATATTTTATTGTAGACATTCAGCCAGACTCACTCAAAAATAATTTATGCTGATTTATTGAAAGTTACAGTTCATAAATGTGTACTACTATGGTATTACCAAGAAACAGTTGCTCATTTCAGATGAAAAAAGGAATGACAGCACATGTATTTTTATTTGGAAATATTTCTGCAAATGACTTCACACAGTAAAACAAGATTACTATGCATCACATAATTCAGTGTTTCTTCATTCAAAATAACCTCTTCTAGTAACTTAATTCAATTATGGAAACACTTAAATCCACTGTGGATATAAAATACACTATGCAATGCTCGTTGCAGACCATGGCATAGACAAGTTGCAGTATCGCCATTCATGGAAAAAGCATTTACCTTCAGTTTTACACACTGTCTCTTAAGTTGTTGCTGAATGACAGAAGTCCAAGGATGAGCAGCAGTAGCTACTGGCTGACTCTGTTTTCTAAGTGTGGTCTCAGAGGTCACTAGGAGCACTGATGCACTGTGGCACCGAGTGTACAATTAGAGAGCTCAGAGGCAAGCTGCTTTTTTTCTTTATAAATAATCATTTAAGAACCAGCATAATTACCTCCTTGCAGTTGAACTTCCAGTGCTTCAGTAGCTTTAAGAAAATCCCCTAGATCTGTTCTCCAAACACTACTCGTCCCTGAGAGGTCTTTCCTGAGTTCAGATGCTAACAGCAATCCTGAATGCATATCCAGGAAGTTATGTGCAACTTCATGCGAAAATGTGAGAAAGCAGAAAATACAAACAGGAAAGGAAGTCAGAGTGCAACTGAACAACAATTTCTGAGAAATTTATTAGAACCAAAATGGATCTCAGCAGTCTGGGGTCTTTTCCCTTAGTGCTGTGCTGGGCTTATCAGGAGGTGGAGCTCCGTGCCCTTTAACACATCCTCCACCTCCTCTCTGTGACTCCTTAGCTTGTAAATCGCAGTTCACCTTGTCACAAACGGTCCCATCTGTTGTGGCTGGATGTTACAGAACTGCTTTTGCCACAATGTTTGAGACATTACCTTTTCTGTCTCCAACAGCAACTTATTTTCAATCCAGGTTAAATTTTCCACAGTAACAGATGTGTGATAGTGCTCACTTAGTCTCGTTCTGTCTGTGCTCATGAAAGAGCATCTAGAGGCACCTGTCACACCTCCATTAGCATCATACTATGTTTCAACAATGGATTGGATTAGTAAGGCTTCAGGAAGGGAGGAATTTGACACAGCACTAAATCTGAATCAGATCAAGTATCATCCCTGGTTTTTGTGTCTCTACATAAGGAAATTCCCTTTTGCACAGCTTCCAGGTGATGATCAAGTTCTTCCCAGACAGACAGTGTGAAGTGGGGGACCACACGTTACTCTAGTTCCTCCACATTAGCCTGAGAGCTTTTAACATAGCAGGGGCTGGAGTCTTCTCCTCTATTGCAGCCCCAGTGTCCTGCTGGGTGTGGGCCAGGTCTTTTGATAGGTAGTTACCTTGGGGTTCAGCTGCATTCAAAGGCTGCTCAGTAGTGCTAAGGCAATGAGCTAAGAGATAAGATAACAAGATAATAATAGTAATAGTAATGGTAATGGTAATGGTAATGGTAATGGTAATGGTAATGGTAATAGTAATGGTAATAGTAATAGTAACAACAACAACAAGAACAACAGATAACAAGATAATAATAATAATAAGAGATAAGATAACAAGACAATAAGATAACAAGCAGGGTAACTCTTCCTTTGTGTTTCTGTCTTTCTGACTTTCTCTAATCAAAGTAGAATCTGAGGTCCACTGGCAGGGCAAGGTCCCAAAATAATGAACTACAGGGCGAGGGCTGGTCACCATGCAAGGTACCGTACCATATCCCACTTCTGTCAGCAGAGTGTAAGGGCTTAAGGCTGCCCTGCCAAATTGTAGGTTTGGAATATGGTAACAGACACCAGACCAACAGCTTCAGGGATAAAGCATTTATCTCCAAATAACAGTGCAGGAAAAAAGCTAGATCAATAGTATAGTTATCTGCATTATAACAATAGCAAGTCAAGTAATTCATCAAGACTGGGCTAGAACCAGGCATCTGACAACGGCCATCAGGCAGGCAACAGGGTGTGACCTCTTCTCCAGAGAAGTGACCCGGACCAGGCAACAACCTTGGGGAGTGCACGTGCCCTGGCTGGACTGTCCTTTTTACCACTGAGCCGCAGAAGCACTCTTTGGGCTCTGCACCAGCCCTGTCCCTGGTGCACATGAGGCCCAGAAATCCTGTACCAGGCAGCACAGCCCCACGTTCCTGTGTGAACACGAGTCTGGAAGTCTTGTATCGTCTCCAGACAGGCCATATTAGGTGACAGAATCCATACAAGGAGCCAGTTGGTCTTGCAAAGGCAAATCCGACTGTTTAGGTATGGAAGTTACTATACTGGATGCAAGAGTGAACACACAGGGTACTCTCAACTGTGTGAATACTCTCAGCAGACACAAAAAAAACAAAGTAGAGGCTCAGAAAAAGCTCTCAGTTTAATCTAAGAATGACCACAAACATAGTGCAGTGAGCAGACTTAATTTATGGCAGCCTTATAGTACAGTAAGTTAATGACTAAGGAGAAGTCAAATAAAACAGAACAGTAGTATAGCAGAATAAATTAATTGAAAGAAGAGCTATAGCAAGCAAGCATGAAAACTACACGGAAAGATGAAAAAAGTTGTACTAGTAATTTTATTCTTTTCTAAAGAAATAAAAATCCTGCAATAGTGCCCGAGTTTGTGAACTGTTAGAGCACAATTTGGCAGCAGGCCTCTGAAGACTGTTACAGCTTGGCAAAGTCTGAGTATTTTTCCTAGGTGAAAAATAACTGAAATCGGAAACACGCATTGGACCAATCCATGCTCAAAAAACTCATGCTTCTATATTTAAATTAAAATTTTACAATCTCCAGACGTGCAGTTGTTCGTATTAATATATCCTGCTCTCTCGCACAGTGCATCTATAAGGTCAACAAATGCTTATGGAATCTTCCAAAATATTAGGAAACGTGAAGCGTGTGAGTACCACCCACATTGTGCTGCAGCAGCAAGTGTGGTAGCTCGTGCAGCAGGGTGCAGAGGTTCTGTCCCTCCTTGCTCGGTAGACCATCTCACCCATTGGCAGTCTCCCAGACTGCAGCTGACCATGGTCTTCTCCAGACATGCTTTCCCATTCTCAGGGGGCTTGCAAGCATCCTTGCAAAGGTCCTGACACACCGAGGAAGGGATGCAGTGGTCGGCCTCCCCTCCTGGGCTCATCCCTTGCAGATCTACTGCCACCCGATCCCGAGCACACACCCCCAGCCTCCTGGAGGGCCCGGGCTGCAGAGTGTGGTGCACAGCATGCCCTCACTGATGTGAGTCCTGTTCCTCGTCACCTGTTCTCCCGACAGCACCAAGGTCGATCCGGTGCCTCAGTTGCCCTGGTCAGCAGGGCCCTGACAGCTCTGTCCATGCTGGGTGCTGGTGACGCTGAAGTGGTGCAAGGGGACAAAGTCTCCGTGGCTGTAGCTCTTGCATTTGTGTGCGAACCACTGCAGAAAGGCAGCACACCTGTGGTGCGAGGTGACCCGCTGTCTCTCCAGCCACAGCTCATAGGCAACCTCCCACTACAGCGGATCACAGAAGGCCAGGCCATGATCTTGGTGCTCACAGAGGCACTCCCCACACCTGCAAGGCAAAGGGCCTTTGCATCAGCCACAGCTGCACTGTGGCAGCGGACCAGCACTGCTGCACTCCGAGTTTGCAGCATGAGTGAAAGGGCCCGGCTTGCCTTGCTGACACTAGCACAGCCCTGGGGACACGGTGCTCAGCTGTGCTCCAGGCAGGAGCTGGGTATGTTGCCATCAGCCGAAACAGGCCCTGGCCTGCCCTCCATGCCCTGGGGTGCCCCACTGGGACACAGCTGGGAGCTCCCTTGTCCACCTTACTGCTACCACTTACCGCCTTCTGCGTGCACAGCTGCATACTTCAAAATCATCTGCTCTGCTGGTCTTAATTGGTCCAGCTGAGCCAGCGCAATCTCTGTCAAAAGAAGCAACATGTCTCTGTCTTGCCTGTTCCCCATGCAGAGGCTGAAGAGGCTGGAAAGTGTCAAAACACGGAATGGGGTAGAATTTGGCCTTGGGACTCTCTCCTTGCACCCACTGGGAAATGGCAGCCCACATTGGTTGTCTTCAAAATGGCTCAGCCCCTCACATTTCAGCATGGTGGGCAGCACCGTGTTGTCCAGGCTGTCAGCTGATCGGAGCCAGCCCAGCGAGAGCCGAAGCCGGCGGGGTTCAGCCGACCACGAGGTTCAGCCGAGATTAGGAAGCTCAGAGGGAAACGCACAGGGACAGCGTGATTCCCAACGGGTCCCGATCCCCGCAGCCCCGGCAGCCATTGCAAGAGAGCGGCTGATGTGGCAGGGGGCGTTCCCACGGTGACAGTGACCACACCCCCTCCCCTTGCCTTGAAAAAGCCTTTGGGAGGGCAGCGACTAGTCTCTGCCCACCAGATGCAGGGCGGAGCAACCAGCTTGTGTAGCGGGTGGGTCCCACCGACACTGTGCCGCAGCAGCGGGTGTGGTAGCTTGTGTAGCAGGGTGCAGAGAGCACTTGTCGCTTGTCAGCCCCTCTAACTTATTGCCAGCATCCCAGACTGCTGACGACCATGGTCGCCTCCAGGAGGAGAGCTTGTCTCAAACAGACTGTGGCTACGCAGACTGAGGTTCTGTCCTGAACCGTGGCTGTTCAGGTCTCCGGCTGCAGGGAGTGCCAGAGCCTGCTGCTGCCGGGGGAGGGAGGCAGCATTCCACCTGTGTGAGGTGTGAGCAGGTGCAAGATCTGCTCAACATGGTTGTGAAACTTAAGGAGGAGGTTGAGACGCTGAGGACCATCAGGGAGTGCGAAAGGGAGATCGACTGGTGGAGTAACACCCTGACGTGCCAGTCGGAAAGGTCCCAGGGAGGTATCCCCCAAAAGGAGATGGACCTCCTGCCCTCTTGGACAGAGGCGGAAGTCCTGAGACGGCCCCACCCTTGTCGCTGTCGGGCAGAGGTAGGGGACCTAAAAGACGACGAGGGTTGGAAGTGTATTCCGGTTCGGCGTCACGGGCAGTCCCCCTCCCTGCCTGCTTTGTCTCCCCAGGTGCCCCTCCGTAATAGGTTTGAGGCCCTGGATCTTGAAGAAGAGGTAGGTGAGGAGGTGGCATCAAGCCTGCCTACAAGATCACATAGGAAGAGGCAGTTGACTTCACAACTTAAGACTGCCTCTGATAAGAAAGAAAGAAGGGTGATTGTAATAGGAAATTCCCTTCTGAAAGGAACAAAGGGCCCAATATGCAGAGTTGACCCTTATCTTAGGGAAGTTTGTAGTCTGCCTGGAGCCCTGATCAAGGATATTGCTAGAGAGCTCCCCAAACTGGTGCACCCGACAGACTACTACCCACTGCTGGTCTTCCAGACAGATGGGGAGGAAGCTGCTTCCCGTAGTCTGAGGGGAATGAAGAACGATTTCAAGGTCTTGGGAAGAATGGTGAAAGACTCAGGGGCTCAAGTGATCTTCTCTTCACTCTTTCCATCTTCAAGGGACGATGTGGGATGGAATAGGAAAATTTAGTCTCTTAATGGCTGGCTCCAAGACTGGTGCTACAGGCAGGGCTTTGGATTTTTTGATAATGGCTGGTTTTATAAGACACCAGTCTGGACAGTGTCACGCGGAAAAGGTTTATCTCACAGGGGCAAAAGGATGCTGGGGCAGGAATTAGCTGGGCTCATTTGGAAAGCTTTAAACTAGTCTCATGCAGATGGTGGAGGAGCCGACTAGGAGAGGTGCTCTTCTGGATCTCACCCCCACTAACAAGGAGGGTCTGGTCGAAGCAGTAAAGGTTGAGGGCTGCCTGGGTTGCAGTGCCCACGAGATGGTGGAGTTCAGCATCTTGTGTGGCAGGAACAGAATAGCAAGTAGAATTGCAACCCTGGACTTTAGCAGGGCTAACTTTGGCCTTTTCAAGCAATTGCTGGGGGAAAACCCATGGGCAAGACTGCTTGAAGGAAAAGGGGCCCAAGATAGCTGGATTGCATTCAGAGATTGCTTCTTCCACGCTCAGGATCAGAGCATCCCCACACGAAGGAAGTCAAGGAAGGGAGCCAGGAGGCCTGTGTGGTTGAATAGGGATCTGTTGGGTATGCTCAAGCAGAAGAGGAGGGTTTACAGGTCGTGGAAGCAGGGGCTGGCCACTTGGGAGGAATATAAGGCTGCTGTTAGAGGATGTAGGAAGGCAGCTAGGATAGCCAAGGCCTCCTTAGAATTACAGCTGGTGAGAGGGGTCAGGGACAGCAAAAAGAACTTTTTCAAATACATAGCAGATAAAACTAATACCAGAGGCAATGTAGGCCCACTGATGAATGTAGTGGGTGCCCTGGTGGCAGAAGATAGAGAGAAGGCAGAATTACTGAATGCCTTCTTTGTCTCTGTCTACTCTGCTGGAGGCTGTCCTGGGGAGCCATGTACCCCTGAGACCCCGGATGAAGCCAGGTCAATGGAGGAGTTTGCTTTAGTCGATGAGGACTGGGTTAGGGAGCGATTAAATAGTCTGGACATCCATAAATCCATGGGTCCAGATGGGATGCATCCGCGGGTGCTGACGGAGCTGGCTGAAGTCGTTGCTGGACCACTCTCCATCATCTTTGCCAAGTCTTGGGAAATGGGAGAGGTGCCCGAGGATTGGAGGAAAGCAAATGTCACTCCAGTCTTCAAAAAGGGCAAGAAAGAGGACCCGGGTAATTATAGACCAGTCAGCCTCACCTCTGTCCCTGGGAAAGTAATGGAACAGCTTATCCTTGGTGCCCTCTCAAAGTATATCAAGGATAAGAGGGTTATTAGGGGCAGTCAGCATGGCTTTACGAAGGGTAAATCATGCTTGACCAACCTCATAGCCTTTTATGAGAATGTAACAAGGTGGAGGGATGATGGCAGAGCAGTGGATGTGGTCTACCTTGACTTCAGTAAAGCCTTTGACACAGTCTCCCACAGCATCCTCACAGCTAAGTTGAGGAGGTGTGGTCTAGACAATAGAGTAGTGAGGTGGGTTGCAAACTGGCTTAAGGAGAGAAGCCAGAGAGTGGTAGTCAATGGTGAGGAGTCTAGTTGGAGGCCAGTGTCTAGTGGGGTGCCTCAGGGGTCAGTACTGGGGCCAATATTATTCAATGTATTCATTAACGATATAGATGAGGGAATAGAGTGTACTATCAGCAAGTTTGCTGATGGCACTAAGCTGGGAGGGGTGGCTGACATGCCAGAAGGCTGTGCTGCCATCCAGTGGGACCTGGACAGGCTGGAGAGTTGGGCAGGGAATAACCTGATGAAATTTAACAAGGGAAAGTGTAGAGTCCTGCATCTGGGCAGGAACAACCCCAGGTTCCAGTATAGGTTGGGAAATTACATATTAGAGAGCAGTGTAGGGGAAAGGGACCAGGGGGTCCTGGTGGACAACAGGATGACCATGAGCCAGCACTGTGCCCTTGTGGCCAGGAAGGCCAATGGCATCCTTGGGTGTATTAGAAGGGGAATGGTTAGCAGATCGAGAGAGGTCCTCCTTCCCCTCTACTCCACCCTGGTGAGACCGCATCTGGAATATTGTGCCCAGTTCTGGGCCCCTCAGTTCAAGAAGGACAGGGAACTGCTGGAGAAGGTCCAGCGTAGGGCAACGAAGATGATTAAGGGAGTGGAGCACCTCCCTTATGAAGAAAGGCTGAAGGAGCTGGGTCTCTTTAGTTTGGAGGAGACCGAGGGGTGACCTTATTAATGTTTATAAATATATAAAGGGTGAGTGCCATGAGGATGGAGCCAGGCTCTTCTCGGTGACAAACAATGATAGGACAAGGGTAATGGGATCAAGTTGAAACACAAGAGGTTCCACTTAAATTTGAGAAAAAACTTCTTCTCAGTAAGGGTGATGGAGCGCTGGAACAGGCTGCCCAGGGAGGTTGTGGAGTCTCCTTCTCTGGAGACATTCAAAACCCGCCTCGACATGTTCCTGTGTGACCTCACCTAGGCGTTCCTGCTCCAGCAGGGGGACTGGACTAGATGATCTTTTGAGGTCCCTTCCAATCCCAAACATACTGTGATACTGTGGTACTGTGATACTGTGATGTCTGGTCTGATGATGCAGACCCTGCCACCACTCCCTGCAGTGGAGCTCGAGGTTTCCATGAGGAATGAAGCCTCAACTGCGGAAGTCGGATGGAGCAAGGATAGGATGGCTTGCCTGTGAGCGCTGCGTTGCTCACGGGTGCAAAGGAACAGCACTGCCTTTAGTTCCGTTGTTCACCAGAGGTCGTGACAGGTTTAGGTTTGGGGATTGAAAAACTCATAGCATAGAGAGAGCATGTCAAGAATGCTGCATGATGTGTTACGTTTGCCTTTTCAATTATCTTTCAAGAAATGGAATTTCCCTCTTCTTTCACTAGTACTGAAAGAGCATTTGTTCACCGGCTCTGTCAGCCTGTTGGACTCATATCGAAAAGTAAAGGGTAAGTTAGAATCTGACTGTTATTCTGTTTTTAATTTCTTTGGGGCAAATATTTGGAATTTCATGGCTAATGTTAAAATAATCTGTGTTTCTAGCATGTCTGTCACTGTTGCAGGGAATAGTACTAGGTAAAAAAGTTTTAAAAGTACAATAAAAATCAGTGTCTTTGTACTTTGCAAAAAAAAAAAACCACGCAAACTTGTGACTTGCTTAGTGTGAGATATCTTGCTATGATAGTGTTTTGTGGATTTCATGGTTCCATAAAAAAGACTTCTCACCAGGGTCTGTTCTGCTTTTCATGCACCACTGTGTGTCCAAGGGTTTTGTGTGGAATCTCACATCTTGATAGATAAAGTGTAACGTAGGGTGGCGTCTCCAAAAGAATGCATCTGTTGAGAAGTGGAGGAAAGGGGGTTCATATGCAGGTATGGTTCTGTTTCTTTTACTCCACTCTGATCTTTAGAAGAGAAAACCTATATTTGTTGACATTATGAGCTTGTGTGAAAGCTGAGAATCTGTTTCCCTTGGGAGTTCAGGTGGCAAAGTGTGGCGGTATTCTGACATCGAGCCTGTGAGAAACCATGAGAGTTGACAATGTGGGAAGAAGCATTGGTGGAAAAACACAAGAAGCAAGGACTGTGTACTGATTGATTCCTTAAGGACAGAGGGATTGATACAGGATTGATACATCAAGGACAGGGGGGTAACTTGCGATAGATCATGGTAGCAACTTTGGTGGGAACGCAAAATGCATCACTTATGTAACACATAACTGATCAAATCAGTAATGCTCGAGCAAGCATCCTAGCAAGTATAAATGCAAGCCTGAATTGGTAATAAAGGTCTCTCATTGCACCTTACCGAGAGTCCATGCCTCATTCACTACAAATGGCTCCCTGGACAAGGACTTTCAATGTAGCTGTAAAGGAAGCAGCCACTCCAGTGGAGAAGCCCAGTCGAACCAGGACTGGGAAACAGAGCTGGGGAAACAAAGCCGGGAAACAGAACCGGGAACCAGGAAAGTGCACACTCATCGCTGAGAAAAGGTAAGTGACTAGGAACCATGGGAGGGAAGTTATCCCTTGAACAAAGACAAAGCCTAGATGTCCTTCAGTGTTTATTAAGAAAGCAAAATCAGGACATACCAGGAGTCCAATTAGTGACTTTATTAGAATGGATTGCTAATCATGTGCCGGACTTTCCTACAACTGGTACATTTCAGTTGGAGGCATAGCACACAGTTGGAAGAGAACTATTTGAACAGGCAGTGTCTGGAGATAATGCTGCTGGTGAACATTTATCTACTTCGGGAAAAATAATGACTAATTAAAAGTGGCTCAGAAGGAGGTAGCTGTGCAGGTCACAACTAACTATGAACCTTCTGCTCCTCCTTTGCCAGGGAAGGAGGGGAATCCTGTAACTGTATTGGGCAAAATACACTAACCATGGATGCAGTAATGGAGAAAGCGCTGGCTGATAATGAAACCCCTGCTTGTAGGCTACAGGGAATGCTTTTGACAAAAGATGGTTTGTGGGAGTCGCCCGACAATGCCCTTGATCCTGGCCCAGCAGACTTGGAGTGAGAACCTGATTTATTCCTCCTAGATGTTACTTTGCAACCAAGAGTGCACACCAATTCAACCATGTGGGATAAATGCAGAGAAGAGGCTTTGAAAGCAGGAGACTGGAAAGTGGTTACGGCATGCCCTGTGATCTGTCATGAACGGCAAACTCCAGGCTTTCAACAGATATTTTTTCTAGTGGCAGAGGGTTGTTAGACTCTTGTCCAGATTTCTCGGGCTAACATTCCTCTAAGGGATTCAGACTGAACTTCAGAGTAGACTGGAGCAGAACTGCAAGACCAAAAGTAAGGAGAACTCTGGCCCACAGGCTCTCACCTCACTTCAGGTACTACATGGAAATTTTCCAGGCTACTAGAGTTTCCAACACTTTAATTCACTGTCTTTCCTTAAGGCTTGGGATAATCCAGGCAAGTACAGCTCATGTCACTTTATCATCATCATCTTCTTCCTAGGCCAGGAAGAGGAATTGTAAAGGAATTGTAAAGGAATTGTAAATTGTAAGTTGTTGTAAAGGAGTTGCAGACATGAGCTAAAGGAAATGGAGTTACTTCATAATTTGTTATAAATTTTTGGGGAGTATTAAGCTCTTCCTACCTACTTACTCTGCATGTCTGGCGTTCTTTGTTGAAAATTATTTTGTTCACTACTCAATATACTGTATGGCTGATTTTCGGAAGAACTGTACTGTGGAGACTAGTGATAATGCATATCAGCAAAGAGGGAATGATTGCAGTCATTTAGTTGGGAAAGGTGCTCATGCTTTGCCAGAGAATCAAGTTGCATATCCCAGGAACATATATGGTGTAAGAGCAAAATTAGCAATGAAAGCAGTTCAGAGGTTACCAGAGGTTGGGAGAGATGCTAGCATGTCTTTTTCAAAAATCTTGCAAGAATCACAAGAAACTTAATGTGCAGTTTTTAGACTGCTTGCAAACTGCTTTGGAGAGACAAATTGATAATGATGCAGCTAGTGAGTTGTTACTGAAACAATTGACTTTTGAGAATGCTAATGCTGATTGTCAGTGTGTGCTACAGGTTATAAGAAATAGGGAAAAGTGTGCTATAACAGAGATGGTGGGAGCGTGTCAAAACATAGGGTCAGCTGAACATTATACTGGCTCTCTAGCTGCCACTTTAGCAGCACACTTTCAAGTGTTGGGAACAAAACTGAGACCAAGATGTTTCCATTGCGGGGCACTGGGTCACGCAAAGAAAGATTGCATGAAGTATGCACGCCAGGCTTCAAAGGGTGTACCTCCAAGAGATTGTCCAAAATGTGGAAAAGGCAGGCACTGGGCGAGTGAATGTTGTTTGAGGGTTAATGTAAAGGGGGAGCCACTTAAGCCTTCAGAGCAAATTAACCCTTCCCAGTGAAATGGGAGGTGGGGGGCAGGACTGCATGCAAACTGATGTAATGTGTTATTCTGAATGTGGTAAATGCAAATATGTACATGTTTCTGTAGACACTCATTCCAGATTTCTTGTTGCTACTGCAGACACTGGTGAAAGAGCACATGGTGTCTGCAGACATTGGTTAAAACATATTTTGCTGTTTTAGGAGTCCCACGATGTGTAAAAACAGAAAACGGTCCAGCCTATTGTTCCAGTAAAGTTCACTTCTTTTTAAATGAATGGGGCACTTCCCACGTTACATGAATACCTCACTCACCAACAGAATGAGCTCATAGAGACCATGAAGCTGTGTTAACTAAACAAAAGAGGGGGAGCCTGGGCTCTCACCCCAGGAGCATTTATGGGAAACTTCTTACATTCTGAATTTTTTGAATTGCAATGATACTGGGCGAAGTAGTAACGAGCAGCAACATAGTACCAGCACACCAGAAGAGCAGCAGCCTCTAGGGATGGTAGAAGATCCTGTGCCTCAGGAATGGTCAGGACCTGTTGATCTAAGAACCTGGAAAAGCGGCTGGAACAAAAATCTTTCAGAAACCTCTAGGCATAATGTAACAAGACTAGGCATAAGGTAACAGAAACCTAACAGAGAAACAACAGCTCTATAGAGACAGGACATGAGGCAAAGCAGGATGCCCTTGTCTTGCAAGCTGAGAAAGCGGAATGCATGCCCGATTAGAGGAGTAATCCTCTGAGTGTCTGGCATGCTGTAGTAAAAGTGCCTTCTTTTTATCACTTTCAGTGTTAAAGAGTCTTTTTGCCAACTTTTCAGTATCATTTTCTGATGACGAGGATGGGATAATCTGCCTGACCTCCTGTGGATCCCAAGACCTCTGGAACCTTATGCTGGTACCAGGGACTTCCTGGAATGGACCACAGATCCCTGGACCAGCTTGGGATGTGGGTAAAACCCCACCAATAGAGATAAGGCAGTTTTCTTTGTTTGGTTGATTTGTTTTGCATACTGCCTACGTGAGAGATGTGTAGTGACACCAGCACATTGGGTCTTTGCATTTGGGTCTTCGCATTTTGGTAACTTTGATAACTTCAAAAAAGAAATTAAAAAAAAAAAAAAAAAAAGAAAAGGAGAGAAGGAAGGAAGAAAGGAAGGAAGGAAGAAAAAGGAAGAAAGAAAGGAAGGAAGAAAGAAAAAGGAAGAAAGGAAGGAAGGAAGAAAGAAAAAGGAAGAAAGGAAGGAAGGAAGAAAGGAAGGAAGGAAGGAGGGAAGGAGGGAAAGAAGATAAGAAAACAGTAATCTTAAAGAGAAAACAGTAATTTGGTAAAGGTACCTTTAGTGATTTTGTTGTTTGTGCTTTAGTAATTGTGTTGTTGTTTGTGTCTTTAGAGATTTGTTGCTGTTGTCACTTATGTCTTGGGTGATTTTATAGTCCAATACTTATGGTTAAACAATTGTCTCTTATTGTGATTGTGAAATAAGTAGTGGACAATCGACAGGAGGGATTTGGAAGAAATCCCAGCCTCGGTTGTATTTTTTGACATGAGAAAAAGATTGTTTGACTCCCTAGGGAACAGCAAGCAGGGAGAATATGATTGAATATTGTAATCAATGATGGCTACTGTAAATAATATTAGTATGCTGCCCAGATCTAGGTGGGTATACTTTGTGATGTGTAGTATAGTAATGCATTACATGCAATATATAATAAGATATATTGCATGTTACATAATGCATATTACACAATACAAAATGTTACATATGGATTATATTTGTCCCCTTCAAATCCATTCTTTTTGGCCCTTGAAAAGGATAATCAGGGAAAAAAACTGAAACTAGTAAAAGGTTTGTTTAAGAACACATATTGGCAGGGAAAGTAGAGGGAACATTAGATCAAAATTGTACCTTGGCAGATCCAGGGTGGGATCCTAATATCCTTATATCTAGGGACAGCCTGAATCGGTATTGACAGTGGATTTTATACAGGATTAGACACGCTGTGCCTAAAGTAATAAATACGCTAAAACTTTTTGAGACTAAACAGGATTATAAGGAATCTCGCATTGAGTTTTTAAATTGTCTTAAAGAGACAGCTCAAAAATATACTAATATAGATCCTGACTTGGAGAACTGGGAAATAGAATTCTTACTTGACACAGGAGCTCGTTGTTCTCTGTTAAACACTGTGCAGGGAAAATTAAGTTATGACTCTGTAACAGTTGATTCTGTAACAGTTATTGGTGCTACAGGGAATTGCAAAACATGACCTTTCTTTAACCCGGTGCTTAGAATGTTTATTTGTGGAGTCTTGCTACTTATTCTGATTTGTATACCATGTGTTTTATTCTGTGTACAAGGTATGATTGAAAAAAAAGTTTCAATCACGTAATGACTGTACAATTACATGCTGCTATCACTATACAATTATTAAACAAAGAAGGGGGAGATGTGGAAGTATTCTGTCATTGGACCTGTGAGAAACTACAAGAGTTGACAGAGTGAGAACAAGCATTGGTGGAAAAATACAAGAACCAAGGACTGTATGCTATGTGATATGGCAAGAACAGAGAGATTGATACAGGACTGATAAATCAAGGACAGAGGAACAGCTTGTGATGGACAAAAAATGTGTTTATGGCAGTTTGGTGGGAACACAAAATACATCACTTACGTAATGACTAACCAGCAAACTAGCAAATGCTTGGGCAAGCATCCTAGCAAGTATAAATGCAAGCCTGAATTTGTAATAAAGGTCTCTCATTGCACCTTATTGAGAGTCCGTGCCTCATTCGCTAGAGAAGAACACACTGCCTTATCGTTTTTCATTGGGGGCTACTATTGCTGCGTCAGTGGAGATGCCCTGCTTCCTTCCAGAGTCTCCAACAGCTCCTGCCGGGCATTGACAGTGCCCACGTGGGGCTCTTCTGCCTTCCAGAGAGTCTGAAAGATTTTGCCAGATTTGTCAATGCCTGAAGGGCCCTGCTTCTCTCCAGAGTGCCCCAGGGATGTTGTCAAGGGTTTAGATTGCGGGGTGACAATAAAACCCTGGCAGAGGTATTGTTAACCTCCTCTCTCCCCCCTTCCCCCGTTTGCCCATCCCTCTCTCCCCTTGCCACTCAGGACAGGCGATCAGGAGGAAAAGGAGGACAGAGAGAAGAGAGTTGGAAAGATTAAAAATGTTTTACTAATGCTACTAACAAGAATAGATAAAATAATACAAAATATACAAAACCAATCTTGAAAGTCTCAGCAACTGCAGAGCCAGCACCCGAAGTCCTGGATTGGACTCTGCAGCCGTATGGAGCTGGATTCAGTCTCTCATTAGCCCTCAGTTCGCAAGGACAACTAGCAAGATCCTCTCCTAATGTCGGCCATAAGCAGAAGGGACAAAGAAGGGCAAAGAGAAAAAGGATGAGATCCTCGTGATCTCCCGCTTTTATATGAAGTATTCACGTGAAAGGAATGTTATACACAGTTGGTCAGTTTCTTGGTCACCAGTTTCTCATTGCCCCTCTCGCAAGATGTCCATCCGTGCTTATCAATAAGTTAGTATTCCATTGCTATGTTTACCAAAACATGTATCTGGTTCTCCAGGAAAAGGCAGCTAATACGAACGAAGGCTTTAGCTGAAAGGCAAAATTCACTAAAAGAGAAAAATTGTTTTTTAACAAAACCAGGACAAAGGTAAAAGATGATCAGTTAATTGAGATTTTGAGTATGGCAATGATTCAAACTGATAGGCAAAGCCTAATGCCTCAGGAAATATTGGATCAAGTATTTCCATGGGTATGGACTTCAGGAGTTCCTGGTAAATCCAAGAATGCAGAACCAGCGAAAATTCATTTGAAACCAAGGGTTCGATCAGTGAGGATCGAACAATATCCCCTAAAATTAGAGGATAAATAAGGCCCAAAAGAAATAATTAGTAATTTCTAGCAATTTGGACCATTGATGGAATGTGAGTCAGAACTGCACACTCCAATCCTACCTGTAAATAAACCAGATGGTAAAAGTTATAGCTTAGCGTGGGATTGGAGGGCAATAAACAAAATCACTGAGGATTTACACTCAGTGGTAGCCAACCCTTACACATTGTTAACTGAATGGTTTATTGTGTTGGATTTGAAAGACGCCTTCTTTTTTTTAGCCTTGGCTAAAGAAAGTCAGAAGCTTTTTGCTTTTGAGTGGGAAAATCCTGGCACTGGGAGAAAGACCCACTTAACTTGGAGAGTGTCATCCTAAAGATTTAAGAACAGCCCTACTGTTTTTGGAAACCAGTTAGCATGAGATCTTGAAACCTGGGAAGCTCCTTGAGGAAATGGGACTTTGTCCCATTGATGATCTCATTATAGACACAGAAACTAAAGAAGATTGCATGCTATGGACTGTAAATTTGTTGAATTTTCCACGGTTAAGTGGGTATCGAGTGTCTCAACAGAAAGCTCAACTAATACAGTGCCAAGTCCCTCACTTGAGATTCAGGATATCTGGGGGACAGCATGAATTGGGGATGGAATGAAAAAAAAAAAATGAGCCTACAACAGTTAAGGAACTCAGAACTTTCCTTGCAATGACAGGTTGGTGCCAGCTGTGGATATATAACTATGGACTTTTGGTAAAACCCTTGTATGACCTGTTGAAAAGTAACCCTTCTAAATTGAATTGGACAGGGGAAGCCAGAAGGGCATTTGCACAGCTGAAGAACTTATGAAAGCTCCTGCTTTAGGCCTTCTTGATGTCACAAAACCATTCTGGTTGTTCTCCCATGAGAGGCAAGGAATTGCCTTAGGAGTTCTGGCCCAGTGATTGAGGCCCTATAAATGGGATGTAGCTTACTTCTCTAATCAATTAGACAATGGAAGCAAAGGTTGGCCAGTGCGCCTGAGAGCTGTGGCAACCATTGTCCCCAACATATAGGAAGCGCACAAGCTTACTGTGGGTCCGAAGGTGACTGTGTTGGTATCTCATACATTCACTGTGGTACTGGGAAAAAAGGTAACCATTGGTTATACCCTTCAAGGTTTCTGAAATACCAAGCAGTATTAGTAGAACAAGATGATGTAAATATTGTTACCAGTACTATTGTTGATCCAGCCTCTTTCCTCAGTGGGTCTGTTTTGAAACCTGTGGTCCATGACTGTCTGGAGACCATGAAGGCCATGTACTCAATTAGAGCAGATTTAAAGGAACAACCACTAGGGAATACTGAAGACTTCTGGTTTACTGATGGGAGCAGCTTTGTAAAGCAAAGAGTATGTAAAGCTGGGTATGCTGTGACAACTACCCACAAGGTAACTGAAGCCAAATCTTTACCTTCAGGAGGAACCTCTGCCCAGAAAGCTGAGGTAATTGCATTCACACCAGCATTAGGATTATCCAAAGGGAAGAAAATTAATACATGAACCGATTCAAAATAGGCATTTGGAGTATCACATGCTGATGGAGCTATTTGGGAAGAACAGAGACTAGTAACGGAGCAAGGAAAACAAATTAAACACACCAAAGAGATACTTCAGATATTGGAAGCTGTGAGGTTACCAGAAAAGATAGCCATGATGTATTGCCAAGCGCACCAAAAGGGTAGCTCTGACCAAGACATTAGAAACAAACTAGCAAACTACACTGTTGAACAGGTTCCTGAAGAGACAAATACAGAAGTGATCCCAGATGGCTGATTTCTTGAACCAACATCAGTGAACTATACAAAGGATGACAAGAAATTAATAGAAGATTTACAGGCAAAAATAGAAGAAGGGTCAGATTCAAAACTGCTGATGGAAGAGTAGTAATACCTCACAGTGTGTTACAGGGAATTGCATTAGGAGAACACAACAAAACTCATTGGGGAGCTCATTACCAGGATTTGATTAAAAGAATTTTAGGAGTGAATTTGTGTACCATAGTAAAACGAGTAACTCAGCAATGTGAGGTATGTTTGAAGAATAATCCGAATACTGTAAGTCCAGTACAGATAGGAACAACTGAGAAAGGAAACATACCAGGACAACACTGGCAAATAGATTTCTCTCAGCTCGCTAGAAAAGGCGGGTATTGGTAGTTGTTAGTGTTAACAGATACCTTCACAGGTTGGCCAGAAGCTTTCCCTTGCAGAACTAAGAAAGTGAGAGAAGTGACTAAAATGAAATAATTCCTCGAATCGGGGTACCTGCTGTGGTGTCCTCTGATAGAGGTCCACATTTTGTTGCACAGGTATTACAAGAGGTTAGCAAAGCTCTGGGAATTAATTGACAATTGCATACACTGTATAGGCCATAAGCCATTGTACAGGTAGAGAAAATGAATAACTTGATCAAACAGCAGTTCAGTAAAATTTTTTGAGAGACAAATCTAAAATGGAATCAAGCACCTTCCCTTGTGTTGCTTAGAATTAGAGTTAAGCCTCGAACCAAAGAGAATTTAAGTCCCTTTGAAATTCTCTATGGTAGGCTCTGTCGTGCTAAATACCAAGGAGAAGATTTGAATCAGTTAGGAGAAGCGTATTTACAGAGATGTATGATAGCTATAGGTAAACTGTTAAATAAAGCAGCAAAGCCAGTGCTTGAAAGTAAAGCCAGAGGGTCAGATCAACTAATCAGTCCCTTTAGGCCAGCAGATTGGGCTTACATTAAAGCTTTTTCAGGTCAGCCTTTAGAAGGGAAGTGTTGCTGACGACATTTAATACAATCAAGATAAAAGAGCAACCTGCCCGAATTCACTGTTCAAGAGTGAAGAAAGCGTCAGATAAGAAATGGATGCTGGAACCAGTAGGAACTACCAGTTTAAAGTTCTCTCAGCGTTGATCTTAGTAATTCTAATAAGTACAACGGCAGTAAAAAATGCCTTTACTCCAAGCTGCCTTTTATATGAATCTTTAGCAAAAACTATTATAGCCCAAAATGAGCTAAAGGAAATATATGGACAGGTTCAATCCGAAGCTGCACGCTAACAGATGTTTCAAAAGAAATCTATAGAATAGAGAAGTATAATTCAAGGCTTGCACTAATTAATTACCTATGTAAGTATGTACTAATTGCACTTGTGTGAAGAGCTGCCAACGTGGAAAGTCCAACGAGTGGGCACGTGAGGTAGAGTATGAGAAGACCCTCGGAGGAAGTAAACACCCTCCAGACAGACTGCAGTGCCCATAAAAGGACACCAGACAGCAGCAAAGACCGAGAAATAATTAATCTCATGTTTCTGTAATAATTTATTAGAATAGGTGTATCGAATGCTAATAATTTCTAAGAACTGTAATGAATATGCAACACATTTGTAAATACAAGCTGCAGGAGAGCGTCCTGTCGTGGCGAGCACTTACAGTGGAAAATCGTCAGTGCGACCCCAGCACTGCACATAACGAACGCCCGCCTAAAGGTGTAATCTAATCTAGTTAAGTCTATTTCTTTGTTCAAATCAAGGCTAACTCTGCTATTAAATTAATCTTTGTGTTTCTGCCAAATGTAAGGATCCTAATTATCAAGGTGAAACTTCAGCCTCCTTTACTATTAGAAAAAATGAGCTTCCAATGAAATTTAATGAGATTTCATTTATTACCTATTTATTAACCTATGCACTAACAGTACACTCTTCTGCTTTGCAATAACAGAATTTTTAAAAGGCATTCTTTCCCAGCCAATTTGAGCTCTGACGGAAGGACAGGGAGGTAAAGAGTGGCCTTCGCAGGCATGATAACCATTGGGCTTTCCTTGTTCTCTCTTGTGTCTCTGTACCAATTGAAAAGTAGCACAAAAGAATCTTCTCATTCCTTACTATTAGGCCAGCTTTGTTGCATGGGGAAGATTTGTTTATTTGTCAGTCTGGTGCAAGGCTGATAATAAAGTCCAGAGTTTGCTGGGTTTTTTTTTAAGAAAAAAACAATCCCTGAGATCTTGAGTAAATATCCAGCTGAGCTGACATTAATGCTGTAAATCGGCTACTTGAAGAAAGAAACTTCTAAAACCAAAAAAAGATGCAAGGATGATGCCAAAGCAAATCTGGATTTCATGTGTACAGGGGAGGGCGAGGGCAGCAAGATGAGCTGACATTGTTTCCTTACAGTAAAAGGATAGACAGGGTGAACGTGGGCCTGCTGCTGCACTCTCTGAGATTAGAAGCAGACAGCACTGAGGTACTTCATGGCTCCTTTGCCTCCGTCTTCACCAAAAGGTCTCCTGGGACACTGTTCCTGAAGGCAGGAGTCTGGAGACCACCCAGCAGTGGGGTTACCTGATCAAAATCAGACACCATTACAGAAAAGGAGATGGGTCATTTGACCAGCTCCCTGAACACAAGTATCGCTGTGCTGTGGCACCTGAGATTCCCAGGAACACCCACCTCTTGGTTCAGAGGAGTGTGATTCCTCTTGAGGTGTCCTGGACTGTCTCCTCGCTCAACTGGGGCTTCAGGCACCCCCTTTTCTGACATATTGTGCCTGCATCAGGAGATGCTCCAGATCTGTAAGAACTGAAGGCTGCTGATACCACCTCTTCTGGAAATGGGGAGGAGGGAGAGGGGGGAAGGAAATAGAAGAAATACTGCTTCATTGCTATTTATTACTGAAATGCTCTCTGTTTGGCTATTCCTGAAATCTCTCTAATCATCCACACCAGGCTTTAGGAAAATGCTGCAGAAGAGCCTTGGCTTGTAAGGGCATTTTGGATGTTAATGAGCCCTCTGCTGCCATGCTCCTGAACTGCAGATCCTGAAACAACGAACAAATCTCCAGCAAAGTAAAAGGCAGAAACGAACTCAAGTTTCTGCAGGTGCTTGGGATCCCACAAAGGGGGGATCACTGACACAGCTCTGAAGGAAACAAGCAGTCCGTGTCCCTGGAGGACGGTGAAGCAAAAGCCTGCAGACGCTGGTCACAGGTGGTAAAGGTGATGTGGAGGTGGTTCTGATGCCATGTCAGCCCTTCATGTTTGTTCATCACGAGAATGGCCGAGCCCTGACCCCCAGGGCCTGGCCAAGGAGACCTTTTCTCTCAAATGTTTCTCAAGGCTTTGCCTGTGGTCACTGCGAGGGTATTTGTGTTTGCGATGGGGTTCGGTGCCAAGTGCTATTGCTTTAACAACAAAGCTGTGGTTTTCTGAGGATTTGGCAATGCCTGTGAGGTCCCCCAAACCCATTCAGCTTCTTTCGTAGGCCTGGCAATGGTCCTCAACCACCTAAGCTGTCTCAGTCCCAAACTTGTTTGAATCCGCAATTTGGATCTGTGCCCCAGCACTCAAATGCACACGTTCCTTCTTCTGCCACCCCAAAATAAAAAAGAAAAGCCTATTCCACATTAGCATGACCAGCCCGTGCTCCTCAGGTGTTCTTCTTGCCTTTAACACACTTACTGCTACGCATAGACCACTCTCTTCCTGCACTGCCATGTCTCTCACTAACCTTTCACTCTTGTGACCTGATGAGTCGCCTCTGTGTCTGTGTCCTTCCTGGAAGGTGTCTGTCCCGAGAAGGGGATCCAGCTTCTGCCATGAGAGGTACATGAGAGTGTCCATGTGCCTGGGCAGGAAAAGGGTGGCTTTTACCAGACTACCCTTCATCTGAACCACTTAGATATCTTCTTCTGGATGGTTTACCACTGACATCACAGAGTGTTTGGGATTGGAAGGGACCTCGAAAGATCATCTAGTCCAATCCCCCTGCCGAAGCAGGAACGCCTAGATGAGGTTACACAGGAAGGCGTCCAGGCAGGTCTTGAATGCCTCCAGAGTAGAAGACTCCACAACCCCCCTGGGCAGCCTGTTCCAGTGCTCTGTCACCCTCACTGAGAAGAAGTTTCTTCTCAAATTTAAGTGGAACCTTTTGTGTTCCAGTTTGTACCCATTACCCCTTGTCCTATCATTGGTTGTCACCAAGAAGAGCCTGGCTCCATCCTCGTGACACTCACCCTTTATACATGTGTCTGTATCTGAGTAGCTGGCAAAAGTTTTTCAAAAAGGTCTCCTCATAGACATTATTTGGCTGAAATAATTGTATTTATTTTTCAGAATAGGCAAGATTCCCTTTTTGGGAAGCATTGTTTGTTGTTTTTTTTTTCCACATTGCTTCCTTTGAGAGATGGTGTGAATTTTGGGGTTGTCCTGTGCAGGGACAGGAGTTGGACTCAATGATCCTTGTGGGTGCCTTCCTATTCTGGACATTCTGTGATTCTAAGAACATAGAGAGATGTCAACCGAAGAAACATTCTCATTGCTTACTCCTTCCCATGGGCATTTTCAGTATCTCTGGGGCAATGCAAAACAAAAATAGAACCAGAGAACCGTTTTGGTTGGAAGAGACCCTCAGGTTCATTGAGTTCAACCATAACACAACTTTAGCACTAACCCATGTCCTAAGAACCTCGTCTAAATGCCTTTTAAACCGCTCCAGGGATGGTGAATGCACCACTGCCCTGGGCAGCCTGCTCCAATGCCTGACAACCCTCTCCAGGAAGAATTTTTTCCTAATATCCAACCTAAACCTCTCCTAGCACAACTTAGAGGCCATTTCCTCTTGTCCTATAACTTGCTACTTGGGAGAAGAGACCAACACCCTTCCTGCTACAACCTCCTTTCAGGCGGTTGCAAACAGCAATCAGGTCTCCCCTGAGCCTCCTGCTCTCCAGGCTGAACAGCCCCAGCTGCCTCAAACGCTCCCATCACAACTTGTGCTCCAGCCCCTTACCAGCTTTGTTGCCTCCTCTGCACTCTCTGCTCCCTCAATGTCCTTCTGATGATGAGGGGCCCAAAACCGAACACAGGATTCAAGATGGGGCCTCGCCAGTGCCCGGTACAGTGGCACAATCACTTTTCTAGTCCTGCTGGCCACACTGTTCCTGATACAAGCCAGGATGCTGGTGGGCTTTTTGGCCACCTGGGCACACGCTGGCTCATCTTCAGCCACTGTCACCAACACGCCCAGGTCCTTTTCCTTTCCAGCCACTCTCCCCTGAGCCTGGAGTGTTCATGGAGTTGTTGTAACCCAAGTGCAGGGCCCGGCACTTGGCTTTGTTAAACCTCATACAATTGGCCTCAGCCCAACCATCCAGCTGGTCCAGGTCCCTCAGTACAGCCATCCAACCCTCCCGCAGATCAACACTCCCACCCAACTTGGTGTCATCTGCAGACTTACTGAGGGTGCACTCAATCCCCTCATCCAGATCTGATAAAGAGATTAAACAGAACTGGCCCCAGTACTGAGCCCTGGGGAACAGCCCTCCTGACCGGCCACCAACTGGATTTGCCTCCGTTCACCACAACTCCCAAAGAGCCCAGCCCTCCAGCCAATTCTTTATCCATCGCAGAGTCTACCCACCCAGCCCATGAGCTGCAGCTTCTCCAGGATAATGCTGTGCGTTATGGTGTCAAAGGCCTTACTGAAGTCTAAGTACACAACATCCGCAGCCTTTCCCTCAGCTACTGCTTGGGTCGTCTTCTTGTAGAACGACATCAGGTTGGTCAAACCTTTCATAAACCCATGTTGACTAGGCCTGATCATACAGTTTTCTTGTAAGTGACGAGTGATTTTACTCAAGATCTGGGTACCTGGAGCACAACTGTTCTGAGTATTAAAGACTGGGGCAAAGAAGGCATTTAGTACCTCAGCCTTTCCACCTTTTTCACCCCTTCACCACCTGGGTTTCTCCTTTCATGCTCGGCCAGCTCCAACACTTTGTCACGTGCTTACATGGTTAGTTTATCCTCAAGCCACTGAGAGCTTCTGTAAGCAGTGAGACAGCAGACACCTGAAACAAAGTCCACCCTCTGTGCTACCCACCCTTGGAAATCCCTGGAAATCTCTACAGAGCCACCAAAGGAGCAGCTTCGCTGCTATTCTGAGCAGCCAGCCAGGTGAACACGAGGCACTGGGACACCGTGGAGGGCAACAGGGAGGTCCCGAGGGGACATGAGGGCAATGGGGGGCCTGGAGGCACCCCAAGAACGCCCAGGTGCCCAGGGTTGAGCTGGCCTGTGCCTCCCAACGGGACACCCTGCCCCTCCCTGCCCAGGTGCAGGGTCACAGTGGGGCCCATTGTGACCTCACTTGGTGACAACCACTGCACCGCACGTGCTCAGCGCAGCTGCGGGCCCCAGCCCACACTGTCCGGCAGGACGGTGACAGGAGAGGGTGTGCGAGCACGGAGACAGCGAGTAGCCCCCGAGCGACAGCCCACCTCTTTCAGAGAATTGGAGAATCGGAGACTTCTTTTGGTTGGAAGCGACCCCTAAGATCATCGCATCCAACCATATCCTAATTCTAGCTGCCCCCGGCAGACTCCCCTCTGCCCCCGGCAGACTCGTGGCGAGGACTCCTCGAGCACAACCCACATCTTTGCCCTCTGCCCCAGGCAGGCTCGTGGTGTCGCGCCAAAGCTTCCCCCTTCACCAGCCCAGCCTCTTTCCTCAAACCCGAAAGATGGCAGAGAAACTTCTCAGGGTGGCCCTGAAGGAGGACAGGGCTCCTCAGGAGAGCAGCTCTCCAGTGGAGTCCCATGAGCTATGCCTGGCCCAGCAACTGGAGATGGGTGAGTGAGGGGCCCTGATTTTCTGGAAAGGGTGGGGGCCAGCGAGTGCTCCCTGTTCAACGCCAGGATCACGTTTCCCCGCACGCTGGCAGGGGCGTCCCACGGGTGGTGGGCATGATGCCACCTGAATGCCAGCGCTGCTCTGAGCTGGGAGCCGGCCCCAGCTCAGCCTCTGCGGGCTGAAGCGAGTTCCTCAGCCGCTGCGCTGGAGGCTTCCCGCATCCTGCCTGGCTCCAGCATCGCAGCCCATCTGCCGGGCACCCTTCAGCACTGACATGCAGGGGAAGACTGTGCCAGGGCAGCGGGCACAGGGCTGGAGGGGGGGCAGAGCTCCTTCCTCTGCTCTCTCCTGCCTGCGCACCCTCTCTGTAGCCCTCCCTGCTCTCCTCCTTTCTTAGATGCCAGCTGGTTACCAGTGTACCAGCTGGAACCAGAACATGTGGACGTCATCCGGGCCTTTGTCAGCAGCCCAGAAAAGGTAAGTGCGGCCATTTGGAAGGCGGCTGAGCTGGCGTCTGCCGACAGGGGCTCTGCTGCGGGGCTGCTGGGGGGCGCTGGCTGGGCAGAGCTGCTTCTGCCAGCTCTCCATCCGGCACTGCACCCCCAGTGCTGCGGTGCCGCTGACCGTGTGTCCCCATCTCATGCTCCCTGTTTGTCTCTCTGTCCCCCGGCTGCCAGGACGAGGAACGGAAGCTCCAGTTCCTTAAAAGCATCGCTGTGCTCTTCAGAGCCGCAACGTACAACAGCTTGTGCCAGGGCCTAGAGCTGTTCTGCCAGAGATACAAACTGGCAGAGAATATCAAGGTGAGGGGATAGCCGGTGGCTCCGGGGAAGGGGACAAGGCCCCCAGCAGCGGCGCCCTGTGAGGACAGCGTTGGGCAGGGCAAGGGGCTGCTGGCACTGGGTGCTGGCAAGCTGCCGGGTCTCATCCTGGCTGTGCTCTGCAGGTGCTGCTGGAAGAAGAGCCCAGGGACCAACTGCACACAGCGGTGTGGCGGAGCGCCATGTTTGCCATGACCGAAATGAGGTACCTGCCCATCCCTCCTGGGGACTCCTGCCCCAGAGCCCCAGGTCCACCTGCATGAGGCCTCCAGGCACTGTTCCCCGCACCCGTGTCCGACCGGCCCCTCTCTCTTTGCAGCTTCGTAGAGGCGGTGTTGGAGGGCAAAGAGATAGGCCTCCTCCAAGTGTGCTTCTCCGGCATCTTCCTGCTTCCTCCAAAAGAGGAAATGCAGGACCTGAAACCTTTCCTGTACTTCACGGTAAGTGCTGGGTGACCTACTGGAGCTCCGGTTCCTCGGGGCTGCTCCCTGGTCACCCTGTCCTGTGCTATGACCAGAGATGCAAGGCAGGGCACGGTCTCGACATTACTTTCCCACTCTCGTCCCGTCGTCCCATTCCTGTGGGCCTGGCCACGTCCAGTGCCACAGGCTGCCCTGCCCACAGCACACTGTTTGCCCCTGGGCCTCTCCCAGGCACAGCAAAGCAGCCCCCGAGTCCTACCTTGGTGCTGGGACTCCAGCTCAGTGTCCCGGGGGTGAGAGGGACAGCAGGAAACATGGCCACAACTCGTTGTCTTCCTTGCAGACCATGAAAGGCATGGACACCATGCTATCTGCACTGGTGCTCAACTCTCCTGCCTCCAGAGTCAACGAGAAGATGCAGAGTATCTTCCAGGTCTGGCATGTACAAAGAGCAGGCTTGACAAGGGCTGTTCTTCTCCCTGTGGGACGGGGTGTCCACTGCTGAGTGGACAGTCCCACCCCGTGCCATGCAGAGAGGGCACTGCAGGGTGGTGCCCACCTCCCCGGGCGAACCAGGGGCTGCCCACCAGGCTCTTCCGCAGCACAGTGGCCAGCCACACAGGCTGGCATCTGCCTTCCTGCCTGGCTAGAGGGCTGGCCTGGGGCATCTGTCCCAAGCCTGCCAGGGACCCCAGGGCACGAAACCACTACAGGCTTTGCTCCAGATCAGAGGAAGCCTTAATGGACTGGGCGAGTCCAGCCCAGGACTTGAGCACTGCTGCTTCTGCTGGAGCAGTGGCTGCTCCCAGGGCTCACCAGCAGCTTCTCTCTCCCCAGATGCTCCTGACCTTCACCACCTCTGAGAGGGCATCTGTGCGTGAGAGGGCCGTGGGCAGGATGAGGGTGCTCAGCTTCTTGCTGGCCAACTACTCCTCACTGAAGGTAATGACCAGGCACACCCTGCTCTGCCAGGAGCCAGCTCTGCCCCAGTCCTGTGTCGGCCGGGGCTGCCCAAGGAGCCCGGACGGAGCACAGGTCTGGCAGCTTTCCCCTCATGGGGCTCTTGGGCAAGCCGGGTTCCGCAGGGCCACGCAAACCTCTGACCCACCTGGATGCAACCCTGGGCACACACATGGGTTCAGGGCTTTGGCCCCAGGTGCCCTCAAGCCCTCTGCTCTTCCTCATCCCTTGCCCAGGCCGATCCCAATGAGGAGAGACACGCCTCCCGTGCAGAGATGCAAATGCCAATCATTGGACAGCTGCTGGGACATCTCCTGCTACTCCTCTCCTTCAAGGAAGAAGAGACCGGCCACTTGGCTTTGGACGCTCTTTGTCTCCTCTTCCAATTCAAGTATCAGCAACACTGTAAGAGAAGCTGTGGTGGGATGCATCCCCCTGCACACCAACATCACCCAGTAGCTCTGCTCGTCTTCCTGACGAGTTTGCAACAGACAGTTCTGCTGCTTGCTGGAGGCACCACCTTGTCACCAGCACTGCCCTTCCTCTACTCCTGACCCCCGCGCTCTCTCCCAGGCTCTCGACGGTCCCATGTAGCTCAGCTGCTCCTCAGGAGCATGGACGGCAGCCTCACGCCGCATCTTCCCATCTCTCCCAGTACTGGGGAAGCTGCTGCATCTTGTCGACTCTTCTGTGTTTGCCCCGCTCTTCAGGTGCGACACTGACAGAGGAGAATACACAGCTCCAAGGGGACTGGGAAGCCGAGACCACCTCCTTGCGCACTTCGCCCAGTGCCACTCACATTATCGAGGTAACGAGCTCCCTCCTTGCTGGCACTCTTGGCCGTGGCATCAGCAGGGGAATGGTGAGAGCGAAGGCGTCCACAATCAGCGGGCTGGCGTGGCCTCCCTGTCCCTGCTGAGAGGCTTCCTGCTGTCCCCGAGCAGGGACCATGCGAGGGCTGCGCTCCAGTATCCCAGCAGCGGCCCCCGTCCTCCTGGCCCCCAGCAAGCCCTCCTGGCAGCAGGGTCCGCACCTTGTGCCCGTGACCCCAACAGTCACTGCTGCCCCTGCTGCCAACGTTGCTGCGGGCGCTGCCGCCAGCACTGCCGGGCGCCTCTGCAGGGCTGCTGGCACTGCCCAGCTAAGCAGCAGCTTCAGGGCCCTCAGTGTGACATGGCTGCGCTGCCTCCCTTCCTCCCTTAGTCCTTTGCGGAGTACCTCCAGCCTTCTGAGAGGTCAGACATTGTCCGGGTGTTCATCGAGGCAACGACCGACTCCAGCACCTTTGACAAGGAGGCTGCCAGAAACGTGCTGGACATGGTCAGGGGAAACCCTGACTTGTGGCTGGTGGATGTAAGTGCCCTACGGCCTGTTGCTGGATTGCCCTGCCCTTCAGGCCTGTCAGGCCTTGTTCCTCCCTCCATCCCTCTCTTCCTCCCAAACCCCGGTGTCTCGGGCACCTGAAGCCACCTCAAGGCGGCACAGAGGGATGGCAAGGGCAGCTGAGGAAATGGCCGCACTCCAGTGGCTGCGCCACCCTCACCTGTGTCCCCTCCAGGTGCCAAAGATCACGAGCTGCATCCACAAAACCCTGGGATGCATCAAGTCGGTCCCAGCCCGGCAGAGCGTGGAGTCCCTAATGGTCTCCATGGCTGACAAATGCCCTCAGGAGGTGGTGACAACACTGCTGCAGGTCGCTCCAGGAGGAGACAGGTACTGTCCCCAAAAGCCACCAGGGCTTGTTCCCTGTGGGGAGAGGGGCCTGGAGACGCTCTGGCTGCCAGAGCCGAGGAATTCTGCAGGACACACCCGAGGAGCAGGACCCTCCATCCCACCATGCTTTCCAGCCCAGGGGGTCAGCCAGCCCCACAGCAGGCAAAGCTGAACAAGCAAGCCTGAGCCCACCCCACACTCCTGCCCACCCCACAGGGAGCACCAGCTCAGCCCTCTGCTGCTGCCCAGGGCAGCCCAAGCATCCTGCAGGGCTGAGCGCGGCCACGCTGCTGTGGCCAAGGCTGCCCTGCTGACAGAGCGCTCTGGCTTGCAGCACTGCCCTGGCACTGTGGGAGGCGATGTTCTCCGTGCCCCAGACTGTGCGGAACATTTTGAAGGAGCTGCTCAGCCAGCTCTGGGACCTGAAGAGCAGGCTCTTCTGCACACACCTGGAGGACTACTGCCTCGTTCGCTTGGCCGTGAGTTACCGGAAAAAGCCCCCGCTGCCCTGTGCCTGGGCTGCGCTAGGAACCAGGAGCCCCACCAGCTCTGCCGGTCGCTCACTGCTGCCCTGCTTTCAGATGCTGGCCAGCAGAGATCTGGGAGACAGGGCGTTTGCTGCAACCTACCTAGACTTCAGGTTCCTGAAGGAAGAAAGGCCAGCCATGCTCTCCCTGGTGCTCAGGGCCATCATGACACTGTCCGAGAGAGACGAGATGGTGAGTAGGGCGTCGCCAAGGGGAACCATGTTGGCAGCCGAGGGCTGGGCCAGGGGGTGAGGGCTTGACTGCTCCAAAGGCCCTCCCTTCCGTGGTGGAGCCTGCTGGCTGCCTGGGGAGCTTTCCAGGCACGGAGCTGGTCCCAAAAGGGAAACTCTTTTCTTCACACAGGCAAGAAAAATGAAGGTCATCCTGCCAGACCTCATGAGGGTTCTGCTGTTTGGCTATAAGGCTGCCACCACGAAGGCTCTGCTGGTCTTCAGAACCATCATGGCTCAGCTGGAGAGGAGGGAGGCCAGCCACATCGCCGTGCAGATGGCGGAATTCCTCCTGCCCCTCTTGGATGACGTAAGGCTGATGTGGAAGCCTGAGCCCCACGGGTGGCCCTGGGCTCCTGTGGGATGGCTTCTGTGTTGCGCAGCCCAGCACAGCTTCTCCCTGACAGCTGCTCCCGCAGCTCTTCCCACCGTGGCTGCTGAAGCTGGTGGGGGATGCTGGCTGGCTGGGGGGGCACTTGGAGGAACAGGCACTCCCAGAACAAGCCTCTTGAGTGGCCTTTCACGGACCCAGGACAGCAGATCTGGCCCACAACTCCAGCGTGCAGAATGCCGCCCTGGAGCATCTCCCCTCACATCAGCCATGCTGGAGCTTCTGCTCACCACGGGCAGAGAGCTGCTGGTGCTCCAGTCCTACTGTGCTTCTCCCTCCCAGGAGCTGAGCCAGCTGAGAGAGAGCTCCATCAGTCTCTTCAGAGACCTGATGATGATGACGGTGGGGAACGACAAGAGGGAGATGAAGAACATGGTGCGGCTTGGCCTGCTCCCTCTCTTCTTCCGGCTGAGTGACCAAACGCAGAGCGTGGCCAAGGTACACGTTTCAAAGCTCAGCACTGATGCGGGGAAGAGACCCCTGGACGTTTGGGCCAGGGCATGTCCCAGCTCCCTAAGGGCAGAATCAGCCCAAGTCCCAGAGGAGGGAGACACAAGGTCTCCTGCTCCAGACCGGGGTGCCATCTCCAAGCTTCTGATGTTCCACAGGCTGCTGGGGAAGCCCTTCTTGCTGCCGCAGAGCTCCTCAAGTGGAAACCACTCAAGCACCTAGTGCGGACACAGCAGACATGGCAGATTGGAGAGAGCTTGGTGAGGACAACCCCTAAGGCTCAGGGCCCAGGCGGGACTAGGGCTGCCCCACATGTCCGGGCTGTAGGCTCTGCACATGTGCCTCGCCTGCCCTGCTGCAGCCTGGACCTGCATCCTTGTGCCCTGTCCTCAAGAACAGAGCCCCCAAGGGCTCTTCTCTCTGCCCCGCTGCCCTTCCCGTACCCAGCGGGAGGGAGGGCTCTCAGCAACCCTGGGACACCTCAACCTGTGTCTCTCTTTCAGTCTCACCCCACATATCCTGGCTGGGACATGGGAATGGCCGGGGGGGAAAGGGACTGGCTGGGTCTGGGAGCAGGGACTGGTCCAGCCAACTGGGAATGGACAGTGACGTGCCCATCCCCTTGTGCTCTCTCCAGCTGAAGCAGGACAGGAGGAGAGCTCAAGAATTCTTGATTCAGAGCCTGTCGTACCTGAAGGATGCTCAGGCCAGCTTGCGAGAGGCGGCCGTGAGGTTCATCGGTGGGTCACAGTCCCCAGGGTCCCTCTCTTGGCAGCCTGGCTCCAGTCCTCGCCGCTGCCCTGGCAGCAAGGAGCAGCCCTGTGGCTGCCAGAGCCCCGGCTGCCCCGTGCAGGGCATTGGCTTCCCTCTCCCAGTCCTGCCCACGCAGGTGGCCACGGTTCCCGCCTTGCTCAGTCCCACCATCTTGGCCCCTGCTCTTCCCTGGGGCCAGCCCTGATGAGGGGAGGGAGCAGGGGCTGACGCAACTCTGTGCCCAGGGCTCGCTGCACGGCACCTGAGGAATCCAAGCAAGAAGAAGCTGGCTGAGATCTGCAGCGGTGAGTAGGGAGGAAGCATGGTCAAGAGGGAATGCCTGGGGGTCTCTGCAGACGTGGGAGGTCATCTCAACTCTGCTTCTTTCCCTTGCAGCCCTTCAGACCTTGGCAGAAGACCACGAGCCCTCCATCCGCTCCCTGGCAGCTCAAACTGTCATCATCATCCTGAGCTCTTCGAGGGAGCAGCCAAGGCCACGATGGACCCTGCGAGCCCTGTGCTGCCGCTGATGCTGAGCCGTGTGGAGGAGCAGCTCTTCTCAGGAGAGTGGCTGGATTTTAATAAAGAGCCCTTCTTGAAGCTGGGTTTGACATCTGCCTTTTCCAAGGACCCCAGAACGTCTCTGGGTGCACCGGCACTTTGGAGAGCACAACCCAGAATCACAGGCAAGGGTGATGGAGCAGACAGAAGCACTGGCAATGAGCCCGTCCAAGGCAGCGGAGATGAAGTCCACTGGGCCCATGGGGTTTGTTCTTCGAGTCACACGTGGAAATAGCAGGCTTCTCTCGGGTGTCCACATCTGAGCTGGCCTCATGCACTCCTTATGTACCCAGGGATGCTCAGAGACAGAGTCTGCCCCTTTTACACACAGAGGCAGGAGTCACAGTGTCTCTCTCACCTGCTGTTGCCACTCCCAAAGGATGGGAGGCACCTCAGCCCTGCAGTGTGTCACCCTGCCTGCACTCATCTCCGATGTCCCAGCTTTTGCATTTGCTATGGTCAAAGCTGTAGCCCACAGCAGTCCTGAACAGGTATCTATGGACACATGAATGTACGTTTGTTGGCAAAGTGGTGCAAATTCAGTAATATCAGTTTGCCATAACTGACCTGGCTCAAGCCCCGAGGATTTACTCCCTTTTGTTGGAGAGGCACTACGTGGGCACAATCAGGACAAGCTGCAATAACGGCTCAAGCTTGTTCCTAGGTAAGTGCAAGCTGTTTTCAGAGTGATGCTGAGGATTGATGAAAGAATTTGTGAGCTCGTCTGGCTTGTTCAAAAGGAGATATATCCGTTACTGCCACAAGTTTGTCTATAATGCTGTTTCCCTCAACCAGACCACCTGGTATGTTAGTATGGCTTTTTATATGCATTCTAAATACTGGTGCTGTCCTATAATCTAACACATTCCACAAATCTAACAATGCAACAAGGAATTGGAAACTCGCTGCAAAAGAGTTCTATGTATTCTTTGTACAACTCCCACAACATAAAGAGAATCTGCTACCAGATTAACTGGGCAGTTATGTCATTTTTGTAATGCTGCTGAGTGTATTGAGGGCAGTCTCTTTTAAGATGTCCTGTCTGTCCACAAGTGAAACATGCTAGGCCACAAGAAGAAGGGCTTCAACCTTTCATTGCAGGCATAAGTGCTGCAGCCAAGGCCACAGCGTGGGCTTGGGCATGTATTTTTGCCTTTTCTACCTCCTGTTGCATAATTGGTACCCGTGTGCAAGCTTCCACCATCTCTGCTAGAGAAGCAGTTTTTCCCAAACTGGCTAACATCTGTTGGCATTGGGTGTTTGCATTCATCATGGCCAAATCTTTCCCCACAGACGCTTTTGCCTCTGGAGTCAGGTTAGGAGAGGTATCTATAGCTTCTTTTAAACGGTCCACAAACTTCATACAGGGTTCCCCAGGATCCTGCTTTATTGTAGAACAGAGTGGCACAGGGTTACCTATATTTGGTAACTCTTTCACTGCTGCCAGAGCAAGCCCTTGTGTTTGCTGCAAAATCCTTGGATTAAGAGCTGCCTGAGTGGCACCATCCGCATATCGCCCACGACCCATTAACTGGTCCATGCTGGCTAATGGCAATGGATCATCAGCTAGTAAATGAACATTTTCTAATACTGCCAATTCCACCTTCCCCTGCCACTTGTCCAACAACAGCAAATATCCCATTGGAGGAAGCAATAACACCATCAATGCCTTAATATCTGTTGGAGTTAGTACTTGCCCCTTGAAAATTGAATTGATTAGCTGCATCACGTGCTTATTATCCATACCATATTGCATAACTGCACTTTGCAATTGCTTAACCGTTTTCCAATCAAAGGACGACCACTGCCTTTGTCCTCTATTATCTATGTGACTGGCATTGCTATAATACTACCAAGTAACATGATCCCTTCAATTGTTGCATCTCTGATTACCCCTTGCCGACGTTGCCCTGCATTATAAGGATGATCTCGAGGAATATATCTACCCTGATGCACAGGGGCAGCACCCAAATTATCATTACTATCACTGCTATACAATTCCCTTGTGTTTCCCTGTGGATCAGTAAGTCAACGCATATTTGCAAACTGATCTAACTCAAGTTTCCAGCCCTTTTCCATATCGCAATCTCAAACATTCATCTACTTCTCTTACAAACCACATCCCATCTTAAACACATTGTCTAGCCCATTTTTGTATTCGCTCCCTTTTAATACGGAGCTCCTCAGGAGTGAGGTCTAATTCCGCCCCCTCCCTTTCCTGTTTTCCCTGTTTTTCACATTCCCTGACAATTGCTTCCAGCCGGTCCTTAATCACATCTGACGCCTTTGTATATGCTATTAACTGTGAGATTTTACTGTTACCGCCATCTAGTTGTTTCATAGCTTTTAGAACTTCTTGCATCTGGCTCTCCTGCCATCTCAGTAAGTCCTTCAGGCTCTGCACGTGGCTCTCCTCCTGGAAGTCAGGGCGATTCTGCGGTGCTTCATCCTGTTGCTCCATCGAGTCCTGGTCCGCTGGCAATGGTACTTCAGCTGGATTAACTTGTCCGTAAGAACTGAAGGCTGCTGATACCACCTCTTCTGGAAATGGGGAGGAGGGAGAGGGGGGAAGGAAATAGAAGAAATACTGCTTCATTGCTATTTATTACTGAAATGCTCTCTGTTTGGCTATTCCTGAAATCTCTCTAATCATCCACACCAGGCTTTAGGAAAATGCTGCAGAAGAGCCTTGGCTTGTAAGGGCATTTTGGATGTTAATGAGCCCTCTGCTGCCATGCTCCTGAACTGCAGATCCTGAAACAACGAACAAACCTCCAGCAAAGTAAAAGGCAGAAACGATCTCAAGTTTCTGCAGGTGCTTGGGATCCCACAAAGGGGGGATCACTGACACAGCTCTGAAGGAAACAAGCAGTCCGTGTCCCTGGAGGATGGTGAAGCAAAAGCCTGCAGACGCTGGTCACAGGTGGTAAAGGTGATGTGGAGGTGGTTCTGATGCCATGTCAGCCCTTCATGTTTGTTCATCACGAGAATGGCCGAGCCCTGACCCCCAGGGCCTGGCCAAGGAGAACTTTTCTCTCAAATGTTTCTCAAGGCTTTGCCTGTGGTCACTGCGAGGGTATTTGTGTTTGCGATGGGGTTCGGTGCCAAGTGCTGTTGCTTTAACAACAAAGCTGTGGTTTTCTGAGGATTTGGCAATGCCTGTGAGGTCCCCCAAACCCATTCAGCTTCTTTCGTAGGCCTGGCAATGGTCCTCAACCACCTAAGCTGTCTCAGTCCCAAACTTGTTTGAATCCGCAATTTGGATCTGTGCCCCAGCACTCAAATGCACACGTTCCTTCTTCTGCCACCCCAAAATAAAAAAGAAAAGCCAATCTATTCCACATTAGCATGACCAGCCCGTGCTCCTCAGGTGTTCTTCTTGCCTTTAACACACTTACTGCTACGCATAGACCACTCTCTTCCTGCACTGCCATGTCTCTCACTAACCTTTCACTCTTGTGACCTGATGAGTCGCCTCTGTGTCTGTGTCCTTCCTGGAAGGTGTCTGTCCCGAGAAGGGGTTCCAGCTTCTGCCATGAGAGGCACATGAGAGTGTCCATGTGCCTGGGCAGGAAAAGGGTGGCTTTTACCAGACCACCCTTCATCTGAACCACTTAGATATCTTCTTCTGGATGGGGAGAGGGGAGCAGGTTTTTTGTTAGTTTATAGGTGGGTTTGGTTTTTGGTTTTGGTGTTTGCAAAAATGGTTTATCACTGACATCACAGAGTGTTTGGGATTGGAAGGGACCTCGAAAGATCATTTAGTCCAATCCCCCTGCCGAAACAGGAGCGCCTAGATGAGGGTACACAGGAAGGCGTCCAGGCAGGTCTTGAATGTCTCCAGAGTAGGAGACTCCACAACCCCCCTGGGCAGCCTGTTCCAGTGCTCTGTCACCCTCACTGAGAAGAAGTTTCTTCTCAAATTTAAGTGGAACCTTTTGTGTTCCAGTTTGTACCCATTACCCCTTGTCCTATCATTGTTTGTCACCGAGAAGAGCCTGGCTCCATCCTCGTGACACTCACCCTTTATACATGTGTCTGTATCTGAGTAGCTGGCAAAAGTTTTTCAAAAAGGTCTCCTCATAGACATTATTTGATTGAAATAATTGTATTTATTTTTCAGAATAGGCAAGATTCCCTTTTTGGGAAGCATTGTTTGTTGTTTTTTTCTCCACATTGCTTCCTTTGAGAGATGGTGTGAATTTTGGGGTTGTCCTGTGCAGGGACAGGAGTTGGACTCGATGATCCTTGTGGGTGCCTTCCTATTCTGGACATTCTGTGATTCTAAGAACATAGAGAGATGTCAACCGAAGAAACATTCTCATTGCTTACTCCTTCCCATGAACTGATCCCTTGGGCATTTTCAGTATCTCTGGGGCAATGCAAAACAAAAATAGAACCAGAGAACCGTTTTGGTTGGAAGAGACCCTCAGGTTCATTGAGTTCAACCATAACACAACTTTAGCACTAACCCATGTCCCAAGAACCTCGTCTAAATGCCTTTTAAACCGCTCCAGGGATGGTGAATGCACCACTGCCCTGGGCAGCCTGCTCCAATGCCTGACAACCCTTTCCAGGAAGAATTTTTTCCTAATATCCGATCTAAACCTCCCCTGGCACAACTTAGAGGCCATTTCCTCTTGTCCTATAACTTGCTACTTGGGAGAAGAGACCAACACCCTTCCTGCTACAACCTCCTTTCAGGCGGTTGCAAACAGCAATCAGGTCTCCCCTGAGCCTCCTGTTCTCCAGGCTGAACAGCCCCAGCTGCCTCAACCGCTCCCATCACAACTTGTGCTCCAGCCCCTTACCAGCTTCGTTGCCTCCTCTGCACTCTCTGCTCCCTCAATGTCCTTCTGATGATGAGGGGCCCAAAACCGAACACAGGATTCAAGATGGGGCCTCGCCAGTGCCCGGTACAGTGGCACAATCACTTTTCTAGTCCTGCTGGCCACACTATTCCTGATACAAGCCAGGATGCTGGTGGGCTTTTTGGCCACCTGGGCACACGCTGGCTCATCTTCAGCCACTGTCACCAACACGCCCAGGTCCTTTTCCTTTCCAGCCACTCTCCCCTGAGCCTGGAGCGTTCATGGAGTTGTTGTGACCCAAGTGCAGGGCCCGGCACTTGGCCTTGTTAAACCTCATACAATTGGCCTCAGCCCAACCATCCAGCTTGTCCAGGTCCCTCAGTACAGCCATCCAACCCTCCCGCAGATCAACACTCCCACCCAACTTGGTGTCATCTGCAGACTTACTGAGGGTGCACTCAATCCCCTCATCCAGATCTGATAAAGAGATTAAACAGAACTGGCCCCAGTACTGAGCCCTGGGGAACAGCCCTCCTGACCGGCCACCAACTGGATTTGCCTCCGTTCACCACAACTCCCAAAGAGCCCAGCCCTCCAGCCAATTCTTTATCCATCGCAGAGTCTACCCACCCAGCCCATGAGCTGCAGCTTCTCCAGGATAATGCTGTGCGTTATGGTGTCAAAGGCCTTACTGAAGTCTAAGTACACAACATCCGCAGCCTTTCCCTCAGCTACTGCTTGGGTCGTCTTCTTGTAGAACGACATCAGGTTGGTCAAACCTTTCATAAACCCATGTTGACTAGGCCTGATCATACAGTTTTCTTGTAAGTGACGAGTGATTTTACTCAAGATCTGGGTACCTGGAGCACAACTGTTCTGAGTATTAAAGACTGGGGCAAAGAAGGCATTTAGTACCTCAGCCTTTCCACCTTTTTCACCCCTTCACCACCTGGGTTTCTCCTTTCATGCTCGGCCAGCTCCAACACTTTGTCACGTGCTTACATGGTTAGTTTATCCTCAAGCCACTGAGAGCTTCTGTAAGCAGTGAGACAGCAGACACCTGAAACAAAGACCACCCTCTGTGCTACCCACCCTTGGAAAGCCCTAGAAATCTCTACAGAGCCACCAAAGGGGCAGCTTCGCTGCTATTCTGAGCAGCCAGCCAGGTGAACACGAGGCACTGGGACACCGTGGAGGGCAACAGGGAGGTCCCGAGGGGACATGAGGGCAATGGGGGGCCTGGAGACACCCCAAGAACACCCAGGTGCCCAGGGCTGAGCTGGCCTGTGCCTCCCAACGGGACACCCTGCCCCTCCCTGCCCAGGTGCAGGGTCACAGTGGGGCCCATTGTGACCTCACTTGGTGACAACCACTGCACCGCATGTGCTCAGCGCAGCTGCGGGCCCCAGCCCACACTGTCCGGCAGGACGGTGACAGGAGAGGGTGTGCGAGCACGGAGACGGCGAGTAGCCCCCGAGCGACAGCCCACCTCTTTCAGAGAATTGGAGAATCGGAGACTTCTTTTGGTTGGAAGCGACCCCTAAGATCATCGCATCCAACCATATCCTAATTCTAGCTGCCCCCGGCAGACTCCCCTCTGCCCCCGGCAGACTCGTGGCGAGGACTCCTCGAGCACAACCCACGTCTTTGCCCTCTGCCCCAGGCAGGCTCGTGGTGTCGCGCCAAAGCTTCCCCCTTCACCAGCCCAGCCTCTTTCCTCAAACCCGAAAGATGGCAGAGAAACTTCTCAGGGTGGCCCTGAAGGAGGACAGGGCTCCTCAGGAGAGCAGCTCTCCAGTGGAGTCCCATGAGCTATGCCTGGCCCAGCAACTGGAGATGGGTGAGTGAGGGGCCCTGATTTTCTGGAAAGGGTGGGGGCCAGCGAGTGCTCCCTGTTCAACGCCAGGATCACGTTTCCCCGCACGCTGGCAGGGGCGTCCCACGGGTGGTGGGCATGATGCCACCTGAATGCCAGCGCTGCTCTGAGCTGGGAGCCGGCCCCAGCTCAGCCTCTGCGGGCTGAAGCGAGTTCCTCAGCCGCTGCGCTGGAGGCTTCCCGCATCCTGCCTGGCTCCAGCATCGCAGCCCATCTGCCGGGCACCCTTCAGCACTGACATGCAGGGGAAGACTGTGCCAGGGCAGCGGGCACAGGGCTGGAGGGGGGGCAGAGCTCCTTCCTCTGCTCTCTCCTGCCTGCGCACCCTCTCTGTAGCCCTCCCTGCTCTCCTCCTTTCTTAGATGCCAGCTGGTTACCAGTGTACCAGCTGGAACCAGAACATGTGGACGTCATCCGGGCCTTTGTCAGCAGCCCAGAAAAGGTAAGTGCGGCCATTTGGAAGGCGGCTGAGCTGGCGTCTGCCGACAGGGGCTCTGCTGCGGGGCTGCTGGGGGGCGCTGGCTGGGCAGAGCTGCTTCTGCCAGCTCTCCATCCGGCACTGCACCCCCAGTGCTGCGGTGCCGCTGACCGTGTGTCCCCATCTCATGCTCCCTGTTTGTCTCTCTGTCCCCCGGCTGCCAGGACGAGGAACGGAAGCTCCAGTTCCTTAAAAGCATCGCTGTGCTCTTCAGAGCCGCAACGTACAACAGCTTGTGCCAGGGCCTAGAGCTGTTCTGCCAGAGATACAAACTGGCAGAGAATATCAAGGTGAGGGGATAGCCGGTGGCTCCGGGGAAGGGGACAAGGCCCCCAGCAGCGGCGCCCTGTGAGGACAGCGTTGGGCAGGGCAAGGGGCTGCTGGCACTGGGTGCTGGCAAGCTGCCGGGTCTCATCCTGGCTGTGCTCTGCAGGTGCTGCTGGAAGAAGAGCCCAGGGACCAACTGCACACAGCGGTGTGGCGGAGCGCCATGTTTGCCATGACCGAAATGAGGTACCTGCCCATCCCTCCTGGGGACTCCTGCCCCAGAGCCCCAGGTCCACCTGCATGAGGCCTCCAGGCACTGTTCCCCGCACCCGTGTCCGACCGGCCCCTCTCTCTTTGCAGCTTCGTAGAGGCGGTGTTGGAGGGCAAAGAGATAGGCCTCCTCCAAGTGTGCTTCTCCGGCATCTTCCTGCTTCCTCCAAAAGAGGAAATGCAGGACCTGAAACCTTTCCTGTACTTCACGGTAAGTGCTGGGTGACCTACTGGAGCTCCGGTTCCTCGGGGCTGCTCCCTGGTCACCCTGTCCTGTGCTATGACCAGAGATGCAAGGCAGGGCACGGTCTCGACATTACTTTCCCACTCTCGTCCCGTCGTCCCATTCCTGTGGGCCTGGCCACGTCCAGTGCCACAGGCTGCCCTGCCCACAGCACACTGTTTGCCCCTGGGCCTCTCCCAGGCACAGCAAAGCAGCCCCCGAGTCCTACCTTGGTGCTGGGACTCCAGCTCAGTGTCCCGGGGGTGAGAGGGACAGCAGGAAACATGGCCACAACTCGTTGTCTTCCTTGCAGACCATGAAAGGCATGGACACCATGCTATCTGCACTGGTGCTCAACTCTCCTGCCTCCAGAGTCAACGAGAAGATGCAGAGTATCTTCCAGGTCTGGCATGTACAAAGAGCAGGCTTGACAAGGGCTGTTCTTCTCCCTGTGGGACGGGGTGTCCACTGCTGAGTGGACAGTCCCACCCCGTGCCATGCAGAGAGGGCACTGCAGGGTGGTGCCCACCTCCCCGGGCGAACCAGGGGCTGCCCACCAGGCTCTTCCGCAGCACAGTGGCCAGCCACACAGGCTGGCATCTGCCTTCCTGCCTGGCTAGAGGGCTGGCCTGGGGCATCTGTCCCAAGCCTGCCAGGGACCCCAGGGCACGAAACCACTACAGGCTTTGCTCCAGATCAGAGGAAGCCTTAATGGACTGGGCGAGTCCAGCCCAGGACTTGAGCACTGCTGCTTCTGCTGGAGCAGTGGCTGCTCCCAGGGCTCACCAGCAGCTTCTCTCTCCCCAGATGCTCCTGACCTTCACCACCTCTGAGAGGGCATCTGTGCGTGAGAGGGCCGTGGGCAGGATGAGGGTGCTCAGCTTCTTGCTGGCCAACTACTCCTCACTGAAGGTAATGACCAGGCACACCCTGCTCTGCCAGGAGCCAGCTCTGCCCCAGTCCTGTGTCGGCCGGGGCTGCCCAAGGAGCCCGGACGGAGCACAGGTCTGGCAGCTTTCCCCTCATGGGGCTCTTGGGCAAGCCGGGTTCCGCAGGGCCACGCAAACCTCTGACCCACCTGGATGCAACCCTGGGCACACACATGGGTTCAGGGCTTTGGCCCCAGGTGCCCTCAAGCCCTCTGCTCTTCCTCATCCCTTGCCCAGGCCGATCCCAATGAGGAGAGACACGCCTCCCGTGCAGAGATGCAAATGCCAATCATTGGACAGCTGCTGGGACATCTCCTGCTACTCCTCTCCTTCAAGGAAGAAGAGACCGGCCACTTGGCTTTGGACGCTCTTTGTCTCCTCTTCCAATTCAAGTATCAGCAACACTGTAAGAGAAGCTGTGGTGGGATGCATCCCCCTGCACACCAACATCACCCAGTAGCTCTGCTCGTCTTCCTGACGAGTTTGCAACAGACAGTTCTGCTGCTTGCTGGAGGCACCACCTTGTCACCAGCACTGCCCTTCCTCTACTCCTGACCCCCGCGCTCTCTCCCAGGCTCTCGACGGTCCCATGTAGCTCAGCTGCTCCTCAGGAGCATGGACGGCAGCCTCACGCCGCATCTTCCCATCTCTCCCAGTACTGGGGAAGCTGCTGCATCTTGTCGACTCTTCTGTGTTTGCCCCGCTCTTCAGGTGCGACACTGACAGAGGAGAATACACAGCTCCAAGGGGACTGGGAAGCCGAGACCACCTCCTTGCGCACTTCGCCCAGTGCCACTCACATTATCGAGGTAACGAGCTCCCTCCTTGCTGGCACTCTTGGCCGTGGCATCAGCAGGGGAATGGTGAGAGCGAAGGCGTCCACAATCAGCGGGCTGGCGTGGCCTCCCTGTCCCTGCTGAGAGGCTTCCTGCTGTCCCCGAGCAGGGACCATGCGAGGGCTGCGCTCCAGTATCCCAGCAGCGGCCCCCGTCCTCCTGGCCCCCAGCAAGCCCTCCTGGCAGCAGGGTCCGCACCTTGTGCCCGTGACCCCAACAGTCACTGCTGCCCCTGCTGCCAACGTTGCTGCGGGCGCTGCCGCCAGCACTGCCGGGCGCCTCTGCAGGGCTGCTGGCACTGCCCAGCTAAGCAGCAGCTTCAGGGCCCTCAGTGTGACATGGCTGCGCTGCCTCCCTTCCTCCCTTAGTCCTTTGCGGAGTACCTCCAGCCTTCTGAGAGGTCAGACATTGTCCGGGTGTTCATCGAGGCAACGACCGACTCCAGCACCTTTGACAAGGAGGCGGCCAGAAACGTGCTGGACATGGTCAGGGGAAACCCTGACTTGTGGCTGGTGGATGTAAGTGCCCTACGGCCTGTTGCTGGATTGCCCTGCCCTTCAGGCCTGTCAGGCCTTGTTCCTCACTCCATCCCTCTCTTCCTCCCAAACCCCGGTGTCTCGGGCACCTGAAGCCACCTCAAGGCGGCACAGAGGGATGGCAAGGGCAGCTGAGGAAATGGCCGCACTCCAGTGGCTGCGCCACCCTCACCTGTGTCCCCTCCAGGTGCCAAAGATCACGAGCTGCATCCACAAAACCCTGGGATGCATCAAGTCGGTCCCAGCCCGGCAGAGCGTGGAGTCCCTAATGGTCTCCATGGCTGACAAATGCCCTCAGGAGGTGGTGACAACACTGCTGCAGGTCGCTCCAGGAGGAGACAGGTACTGTCCCCAAAAGCCACCAGGGCTTGTTCCCTGTGGGGAGAGGGGCCTGGAGACGCTCTGGCTGCCAGAGCCGAGGAATCCTGCAGGACACACCCGAGGAGCAGGACCCTCCATCCCACCATGCTTTCCAGCCCAGGGGGTCAGCCAGGCCCACAGCAGGCAAAGCTGAACAAGCAAGCCTGAGCCCACCCCACACTCCTGCCCACCCCACAGGGAGCACCAGCTCAGCCCTCTGCTGCTGCCCAGGGCAGCCCAAGCATCCTGCAGGGCTGAGCGCGGCCACGCTGCTGTGGCCAAGGCTGCCCTGCTGACAGAGCGCTCTGGCTTGCAGCACTGCCCTGGCACTGTGGGAGGCGATGTTCTCCGTGCCCCAGACTGTGCGGAACATTTTGAAGGAGCTGCTCAGCCAGCTCTGGGACCTGAAGAGCAGGCTCTTCTGCACACACCTGGAGGACTACTGCCTCGTTCGCTTGGCCGTGAGTTACCGGAAAAAGCCCCCGCTGCCCTGTGCCTGGGCTGCGCTAGGAACCAGGAGCCCCACCAGCTCTGCCGGTCGCTCACTGCTGCCCTGCTTTCAGATGCTGGCCAGCAGAGATCTGGGAGACAGGGCGTTTGCTGCAACCTACCTAGACTTCAGGTTCCTGAAGGAAGAAAGGCCAGCCATGCTCTCCCTGGTGCTCAGGGCCATCATGACACTGTCCGAGAGAGACGAGATGGTGAGTAGGGCGTCGCCAAGGGGAACCATGTTGGCAGCCGAGGGCTGGGCCAGGGGGTGAGGGCTTGACTGCTCCAAAGGCCCTCCCTTCCGTGGTGGAGCCTGCTGGCTGCCTGGGGAGCTTTCCAGGCACGGAGCTGGTCCCAAAAGGGAAACTCTTTTCTTCACACAGGCAAGAAAAATGAAGGTCATCCTGCCAGACCTCATGAGGGTTCTGCTGTTTGGCTATAAGGCTGCCACCACGAAGGCTCTGCTGGTCTTCAGAACCATCATGGCTCAGCTGGAGAGGAGGGAGGCCAGCCACATCGCCGTGCAGATGGCGGAATTCCTCCTGCCCCTCTTGGATGACGTAAGGCTGATGTGGAAGCCTGAGCCCCACGGGTGGCCCTGGGCTCCTGTGGGATGGCTTCTGTGTTGCGCAGCCCAGCACAGCTTCTCCCTGACAGCTGCTCCCGCAGCTCTTCCCACCGTGGCTGCTGAAGCTGGTGGGGGATGCTGGCTGGCTGGGGGGGCACTTGGAGGAACAGGCACTCCCAGAACAAGCCTCTTGAGTGGCCTTTCACGGACCCAGGACAGCAGATCTGGCCCACAACTCCAGCGTGCAGAATGCCGCCCTGGAGCATCTCCCCTCACATCAGCCATGCTGGAGCTTCTGCTCACCACGGGCAGAGAGCTGCTGGTGCTCCAGTCCTACTGTGCTTCTCCCTCCCAGGAGCTGAGCCAGCTGAGAGAGAGCTCCATCAGCCTCTTCAGAGACCTGATGATGATGGCGGTGGGGAACGACAAGAGGGAGATGAAGAACATGGTGCGGCTTGGCCTGCTCCCTCTCTTCTTCCGGCTGAGTGACCAAACGCAGAGCGTGGCCAAGGTACACGTTTCAAAGCTCAGCACTGATGCGGGGAAGAGACCCCTGGACGTTTGGGCCAGGGCATGTCCCAGCTCCCTAAGGGCAGAATCAGCCCAAGTCCCAGAGGAGGGAGACACAAGGTCTCCTGCTCCAGACCGGGGTGCCATCTCCAAGCTTCTGATGTTCCACAGGCTGCTGGGGAAGCCCTTCTTGCTGCCGCAGAGCTCCTCAAGTGGAAACCACTCAAGCACCTAGTGCGGACACAGCAGACATGGCAGATTGGAGAGAGCTTGGTGAGGACAACCCCTAAGGCTCAGGGCCCAGGCGGGACTAGGGCTGCCCCACATGTCTGGGCTGTAGGCTCTGCACATGTGCCTCGCCTGCCCTGCTGCAGCCTGGACCTGCATCCTTGTGCCCTGTCCTCGAGAACAGAGCCCCCAAGGGCTCTTCTCTCTGCCCCACTGCCCTTCCTGTACCCAGCGGGAGGGAGGTCTCTCAGCAACCCTGGGACACCTCAACCTGTGTCTCTCTTTCAGTCTCACCCCACATATCCTGGCTGGGACATGGGAATGGCCGGGGGGGAAAGGGACTGGCTGGGTCTGGGAGCAGGGACTGGTCCAGCCAACTGGGAATGGACAGTGACGTGCCCATCCCCTTGTGCTCTCTCCAGCTGAAGCAGGACAGGAGGAGAGCTCAAGAATTCTTGATTCAGAGCCTGTCGTACCTGAAGGATGCTCAGGCCAGCTTGCGAGAGGCGGCCGTGAGGTTCATCGGTGGGTCACAGTCCCCAGGGTCCCTCTCTTGGCAGCCTGGCCCCAGTCCTCGCCGCTGCCCTGGCAGCAAGGAGCAGCCCTGTGGCTGCCAGAGCCCCGGCTGCCCCGTGCAGGGCATTGGCTTCCCTCTCCCAGTCCTGCCCACGCAGGTGGCCACGGTTCCCGCCTTGCTCAGTCCCACCATCTTGGCCCCTGCTCTTCCCTGGGGCCAGCCCTGATGAGGGGAGGGAGCAGGGGCTGACGCAACTCTGTGCCCAGGGCTCGCTGCACGGCACCTGAGGAATCCAAGCAAGAAGAAGCTGGCTGAGATCTGCAGCGGTGAGTAGGGAGGAAGCATGGTCGAGAGGGAATGCCTGGGGGTCTCTGCAGACGTGGGAGGTCATCTCAACTCTGCTTCTTTCCCTTGCAGCCCTTCAGACCTTGGCAGAAGACCATGAGCCCTCCATCCGCTCCCTGGTAGCTCAAACTGTCATCATCATCCTGAGCTCTTCGAGGGAGCAGCCAAGGCCACGATGGACCCTGCGAGCCCTGTGCTGCCGCTGATGCTGAGCCGTGTGGAGGAGCAGCTCTTCTCAGGAGAGTGGCTGGATTTTAATAAAGAGCCCTTCTTGAAGCTGGGTTTGACATCTGCCTTTTCCAAGGACCCCAGAACGTCTCTGAGTGCACCGGCACTTTGGAGAGCACAACCCAGAATCACAGGCAAGGGTGATGGAGCAGACAGAAGCACTGGCAATGAGCCCGTCCAAGGCAGCGGAGATGAAGTCCACTGGGCCCATGGGGTTTGTTCTTCGAGTCACACGTGGAAATAGCAGGCTTCTCTCAGGTGTCCACATCTGAGCTGGCCTCATGCACTCCTTATGTACCCAGGGATGCTCAGAGACAGAGTCTGCCCCTTTTACACACAGAGGCAGGAGTCACAGTGTCTCTCTCACCTGCTGTTGCCACTCCCAAAGGATGGGAGGCACCTCAGCCCTGCAGTGTGTCAGCCTGCCTGCACTCATCTCCGATGTCCCAGCTTTTGCATTTGCTATGGTCAAAGCTGTAGCCCACAGCAGTCCTGAACAGGTATCTATGGACACATGAATGTACTTTTGTTGGCAAAGTGGTGCAAATTCAGTAATATCAGTTTGCCATAACTGACCTGGCTCAAGCCCCGAGGATTTACTCCCTTTTGTTGGAGAGGCACTACGTGGGCACAATCAGGACAAGCTGCAATAACGGCTCAAGCTTGTTCCTAGGTAAGTGCAAGCTGTTTTCAGAGTGATGCTGAGGATTGATGAAAGAATTTGTGAGCTCGTCTGGCTTGTTCAAAAGGAGATATATCCGTTACTACCACAAGTTTGTCTATAATGCTGTTTCCCTCAACCAGACCACCTGGTATGTTAGTATGGCTTTTTATATGCATTATAAATACTGGTGCTGTCCTATAATCTAACACATTCCACAAATCTAACAATGCAACAAGGAGTTGGAAACTCGCTGCAAAAGAGTTCTATGTATTCTTTGTACAACTCCCACAACATAAAGAGAATCTGCTACCAGATTAACTGGGCAGTTATGTCATTTTTGTAATGCTGCTGAGTGTATTGAGGGCAGTCTCTTTTAAGATGTCCTGTCTGTCCACAAGTGAAACATGCTAGGCCACAAGAAGAAGGGCTTCAACCTTTCATTGCAGGCATAAGTGCTGCAGCCAAGGCCACAGCGTGGGCTTGGGCATGTATTTTTGCCTTTTCTACCTCCTGTTGCATAATTGGTACCCGTGTGCAAGCTTCCACCATCTCTGCTAGAGAAGCAGTTTTTCCCAAACCGGCTAACATCTGTTGGCATTGGGCGTTTGCATTCATCATGGCCAAATCTTTCCCCACAGACGCTTTTGCCTCTGGAGTCAGGTTAGGAGAGGTATCTATAGCTTCTTTTAAATGGTCCACAAACTTCATATAGGGTTCCCCAGGATCCTGCTTTATTGTAGAACAGAGTGGCACAGGGTTACCTATATTTGGTAACTCTTTCACTGCTGCCAGAGCAAGCCCTTGTGTTTGCTGCAAAATCCTTGGATTAAGAGCTGCCTGAGTGGCACCATCCGCATATCGCCCACGACCCATTAACTGGTCCATGCTGGCTAATGGCAATGGATCATCAGCTAGTAAATGAACATTTTCTAATACTGCCAATTCCACCTTCCCCTGCCACTTGTCCAACAACAGCAAATATCCCATTGGAGGAAGCAATAACACCATCAATGCCTTAATATCTGTTGGAGTTAGTACTTGCCCCTTGAAAATTGAATTGATTAGCTGCATCACGTGCTTATTATCCATACCATATTGCATAACTGCACTTTGCAATTGCTTAACCGTTTTCCAATCAAAGGACGACCACTGCCTTTGTCCTCTATTATCTATGTGACTGGCATTGCTATAATACTACCAAGTAACATGATCCCTTCAATTGTTGCATCTCTGATTACCCCTTGCCGACGTTGCCCTGCATTATAAGGATGATCTCGAGGAATATATCTACCCTGATGCACAGGGGCAGCACCCAAATTATCATTACTATCACTGCTATACAATTCCCTTGTGTTTCCCTGTGGATCAGTAAGTCAACGCATATTTGCAAACTGATCTAACTCAAGTTTCCAGCCCTTTTCCATATCGCAATCTCAAACATTCATCTACTTCTCTTACAAACCACATCCCATCTTAAACACATTGTCTAGCCCATTTTTGTATTCGCTCCCTTTTAATACGGAGCTCCTCAGGAGTGAGGTCTAATTCCGCCCCCTCCCTTTCCTGTTTTCCCTGTTTTTCACATTCCCTGACAATTGCTTCCAGCCGGTCCTTAATCACATCTGACGCCTTTTTATATGCTATTAACTGTGAGATTTTACTGTTACCGCCATCTAGTTGTTTCATAGCTTTTAGAACTTCTTGCATCTGGCTCTCCTGCCATCTCAGTAAGTCCTTCAGGCTCTGCACGTGGCTCTCCTCCTGGAAGTCAGGGCGATTCTGCGGTGCTTCATCCTGTTGCTCCATCGAGTCCTGGTCCGCTGGCAATGGTACTTCAGCTGGATTAACTTGTCCGTAAGAACTGAAGGCTGCTGATACCACCTCTTCTGGAAATGGGGAGGAGGGAGAGGGGGGAAGGAAATAGAAGAAATACTGCTTCATTGCTATTTATTACTGAAATGCTCTCTGTTTGGCTATTCCTGAAATCTCTCTAATCATCCACACCAGGCTTTAGGAAAATGCTGCAGAAGAGCCTTGGCTTGTAAGGGCATTTTGGATGTTAATGAGCCCTCTGCTGCCATGCTCCTGAACTGCAGATCCTGAAACAATGAACAAACCTCCAGCAAAGTAAAAGGCAGAAACGATCTCAAGTTTCTGCAGGTGCTTGGGATCCCACAAAGGGGGGATCACTGACACAGCTCTGAAGGAAACAAGCAGTCCGTGTCCCTGGAGGATGGTGAAGCAAAAGCCTGCAGACGCTGGTCACAGGTGGTAAAGGTGATGTGGAGGTGGTTCTGATGCCATGTCAGCCCTTCATGTTTGTTCATCACGAGAATGGCCGAGCCCTGACCCCCAGGGCCTGGCCAAGGAGACCTTTTCTCTCAAATGTTTCTCAAGGCTTTGCCTGAGGTCACTGCGAGGGTATTTGTGTTTGCGATGGGGTTCGGTGCCAAGTGCTGTTGCTTTAACAACAAAGCTGTGGTTTTCTGAGGATTTGGCAATGCCTGTGAGGTCCCCCAAACCCATTCAGCTTCTTTCGTAGGCCTGGCAATGGTCCTCAACCACCTAAGCTGTCTCAGTCCCAAACTTGTTTGAATCCGCAATTTGGATCTGTGCCCCAGCACTCAAATGCACACGTTCCTTCTTCTGCCACCCCAAAATAAAAAAGAAAAGCCAATCTATTCCACATTAGCATGACCAGCCCGTGCTCCTCAGGTGTTCTTCTTGCCTTTAACACACTTACTGCTACGCATAGACCACTCTCTTCCTGCACTGCCATGTCTCTCACTAACCTTTCACTCTTGTGACCTGATGAGTCACCTCTGTGTCTGTGTCCTTCCTGGAAGGTGTCTGTCCCGAGAAGGGGTTCCAGCTTCTGCCATGAGAGGCACATGAGAGTGTCCATGTGCCTGGGCAGGAAAAGGGTGGCTTTTACCAGACCACCCTTCATCTGAACCACTTAGATATCTTCTTCTGGATGGGGAGAGGGGAGCAGGTTTTTTGTTAGTTTATAGGTGGGTTTGGTTTTTGGTTTTGGTGTTTGCAAAAATGGTTTATCACTGACATCACAGAGTGTTTGGGATTGGAAGGGACCTCGAAAGATCATTTAGTCCAATCCCCCTGCCGAAGCAGGAACGCCTAGATGAGGGTACACAGGAATGTGTCCAGGCAGGTCTTGAATGCCTCCAGAGTAGGAGACTCCACAACCCCCCTGGGCAGCCTGTTCCAGTGTTCTGTCACCCTCACTGAGAAGAAGTTTCTTCTCAAATTTAAGTGGAACCTTTTGTGTTCCAGTTTGTACCCATTACCCCTTGTCCTATCATTGTTTGTCACCGAGAAGAGCCTGGCTCCATCCTCGTGACACTCACCCTTTATACATGTGTCTGTATCTGAGTAGCTGGCAAAAGTTTTTCAAAAAGGTCTCCTCATAGACATTATTTGATTGAAATAATTGTATTTATTTTTCAGAATAGGCAAGATTCCCTTTTTGGGAAGCATTGTTTGTTGTTTTTTTTTCCACATTGCTTCCTTTGAGAGATGGTGTGAATTTTGGGGTTGTCCTGTGCAGGGACAGGAGTTGGACTCGATGATCCTTGTGGGTGCCTTCCTACTCTGGACATTCTGTGATTCTAAGAACATAGAGAGATGTCAACCGAAGAAACATTCTCATTGCTTACTCCTTCCCATGAACTGATCCCTTGGGCATTTTCAGTATCTCTGGGGCAATGCAAAACAAAAATAGAACCAGAGAACCGTTTTGGTTGGAAGAGACCCTCAGGTTCATTGAGTTCAACCATAACACAACTTTAGCACTAACCCATGTCCCAAGAACCTCGTCTAAATGCCTTCTAAACCGCTCCAGGGATGGTGAATGCACCACTGCCCTGGGCAGCCTGCTCCAATGCCTGACAACCCTCTCCAGGAAGAATTTTTTCCTAATATCCGATCTAAACCTCCCCTGGCACAACTTAGAGGCCGTTTCCTCTTGTCCTATAACTTGCTACTTGGGAGAAGAGACCAACACCCTTCCTGCTACAACCTCCTTTCAGGCGGTTGCAAACAGCAATCAGGTCTCCCCTGAGCCTCCTGTTCTCCAGGCTGAACAGCCCCAGCTGCCTCAACCGCTCCCATCACAACTTGTGCTCCAGCCCCTTACCAGCTTCATTGCCTCCTCTGCACTCTCTGCTCCCTCAATGTCCTTCTGATGATGAGGGGCCCAAAACTGAACACAGGATTCAAGATGGGGCCTCGCCAGTGCCCGGTACAGTGGCACAATCACTTTTCTAGTCCTGCTGGCCACACTATTCCTGATACAAGCCAGGATGCTGGTGGGCTTTTTGGCCACCTGGGCACACGCTGGCTCATCTTCAGCCACTGTCACCAACACGCCCAGGTCCTTTACCTTTCCAGCCACTCTCCCCTGAGCCTGGAGCGTTCATGGAGTTGTTGTGACCCAAGTGCAGGGCCCGGCACTTGGCCTTGTTAAACCTCATACAATTGGCCTCAGCCCAACCATCCAGCTGGTCCAGGTCCCTCAGTACAGCCATCCAACCCTCCCGCAGATCAACACTCCCACCCAACTTGGTGTCATCTGCAGACTTACTGAGGGTGCACTCAATCCCCTCATCCAGATCTGATAAAGAGATTAAACAGAACTGGCCCCAGTACTGAGCCCTGGGGAACAGCCCTCCTGACCGGCCACCAACTGGATTTGCCTCCGTTCACCACAACTCCCAAAGAGCCCAGCCCTCCAGCCAATTCTTTATCCATCGCAGAGTCTACCCACCCAGCCCATGAGCTGCAGCTTCTCCAGGATAATGCTGTGCGTTATGGTGTCAAAGGCCTTACTGAAGTCTAAGTACACAACATCCGCAGCCTTTCCCTCAGCTACTGCTTGGGTCGTCTTCTTGTCGAACGACATCAGGTTGGTCAAACCTTTCATAAACCCATGTTGACTAGGCTTGATCATACGGTTTTCTTGTAAGTGACGAGTGATGTTACTCAAGATCTGGGTACCTGGAGCACAACTGTTCTGAGTATTAAAGACTGGGGCAAAGAAGGCATTTAGTACCTCAGCCTTTCCACCTTTTTCAGCCCTTCACCACCTGGGTTTCTCCTTTCATGCTCGGCCAGCTCCAACACTTTGTCACGTGTTTACATGGTTAGTTTATCCTCAAGCCACTGAGAGCTTCTGTAAGCAGTGAGACAGCAGACACCTGAAACAAAGACCACCCTCTGTGCTACCCACCCTTGGAAAGCCCTAGAAATCTCTACAGAGCCACCAAAGGAGCAGCTTCGCTGCTATTCTGAGCAGCCAGCCAGCTGAACACGAGGCACTGGGACACCGTGGAGGGCAACAGGGAGGTCCCGAGGGGACATGAGGGCAATGGGGGGCCTGGAGACACCCCAAGAACACCCAGGTGCCCAGGGCTGAGCTGGCCTGTGCCTCCCAACGGGACACCCTGCCCCTCCCTGCCCAGGTGCAGGGTCACAGTGGGGCCCATTGTGACCTCACTTGGTGACAACCACTGCACCGCACGTGCTCAGCGCAGCTGCGGGCCCCAGCCCACACTGTCCGGCAGGACGGTGACAGGAGAGGGTGTGCGAGCACGGAGACGGCGAGTAGCCCCCGAGCGACAGCCCACCTCTCTCAGAGAATTGGAGAATCGGAGACTTCTTTTGGTTGGAAGCGACCCCTAAGATCATCGCATCCAACCATATCCTAATTCTAGCTGCCCCCGGCAGACTCCCCTCTGCCCCCGGCAGACTCGTGGCGAGGACTCCTCGAGCACAACCCACGTCTTTGCCCTCTGCCCCAGGCAGGCTCGTGGTGTCGCGCCAAAGCTTCCCCCTTCACCAGCCCAGCCTCTTTCCTCAAACCCGAAAGATGGCAGAGAAACTTCTCAGGGTGGCCCTGAAGGAGGACAGGGCTCCTCAGGAGAGCAGCTCTCCAGTGGAGTCCCATGAGCTATGCCTGGCCCAGCAACTGGAGATGGGTGAGTGAGGGGCCCTGATTTTCTGGAAAGGGTGGGGGCCAGCGAGTGCTCCCTGTTCAACGCCAGGATCACGTTTCCCCGCACGCTGGCAGGGGCGTCCCACGGGTGGTGGGCATGATGCCACCTGAATGCCAGCGCTGCTCTGAGCTAGGACCCAGCCCCAGCTCAGCCTCTGCGGGCTGAAGCGAGTTCCTCAGCCGCTGCGCTGGAGGCTTCCCGCATCCTGCCTGGCTCCATCATCGCAGCCCATCTGCCAGGCACCCTTCAGCACTGACACGCAGGGGAAGACTGTGCCAGGGCAGCGGGCACAGGGCTGGAGGGGGGGCAGAGCTCCTTCCTCTGCTCTCTCCTGCCTGCGCACCCTCTCTGTAGCCCTCCCTGCTCTCCTCCTTTCTTAGATGCCAGCTGGTTACCAGTGTACCAGCTGGAACCAGAACATGTGGACGTCATCCGGGCCTTTGTCAGCAGCCCAGAAAAGGTAAGTGCGGCCATTTGGAAGGCGGCTGAGCTGGCGTCTGCCGACAGGGGCTCTGCTGCGGGGCTGCTGGGGGGCGCTGGCTGGGCAGAGCTGCTTCTGCCAGCTCTCCATCCGGCACTGCACCCCCAGTGCTGCGGTGCCGCTGACCGTGTGTCCCCATCTCATGCTCCCTGTTTGTCTCTCTGTCCCCCGGCTGCCAGGACGAGGAATGGAAGCTCCAGTTCCTTAAAAGCATCGCTGTGCTCTTCAGAGCCGCAACGTACAACAGCTTGTGCCAGGGCCTAGAGCTGTTCTGCCAGAGATACAAACTGGCAGAGAATATCAAGGTGAGGGGATAGCCGGTGGCTCCGGGGAAGGGGACAAGGCCCCCAGCAGCGGCGCCCTGTGAGGACAGCGTTGGGCAGGGCAAGGGGCTGCTGGCACTGGGTGCTGGCAAGCTGCCGGGTCTCATCCTGGCTGTGCTCTGCAGGTGCTGCTGGAAGAAGAGCCCAGGGACCAACTGCACACAGCGGTGTGGCGGAGCGCCATGTTTGCCATGACCGAAATGAGGTACCTGCCCATCCCTCCTGGGGACTCCTGCCCCAGAGCCCCAGGTCCACCTGCACGAGGCCTCCAGGCACTGCTCCCCGCACCCGTGTCCGACCGGCCCCTCTCTCTTTGCAGCTTCGTAGAGGCGGTGTTGGAGGGCAAAGAGATAGGCCTCCTCCAAGTGTGCTTCTCCGGCATCTTCCTGCTTCCTCCAAAAGAGGAAATGCAGGACCTGAAACCTTTCCTGTACTTCACGGTAAGTGCTGGGTGACCTACTGGAGCTCCGGTCCCTCGGGGCTGCTCCCTGGTCACCCTGTCCTGTGCTATGACCAGAGATGCAAGGCAGGGCACGGTCTCGACATTACTTTCCCACTCTCGTCCCGTCGTCCCATTCCTGTGGGCCTGGCCACGTCCAGTGCCACAGGCTGCCCTGCCCACAGCACACTGTTTGCCCCTGGGCCTCTCCCAGGCACAGCAAAGCAGCCCCCGAGTCCTACCTTGGTGCTGGGACTCCAGCTCAGTGTCCCGGGGGTGAGAGGGACAGCAGGAAACATGGCCACAACTCGTTGTCTTCCTTGCAGACCATGAAAGGCATGGACACCATGCTATCTGCACTGGTGCTCAACTCTCCTGCCTCCAGAGTCAACGAGAAGATGCAGAGTATCTTCCAGGTCTGGCATGTACAAAGAGCAGGCTTGACAAGGGCTGTTCTTCTCCCTGTGGGACGGGGTGTCCACTGCTGAGTGGACAGTCCCACCCCGTGCCATGCAGAGAGGGCACTGCAGGGTGGTGCCCACCTCCCCGGGCGAACCAGGGGCTGCCCACCAGGCTCTTCCGCAGCACAGTGGCCAGCCACACAGGCTGGCATCTGCCTTCCTGCCTGGCTAGAGGGCTGGCCTGGGGCATCTGTCCCAAGCCTGCCAGGGACCCCAGGGCACGAAACCACTACAGGCTTTGCTCCAGATCAGAGGAAGCCTTAATGGACTGGGCGAGTCCAGCCCAGGACTTGAGCACTGCTGCTTCTGCTGGAGCAGTGGCTGCTCCCAGGGCTCACCAGCAGCTTCTCTCTCCCCAGATGCTCCTGACCTTCACCACCTCTGAGAGGGCATCTGTGCGTGAGAGGGCCGTGGGCAGGATGAGGGTGCTCAGCTTCTTGCTGGCCAACTACTCCTCACTGAAGGTAATGACCAGGCACACCCTGCTCTGCCAGGAGCCAGCTCTGCCCCAGTCCTGTGTCGGCCGGGGCTGCCCAAGGAGCCCGGACGGAGCACAGGTCTGGCAGCTTTCCCCTCATGGGGCTCTTGGGCAAGCCGGGTTCCGCAGGGCCACGCAAACCTCTGACCCACCTGGATGCAACCCTGGGCACACACATGGGTTCAGGGCTTTGGCCCCAGGTGCCCTCAAGCCCTCTGCTCTTCCTCATCCCTTGCCCAGGCCGATCCCAATGAGGAGAGACACGCCTCCCGTGCAGAGATGCAAATGCCAATCATTGGACAGCTGCTGGGACATCTCCTGCTACTCCTCTCCTTCAAGGAAGAAGAGACCGGCCACTTGGCTTTGGACGCTCTTTGTCTCCTCTTCCAATTCAAGTATCAGCAACACTGTAAGAGAAGCTGTGGTGGGATGCATCCCCCTGCACACCAACATCACCCAGTAGCTCTGCTCGTCTTCCTGACGAGTTTGCAACAGACAGTTCTGCTGCTTGCTGGAGGCACCACCTTGTCACCAGCACTGCCCTTCCTCTACTCCTGACCCCCGCGCTCTCTCCCAGGCTCTCGACGGTCCCATGTAGCTCAGCTGCTCCTCAGGAGCATGGACGGCAGCCTCACGCCGCATCTTCCCATCTCTCCCAGTACTGGGGAAGCTGCTGCATCTTGTCGACTCTTCTGTGTTTGCCCCGCTCTTCAGGTGCGACACTGACAGAGGAGAATACACAGCTCCAAGGGGACTGGGAAGCCGAGACCACCTCCTTGCGCACTTCGCCCAGCGCCACTCACATTATCGAGGTAACGAGCTCCCTCCTTGCTGGCACTCTTGGCCGTGGCATCAGCAGGGGAATGGTGAGAGCGAAGGCGTCCACAATCAGCGGGCTGGCGTGGCCTCCCTGTCCCTGCTGAGAGGCTTCCTGCTGTCCCCGAGCAGGGACCATGCGAGGGCTGCGCTCCAGTATCCCAGCAGCGGCCCCCGTCCTCCTGGCCACCAGCAAGCCCTCCTGGCAGCAGGGTCCGCACCTTGTGCCCGTGACCCCAACAGTCACTGCTGCCCCTGCTGCCAGCGTTGCTGCGGGCGCTGCCGCCAGCACTGCCGGGCGCCTCTGCAGGGCTGCTGGCACTGCCCAGCTAAGCAGCAGCTTCAGGGCCCTCAGTGTGACATGGCTGCGCTGCCTCCCTTCCTCCCTTAGTCCTTTGCGGAGTACCTCCAGCCTTCTGAGAGGTCAGACATTGTCCGGGTGTTCATCGAGGCAACGACCGACTCCAGCACCTTTGACAAGGAGGCGGCCAGAAACGTGCTGGACATGGTCAGGGGAAACCCTGACTTGTGGCTGGTGGATGTAAGTGCCCTACGGCCTGTTGCTGGATTGCCCTGCCCTTCAGGCCTGTCAGGCCTTGTTCCTCACTCCATCCCTCTCTTCCTCCCAAACCCCGGTGTCCCGGGCACCTGAAGCCACCTCAAGGCGGCACAGAGGGATGGCAAGGGCAGCTGAGGAAATGGCCGCACTCCAGTGGCTGCGCCACCCTCACCTGTGTCCCCTCCAGGTGCCAAAGATCACGAGCTGCATCCACAAAACCCTGGGATGCATCAAGTCGGTCCCAGCCCGGCAGAGCGTGGAGTCCCTAATGGTCTCCATGGCTGACAAATGCCCTCAGGAGGTGGTGACAACACTGCTGCAGGTCGCTCCAGGAGGAGACAGGTACTGTCCCCAAAAGCCACGAGGGCTTGTTCCCTGTGGGGAGAGGGGCCTGGAGACGCTCTGGCTGCCAGAGCCGAGGAATCCTGCAGGACACACCCGAGGAGCAGGACCCTCCATCCCACCATGCTTTCCAGCCCAGGGGGTCAGCCAGGCCCACAGCAGGCAAAGCTGAACAAGCAAGCCTGAGCCCACCCCACACTCCTGCCCACCCCACAGGGAGCACCAGCTCAGCCCTCTGCTGCTGCCCAGGGCAGCCCAAGCATCCTGCAGGGCTGAGCGCGGCCACGCTGCTGTGGCCAAGGCTGCCCTGCTGACAGAGCGCTCTGGCTTGCAGCACTGCCCTGGCACTGTGGGAGGCGATGTTCTCCGTGCCCCAGACTGTGCGGAACATTTTGAAGGAGCTGCTCAGCCAGCTCTGGGACCTGAAGAGCAGGCTCTTCTGCACACACCTGGAGGACTACTGCCTCGTTCGCTTGGCCGTGAGTTACCGGAAAAAGCCCCCGCTGCCCTGTGCCTGGGCTGCGCTAGGAACCAGGAGCCCCACCAGCTCTGCCGGTCGCTCACTGCTGCTCTGCTTTCAGATGCTGGCCAGCAGAGATCTGGGAGACAGGGCGTTTGCTGCAACCTACCTAGACTTCAGGTTCCTGAAGGAAGAAAGGCCAGCCATGCTCTCCCTGGTGCTCAGGGCCATCATGACACTGTCAGAGAGAGACGAGATGGTGTGTAGGGTGTCACCAAGGGGAACCATGTTGGCAGCCGAGGGCTGGGCCAGGGGGTGAGGGCTTGACTGCTCCAAAGGCCCTCCCTTCCGTGGTGGAGCCTGCTGGCTGCCTGGGGAGCTTTCCAGGCACGGAGCTGGTCCCAAAAGGGAAACTCTTTTCTTCACACAGGCAAGAAAAATGAAGGTCATCCTGCCAGACCTCATGAGGGTTCTGCTGTTTGGCTATAAGGCTGCCACCACGAAGGCTCTGCTGGTCTTCAGAACCATCATGGCTCAGCTGGAGAGGAGGGAGGCCAGCCACATCGCCGTGCAGATGGCGGAATTCCTCCTGCCCCTCTTGGATGACGTAAGGCTGATGTGGAAGCCTGAGCCCCACGGGTGGCCCTGGGCTCCTGTGGGATGGCTTCTGTGTTGCGCAGCCCAGCACAGCTTCTCCCTGACAGCTGCTCCCGCAGCTCTTCCCACCGTGGCTGCTGAAGCTGGTGGGGGATGCTGGCTGGCTGGGGGGGCACTTGGAGGAACAGGCACTCCCAGAACAAGCCTCTTGAGTGGCCTTTCACGGACCCAGGACAGCAGATCTGGCCCACAACTCCAGCGTGCAGAATGCCGCCCTGGAGCATCTCCCCTCACATCAGCCATGCTGGAGCTTCTGCTCACCACGGGCAGAGAGCTGCTGGTGCTCCAGTCCTACTGTGCTTCTCCCTCCCAGGAGCTGAGCCAGCTGAGAGAGAGCTCCATCAGCCTCTTCAGAGACCTGATGATGATGGCGGTGGGGAACGACAAGAGGGAGATGAAGAACATGGTGCGGCTTGGCCTGCTCCCTCTCTTCTTCCGGCTGAGTGACCAAACGCAGAGCGTGGCCAAGGTACACGTTTCAAAGCTCAGCACTGATGCGGGGAAGAGACCCCTGGACGTTTGGGCCAGGGCATGTCCCAGCTCCCTAAGGGCAGAATCAGCCCAAGTCCCAGAGGAGGGAGACACAAGGTCTCCTGCTCCAGACCGGGGTGCCATCTCCAAGCTTCTGATGTTCCACAGGCTGCTGGGGAAGCCCTTCTTGCTGCCGCAGAGCTCCTCAAGTGGAAACCACTCAAGCACCTAGTGCGGACACAGCAGACATGGCAGATTGGAGAGAGCTTGGTGAGGACAACCCCTAAGGCTCAGGGCCCAGGCGGGACTAGGGCTGCCCCACATGTCTGGGCTGTAGGCTCTGCACATGTGCCTCGCCTGCCCTGCTGCAGCCTGGACCTGCATCCTTGTGCCCTGTCCTCGAGAACAGAGCCCCCAAGGGCTCTTCTCTCTGCCCCGCTGCCCTTCCCGTACCCAGCGGGAGGGAGGGCTCTCAGCAACCCTGGGACACCTCAACCTGTGTCTCTCTTTCAGTCTCACCCCACATATCCTGGCTGGGACATGGGAATGGCCGGGGGGGAAAGGGACTGGCTGGGTCTGGGAGCGGGGACTGGTCCAGCCAACTGGGAATGGACAGTGACGTGCCCATCCCCTTGTGCTCTCTCCAGCTGAAGCAGGACAGGAGGAGAGCTCAAGAATTCTTGATTCAGAGCCTGTCGTACCTGAAGGATGCTCAGGCCAGCTTGCGAGAGGCGGCCGTGAGGTTCATCGGTGGGTCACAGTCCCCAGGGTCCCTCTCTTGGCAGCCTGGCCCCAGTCCTCGCCGCTGCCCTGGCAGCAAGGAGCAGCCCTGTGGCTGCCAGAGCCCCGGCTGCCCCGTGCAGGGCATTGGCTTCCCTCTCCCAGTCCTGCCCACGCAGGTGGCCACGGTTCCCGCCTTGCTCAGTCCCACCATCTTGGCCCCTGCTCTTCCCTGGGGACAGCCCTGATGAGGGGAGGGAGCAGGGGCTGACGCAACTCTGTGCCCAGGGCTCGCTGCACGGCACCTGAGGAATCCAAGCAAGAAGAAGCTGGCTGAGATCTGCAGCGGTGAGTAGGGAGGAAGCATGGTCGAGAGGGAATGCCTGGGGGTCTCTGCAGACGTGGGAGGTCATCTCAACTCTGCTTCTTTCTCTTGCAGCCCTTCAGACCTTGGCAGAAGACCATGAGCCCTCCATCCGCTCCCTGGTAGCTCAAACTGTCATCATCATCCTGAGCTCTTCGAGGGAGCAGCCAAGGCCACGATGGACCCTGCGAGCCCTGTGCTGCCGCTGATGCTGAGCCGTGTGGAGGAGCAGCTCTTCTCAGGAGAGTGGCTGGATTTTAATAAAGAGCCCTTCTTGAAGCTGGGTTTGACATCTGCCTTTTCCAAGGACCCCAGAACGTCTCTGAGTGCACCGGCACTTTGGAGAGCACAACCCAGAATCACAGGCAAGGGTGATGGAGCAGACAGAAGCACTGGCAATGAGCCCGTCCAAGGCAGCGGAGATGAAGTCCACTGGGCCCATGGGGTTTGTTCTTCGAGTCACACGTGGAAATAGCAGGCTTCTCTCGGGTGTCCACATCTGAGCTGGCCTCATGCACTCCTTATGTACCCAGGGATGCTCAGAGACAGAGTCTGCCCCTTTTACACACAGAGGCAGGAGTCACAGTGTCTCTCTCACCTGCTGTTGCCACTCCCAAAGGATGGGAGGCACCTCAGCCCTGCAGTGTGTCAGCCTGCCTGCACTCATCTCCGATGTCCCAGCTTTTGCATTTGCTATGGTCAAAGCTGTAGCCCACAGCAGTCCTGAACAGGTATCTATGGACACATGAATGTACTTTTGTTGGCAAAGTGGTGCAAATTCAGTAATATCAGTTTGCCATAACTGACCTGGCTCAAGCCCCGAGGATTTACTCCCTTTTGTTGGAGAGGCACTACGTGGGCACAATCAGGACAAGCTGCAATAACGGCTCAAGCTTGTTCCTAGGTAAGTGCAAGCTGTTTTCAGAGTGATGCTGAGGATTGATGAAAGAATTTGTGAGCTCGTCTGGCTTGTTCAAAAGGAGATATATCCGTTACTGCCACAAGTTTGTCTATAATGCTGTTTCCCTCAACCAGACCACCTGGTATGTTAGTATGGCTTTTTATATGCATTATAAATACTGGTGCTGTCCTATAATCTAACACATTCCACAAATCTAACAATGCAACAAGGAGTTGGAAACTCGCTGCAAAAGAGTTCTATGTATTCTTTGTACAACTCCCACAACATAAAGAGAATCTGCTACCAGATTAACTGGGCAGTTATGTCATTTTTGTAATGCTGCTGAGTGTATTGAGGGCAGTCTCTTTTAAGATGTCCTGTCTGTCCACAAGTGAAACATGCTAGGCCACAAGAAGAAGGGCTTCAACCTTTCATTGCAGGCATAAGTGCTGCAGCCAAGGCCACAGCGTGGGCTTGGGCATGTATTTTTGCCTTTTCTACCTCCTGTTGCATAATTGGTACCCGTGTGCAAGCTTCCACCATCTCTGCTAGAGAAGCAGTTTTTCCCAAACCGGCTAACATCTGTTGGCATTGGGCGTTTGCATTCATCATGGCCAAATCTTTCCCCACAGACGCTTTTGCCTCTGGAGTCAGGTTAGGAGAGGTATCTATAGCTTCTTTTAAATGGTCCACAAACTTCATATAGGGTTCCCCAGGATCCTGCTTTATTGTAGAACAGAGTGGCACAGGGTTACCTATATTTGGTAACTCTTTCACTGCTGCCAGAGCAAGCCCTTGTGTTTGCTGCAAAATCCTTGGATTAAGAGCTGCCTGAGTGGCACCATCCGCATATCGCCCACGACCCATTAACTGGTCCATGCTGGCTAATGGCAATGGATCATCAGCTAGTAAATGAACATTTTCTAATACTGCCAATTCCACCTTCCCCTGCCACTTGTCCAACAACAGCAAATATCCCATTGGAGGAAGCAATAACACCATCAATGCCTTAATATCTGTTGGAGTTAGTACTTGCCCCTTGAAAATTGAATTGATTAGCTGCATCACGTGCTTATTATCCATACCATATTGCATAACTGCACTTTGCAATTGCTTAACCGTTTTCCAATCAAAGGACGACCACTGCCTTTGTCCTCTATTATCTATGTGACTGGCATTGCTATAATACTACCAAGTAACATGATCCCTTCAATTGTTGCATCTCTGATTACCCCTTGCCGACGTTGCCCTGCATTATAAGGATGATCTCGAGGAATATATCTACCCTGATGCACAGGGGCAGCACCCAAATTATCATTACTATCACTGCTATACAATTCCCTTGTGTTTCCCTGTGGATCAGTAAGTCAACGCATATTTGCAAACTGATCTAACTCAAGTTTCCAGCCCTTTTCCATATCGCAATCTCAAACATTCATCTACTTCTCTTACAAACCACATCCCATCTTAAACACATTGTCTAGCCCATTTTTGTATTCGCTCCCTTTTAATACGGAGCTCCTCAGGAGTGAGGTCTAATTCCGCCCCCTCCCTTTCCTGTTTTCCCTGTTTTTCACATTCCCTGACAATTGCTTCCAGCCGGTCCTTAATCACATCTGACGCCTTTTTATATGCTATTAACTGTGAGATTTTACTGTTACCGCCATCTAGTTGTTTCATAGCTTTTAGAACTTCTTGCATCTGGCTCTCCTGCCATCTCAGTAAGTCCTTCAGGCTCTGCACGTGGCTCTCCTCCTGGAAGTCAGGGCGATTCTGCGGTGCTTCATCCTGTTGCTCCATCGAGTCCTGGTCCGCTGGCAATGGTACTTCAGCTGGATTAACTTGTCTGGGCTTGTTGAAACCTGCTGGCTGCTGCCGTTCGTCATCGGAGGCAGGCGATGGCTCAAAGGGTGCAGAGTGTATAATTTGCTCTCCGCTCCAGATCTCCAGATCTGATATGGGACATAACAGCAGTATTGATTTTTCGGAGTACTCAGAGGGGATGCAGCTCGAGGTGGGCGGCTTTGGGGGCACAGCACACAACTCTGGCACCTCTGAGACTTCCTGCATCAACTCCCTGACCTCCCGCCAAGGTCCGGCGAGGTCGCGAGCCTCGTGGGTCCCCCTTGCTACCGCTTCCAATAGTTCGGTCCCTATGTCCCCCCATGTACCGGGATTAAAAAATCCGTCCGTCGAACGGACACACCCCTTCCACTGGGCGAATCGGAGCAGGCGCTTTAACGCGTCTTTTTCAAAATACCTTCCTGTTCGTGCAGACAGCTGCAGAATACTTTTCATTATTATTTTTTCTTCCACGGATGCCGTGTTTCCTATGTCACCTGCTTCTCCGTAGGCCTACTTTCCACTATTCTTCGAGCGCTGGGCTGGGGTCGCCTACCAGGTGGCGTTCCTCGCGTTTTCACGTCCCAACAATCTTGCTTCGGTACGAAGTATCACGTCGGGGTCACCAAAATGTTGCTTTTTCCATGCGAGACACGGGACCGACACACCGATGTGATGTTCACGGAGTTCGCTTTATTGTCGGACCGGGCTAGCTTTACAGCAAAGCTGCCCTGTCCACGTGCCCTACAACAACATGACTGGTTGTAACTCGTGCTATACAATAACGTGATAGGCTGCATGTACTGCCCACCCGCTCTGCACGGATGTGTCTGGCATTGCTCACTCATTATTACCTTCTAATGGTGCCCATTCAGTTTCTTTTGTCTCTGGTTACACCTCTCAGCCAGGCTGGCGACAACCCAATCCCCCCAGGGTGGGGGGGGCTCTGCCACTACAAACCAAAAAACAAACCCACCAATAAACTAACAAAAACCCTGCTCCCCTCTCCCCATCCAGAAGAAGATACATAAGTGTTTCAGACGAAGGGTGGTCTGGTGAAAGACACCCTTTTCCTGCCCAGGCACATGGACACTCTCATGTGCCTCAGTGAGGGTGACAGAGCACTGGAACAGGCTGCCCAGGGAGATTGTGGAGTCTCTGGAGGCATTCAAGACCTGCCTGGACGCCTTCCTGTGTAACCTCACCTAGGCGTTCCTGCTCTGGCAGGGGGATTGGACTAGATGATCTTTCGAGGTCCCTTCCAATCCCAAACATTCTGTGATGTCTGTGATAAAACGTTTTTGCCATCTACAAAAAACAAAACAAAACAAAACAAAACACAACAAACAGAACCCCCACAGATGCACGAAAACAAACAAACAAACAAACAAACACCAAAACCAAAAACCAAACCCACCAATAAACTAACAAATCCCTGCTCCCCTCTCCCCATCCAGAAGAAGATATCTAAGTGGTTCAGATGAAGGGTGGTCTGGCAAATGCCACCCTTTTCCTGCCCAGGCGCATGGACACTCTCATGTGCCTCTCATGGCAGAAGCTGGATCCCCTTCTCGGGACAGACACCTTCCAGGAAGGACACAGACACAGAGGCGACTCATCAGGTCTTTACAGCATTTTGCTCAGCATCAGGTTTTATGTATTTGGTGCTTTCCTGTGACAACTCTTGCTGCACAGATGGTCATAAAAAGACAAGCATTCAGTAAGACACGGTCATAAAGGTGCTGTTATGGACAAGAAAGCTCACCATGAACTCTGGAGAGAGCGAGGAAGCTTACGGTAGGCGCCAGGAAGAACCAAGAAGCTCAAGGCCTCTTCTGAAGAGTGGGAGGCCCTGAGCAGCAGTGACTGGCCATGTGCAGGGGTGAGGGAGAGGGTTGGGGCGTGTCAGGGAGAAGCAATGGGATGGCTGGTGACTTTAGTGAATCCTTACATTTAGTGAATGTCTGAGTCCAGAAATGGAAAGCAGTTGATGTCCGCAAGTGGAGGAGGAATAAGAGGAAGATTTTCCAGGGAACACGGAAGGAAGAAAGGCCTCTCTTGGGCTAATCATAGATGGCAGTGATATTTTCATCTTGTGGGCATGGCTGTACCTGGGAGATGCAAAATGGCTGCTGCTGGAGGCGGCTGTGCTCAGTCATGCCCAATGAGGTGACCCTGCTCTGCTCCTCTCTTACACTCCCCACACTGGGACGGATCTCAGGAAACATCCGTGAGCCTGGAGGAAGCATGAACCTCCTGGAGTGTTGGCCCATTACTGGAAGACAAGAGTGAAAGGTTAGTGAGAGACATGGCAGTGCAGGAAGAGAGTGGTCTATGCGCAGCAGTAAGTGTGTTAAAGGCAAGAAGAACACCTGAGGAGCACGGGCTGGTCATGCTAATGTGGAATAGATTGTTTTTTCTTTTATTATTTTGGGGTGGCAGAAGAAGGAACGTGTGCATTTGAGTGCTGGGGCACAGATCCAAATTGCGGATTCAAACAAGCTTGTGACTGAGACAGCTTAGGTGGTTGAGGACCATTGCCAGGCCTACGAAAGAAGCTGAATGGGTTTGGGGGACCTCACAGGCATTGCCAAATCCTCAGAAAACCACAGCTTTGTTGTTAAAGCAACAGCACTTGGCACCGAACCCCATCGCAAACACAAATACCCTCGCAGTGACCACAGGCAAAGCCTTGAGAAACATTTGAGAGAAAAAGTCTCCTTGGCCAGGCCCTGGGGGTCAGGGCTCGGCCATTCTCGTGATGAACAAACATGAAGGGCTGACATGGCATCAGAACCACCTCCACATCACCTTTACCACCTGTGACCAGCGTCTGCAGGCTTTTGCTTCACCATCCTCCAGGGACACGGACTGCTTGTTTCCTTCAGAGCTGTGTCAGTGATCCCCCCTTTGTGGGATCCCAAGCACCTGCAGAAACTTGAGATCGTTTCTGCCTTTTACTTTGCTGGAGGTTTGTTCGTTGTTTCAGGATCTGCAGTTCAGGAGCATGGCAGCAGAGGGCTCATTAACATCCAAAATGCCCTTACAAGCCAAGGCTCTTCTGCAGCATCTTCCTAAAGCCTGGTGTGGATGATTAGAGAGATTTCAGGAATAGCCAAACAGAGAGCATTTCAGTAATAAATAGCAATGAAGCAGTATTTCTTCTATTTCCTTCCCCCCTCTCCCTCCTCCCCATTTCCAGAAGAGGTGGTATCAGCAGCCTTCAGTTCTTACGGATCTGGAGCATCTCCTGATGCAGGCACAATATGTCAGAAAAGGGGGTGCCTGAAGCCCCAGTTGAGCGAGGAGACAGTCCAGGACACCTCAAGAGGAATCACACTCCTCTGAACCAAGAGGTGGGTGTTCCTGGGAATCTCAGGTGCCACAGCACAGCGATACAGTTTATGTACTCATGCTGGAGTGTATCCTTCCAGTCCTTCTGGGAAGTGTCTGGGCCAGACTTTGTGAGGAAGACCTCTGTGAAGATTCACTAGGGTTGATGGCGGTCATGTGTTTGGATGATTTCAACACAAAGCTGTGGGCTTCTGTTCCCCCAGTGGTTTATTGTGCTGGTGAATGCTATGCAAGGATATCTATACCCATAGAGGCCTGTCAATTAAGTGGATCAGGTATTCTGATCCCTGAGGCACATCTGGAGCCACTGCAGCTCCATCTTCACCAGGTACAGCATCCTGTGCAGCCAGCTGGAGCCTGTTTCGTCTGTGTGTTTGATCTATATACAAAATTAACCTTCCAAGAAGAAGGCTTGCATTACCAGTAACAGTTATCAGGAGACAGAATAGCTCAAGGGGTGTGTCATGCTTCTGGGTCACTAGATCAAAACAAGCTCACTGCATGTCAGGTATGATGGAAACGTATCTCACAGGGTTTTTGGTAGGCTCTGCCAGCCAGTCATTGAACAGCCAGTTCTGGGGACTGATCTACCATACTGTCCGTAGGATAGCTTCTGGAGGTCAAGGTTGTAAAAGCACCATGTCAAAGAAAGAAAGCCTATGCTGCTGTTCTCTTGTCAGTGTTTGTTCTCCAGGTGGATGTAAGGTTTCGTCCCCCACTTAAAAGAAAATACTTCTGTCCTTCAGATGTACTTATTTCCCATTTTGAGTTGATTTTGCTCGAGATTCTTTATATATTCCCCTCAAAGGGGAATGGATTGCTGCCTTTTTGAGTTTTATGGTATCCAAACCCAGCTTTCCCATACAAGTGACAATGGCAACTTCAACTCTTGAACTGCATAATACTAACCTGTTGACATTATCCAAAGATACTTTTTGTTCAACAAAATTACTTGAACAACCATTTCCTAAAGAGTGAATTATCTATTGTTAATACAATTCACAGGAAGAAAAAGTGCATAGTTGTGGAAACCAAAATTTAATTATGACATTCTTGAGATCAGTGGCATTTTAGTTGTTTCCTTTAAGTATATACTAAGGCATTTAAAGCTTAGTATCAGGCTTTATTCCTAATTTGTTTGGTCATTCAGAAAATACTGCATTCCTGAAAACGTTTTGTCATCAAAATAAGTCATCTAAATTTTGAAAGCTTCTCAATGGGAACAACAATTTAAAAATGTGGAATAAAAATCACTTGCAGTTTTGCAAGATGAGTGCACATCAGCTAAGGTAAGCATGTTAGTCCTGTGTTCAGGAAAGGAGAAATAAAATTATCATAAAATCGCAAACACCATAGTGTGTTTAAGTGGCTGGCCTAGAAGCTGAAGCCACTTCATTGAGATTCAAGCGTGATATTAAAGAATGAAAATGATCATGCATACTATTACTTCTTAGTATTATTACTTCTTTGTTGAACAACAATAGCTATGTTTTTTTTCCATGTTTTGATGCCTGTGATTCTGTGATATTCTGCTGCAGTTAGGAATTACTCAGCTGCCCTGCACTGCACTCCCTGCCATGTGCTCTGGCCCTTGAGGGCAACCCGTAACAGGGGAGGATTTTGGACTCCACTGACTTAGGCTCTATCCCTTTTGCCCCCATCCAAGGTAGGCGGGGGGCAGGAAGGGAACAGGGCAGCAGGCAGGCAGGGAACCGGCAGGGGACTGATAGCGGGCAGGCAGCAGGCAGGCAGGGAGGGTACAGGCAGGGGGCAGGCAGGGGGCAGGCAGGGAGCAGGCGGGATGGTAGGCAGCAGGCAGGCAGGGGACAAGGCAGCAAGCAGGCAGGGGACAGGGCAGTGGGCAGGCAGCGGGCAGGCAGGTGGAGGGCAGCGGGCAGGCAGGGTGGCAGGCAGGCAGGGGGCAGGCAGGGGGCAGGCGGGCGGCAGTGGGCAGGGAGGGGGCAGGCAGGGGGCAGGCAGGGGGTAGACGGGGAGCAGGCAGGAGGCAGGCAGGGGCAGACAGCAGGCAGGAAGGGGCAGGGAGGGGGCAGGCAGAGGCAGGCAGAGGCAGGCAGGCGGGGCGTGGCCCAGCAAAGGGGGATGGGGTTGTAGCTGGGCTTGTCCCAGTGGGGCAGCATTCTAAAACTGATGAGGACCAGGTGGCCTCCTGTGACCCTAGGGAGAAATTGGTGTGCTCTGCTCGCTCCCTGAAATGCCTGTACACCAATGCGCGCAGCATGGGGAATAAGCAGGAGGAGTTAGAATCCTGTGTTCGGTCGGGAGATTATGATCTGGTGGCAATTACAGAAACATGGTGGGACAGTTCACATGACTGGAATGTGGTCATGGGTGGCTATGCCCTTTTCAGGAAAGACAGGCCAGCCAGGCGTGGTGGTGGAGTTGCTCTCTATGTGAGAGAGCAACTACAATGTATTAAATTCTGCGCAGGAGCGGATGAGGAGCAAGTTGCGAGTGTATGGGTCAGGATCAAGGGGCAGGCTGGCAGGGGTGACACTGTTGTGGGCGTCTGTTACAGGCCACCAGATCAGGCTGAGGAAGTTGATGAGGCCTCCAATGGGCAGCTGAGAGTGGCCTCACAGTCACAGGCCCTGGTTGTTGTGGGGGTTTTTAACTTCCCTGATGTTTGCTGGAAGGACCATTCATCCAGCCAGCCACAGTCCAGGAGGTTCCTCCAGTGCATTGGTGATAACTTCCTCATGCAGATGGTGGAGGAGCCGTCTAGGAGAGGTGCACTGCTGGATCTCATCCTCACTAACAAGGAGGGTCTGGTCAAAGCAGTAAAGGTTGGGGGCTGCCTGGGTTGCAGTGACCACGAGATGGTGGAGTTCAGCATCTTGTGTGGCAGGAACAGAATAGCAAGTAGAATTGCAACCCTGGACTTTAGCAGGGCTAACTTTGGCCTTTTCAAGCAATTGCTGGGGGAAAACCCATGGGCAAGACTGCTTGAAGGAAAAGGGGCCCAAGATAGCTGGATTGCATTCAGAGATTGCTTCTTCCACGCTCAGGATCAGAGCATCCCCACACGTAGGAAGTCAAGGAAGGGAGCCAGGAGGCCTGTGTGGTGGAATAGGGATCTGTTGGGTATGCTCAAGCAGAAGAGGAGAGTTTACAGATCATGGAAGCAGGGGCTGGCCACTTGGGAGGAATATAAGGCTGCTGTTAGAGGATGTAGGAAGGCAGCTAGGATAGTCAAGGCCTCCTTAGAATTACAGCTGGCGAGAGGGGTCAAGGACAGCAAAAAGAACTTTTTCAAATACATAGCAGATAAAACTAACACCAGAGGCAATGTAGGCCCACTGATGAATGGGGTGGGTGCCCTGGTGGCAGAAGATACAGAGAAGGCAGAATTACTGAATGCCTTCTTTGTCTCTGTCTACTCTGCTGGAGGCTGTCCTGGGGAGCCCTGTACCCCTGAGACCCCGGATGAAGCCAGGTCAATGGAGGAGTTTGCTTTAGTCGATGAGGACTGGGTTAGGGAGCAATTAAATAGTCTGGACATCCATAAATCCATGGGTCCAGATGGGATGCATCCGCAGGTGCTGAGGAAGCTGGCTGAAGTCATTGCTGGACTGCTCTCCATCATCTTTGCCAAGTCTTGGGAAATGGGAGAGGTGCCTGAGGATTGGAGGAAAGCAAATGTCACTCCAGTCTTCAAAAAGGGCAGGAGGGAGGACCCAGGTAATTATAGACCGGTCAGCCTCACCTCTCTCCCTGGGAAAGCAATGGAACAGCTTATCCTTGGTGCCATCTCAAGGGTAAGTCATGCCTGACCAACCTCATAGCCTTTTATGAGAATGTAACAAGGTGGATGGATGATGGCAGAGCGGTGGATGTGGTCTACCTTGACTTCAGTAAAGCCTTTGACACAGTCTCCCACAGCATCCTCACAGCTAAGTTGAGGAGGTGTGGTCTAGACAATAGAGTAGTGAGGTGGGTTGCAAACTGGCTTAAGGAGAGAAGCCAGAGAGTGGTAGTCAATGGTGTGGAGTCTAGTTGGAGGCCAGTGTCTAGTGGGGTGCCTCAGGGGTCAGTACTGGGGCCAATATTATTCGATACATTCACTAACGATTTGGATGAGGGAATTGAGTGTACCAACAGCAAGTTTCCTGATGGCACTAAGCTGGGAGGGGTGGCTGACATGCCAGAAGGCTGTGCTGCCATCCAGCGGGACCTGGACGGGCTGGAGAGTTGGGCGGGGAATAACCTGATGAAATTTAACAAGGGAAAGTGTAGAGTCCTGCATCTGGGCAGGAACAACCCCAGGTTCCAGTATAGGTTGAGAAATTACATATTAGAGAGCAGTGTAGGGGAAAGGGACCAGGGGGTCCTGGTGGACAACAGGATGACCATGAGCCAGCACTGTGCCCTTGTGGCCAGGAAGGCCAATGGCATCCTGGGGTGTATTAGAAGGGGAGTGGTTAGCAGATCGAGAGAGGTCCTCCTTCCCCTCTACTCCACCCTGGTGAGACCGCATCTGGAATATTGTGTCCAGTTCTGGGCCCCTCAGTTCAAGAAGGACAGGGAACTGCTGGAGAGGGTCCAGCGTAGGGCAACGAAGATGATTAAGGGAGTGGAGCACCTCCCTTATGAAGAAAGGCTGAAGGAGCTGGGTCTCTTTAGTTTGGAGGAGACCGAGGGGTGACCTTATTAATGTTTATAAATATATAAAGGGTGAGTGCCATGAGGATGGAGCCAGGCTCTTCTCGGTGACAAACAATGATAGGACAAGGGGTAATGGGATCAAGTTGAAACACAAGAGGTTCCACTTAAATTTGAGAAAAAACTTCTTCTCAGTAAGGGTGATGGAGCGCTGGAACAGGCTGCCCAGGGAGGTTGTGGAGTCTCCTTCTCTGGAGACATTCAAAACCCGCCTGGACATGTTCCTGTGCGACCTCACCTAGGCGTTCCTGCTCCAGCAGGGGAACTGGACTAGATGATCTTTTGAGGTCTCTTCCAATCCCAAACATACTGTGATACTGTGGTACTGTGATACTGTGATGTCTGGTCTGATGATGCAGACCCTGCCACCACTCCCTGCAGTGGAGCTCGAGGTTTCCATGAGGAGCGAAGCCTCAACTGCAGAAGTCGGATGGAGCAAGGATAGGATGGCTTGCTTGTGAGCCCTGCGTTGCTCACAGGTGCAAAGGAACAGCACTGCCTTTAGTTCCGTTGTTCACCAGAGGTCGTGACAGGTTTAGGTTTGGGGATTGAAAAACTCATAGCATAGAGAGAGCATGTCAAGAATGCTGCATGATGTGTTACGTTTGCCTTTTCAATTATCTTTCAAGAAATGGAATTTCCCTCTTCTTTCACTAGTACTGAAAGAGCATTTGTTCACCGGCTCTGTCAGCCTGTTGGACTCGTATCGAAAAGTAAAGGGTAAGTTAGAATCTGACTGTTATTCTGTTTTTAATTTCTTTGGGGCAAATATTTGGAATTTCATGGCTAATGTTAAAATAATCTGTGTTTCTAGCATGTCTGTCACTGTTGCAGGGAATAGTACTAGGTAAAAAAGATTTAAAAGTACAATAAAAATCAGTGTCTTTGTACTTTGCAAAAAAAAAACCACGCAAACTTGTGACTTGCTTAGTGTGAGATATCTTGCCATGATAGTGTTTTGTGGATTTCATGGTTCCATAAAAAAGACTTCTCACCAGGGTCTGTTCTGCTTTTCATGCACCACTGTGTGTCCAAGGATTTTGTGTGGAATCTCATATCTTGATAGATAAAGTGTAACGTAGGGTGGCGTCTCCAAAAGAATGCATCTGTTGAGAAGTGGAGGAAAGGGGGTTCATATGCAGGTATGGTTCTGTTTCTTTTACTCCACTCTGATCTTTAGAAGAGAAAACCTATATTTGTTGACATTATGAGCTTGTGTGAAAGCTGAGAATCTGTTTCCCTTGGGAGTTCAGGTGGCAAAGTGTGGCGGTATTCTGACATCGAGCCTGTGACAAACCATGAGAGTTGACAATGTGGGAAGAAGCATTGGTGGAAAAACACAAGAAGCAAGGACTCTGTACTGATTGATTCCTTAAGGACAGAGGGATTGATACAGGATTGATACATCAAGGACAGGGGGATAACTTGTGATAGATCAATAAATGCTTTTATGGTAGCAACTTTGGTGGGAACGCAAAATGCATCACTTATGTAACACATAACTGATCAAATCAGTAATGCTCGAGCAAGCATCCTAGCAAGTATAAATGCAAGCCTGAATTTGTAATAAAGGTCTCTCATTGCATCTTATCGAGAGTCCATGCCTCATTCACTACAAATGGCTCCCTGGACAAGGACTTTCAATGTAGCTGTAAAGGAAGCAGCCACTCCAGTAGAGAAGCCCAGTCGAACCAGGACTGGGAAACAGAGCTGGGGAAACAAAGCCGGGAAACAGAACCGGGAACCAGGAAAGTGCACACTCATCGCTGAGAAAAGGTAAGTGACTAGGAACGAACCATGGGAGGGAAGTTATCCCTTGAACAAAGACAAAGCCTAGATGTCCTTCAGTGTTTATTAAGAAAGCAAAATCAGGACATACCAGGAGTCCAATTAGTGACTTTATTAGAATGGATTGCTAATCATGTGCCGGACTTTCCTACAACTGGTACACTTCAGTTGGAGGCATAGCACACAGTTGGAAGAGAACTATTTGAACAGGCAGTGTCTGGAGATAATGCTGCTGGTGAACATTTATCTACTTCGGGAAAAATAATGACTAATTAAAAGTGGCTCAGAAGGAGGTAGCTGTGCAGGTCACAACTAACTATGAACCTTCTGCTCCTCCTTTGCCAGGGAAGGAGGGGAATCCTGTAACTGTATTGGGCAAAATACACTAACCATGGATGCAGTAATGGAGAAAGCGCTGGCTGATAATGAAACCCCTGCTTGTAGGCTACAGGGAATGCTTTTGACAAAAGATGGTTTGTGGGAGTCGCCCGACAACGCCCTTGATCCTGGCCCAGCAGACTTGGAGTGAGAACCTGATTTATTCCTCCCAGATGTTACTTTGCAACCAAGAGTGCACACCAATTCAACCATGTGGGATAAATGCAGAGAAGAGGCTTTGAAAGCAGGAGACTGGAAAGTGGTTACGGCATGCCCTGTGATCTATCATGAACGGCAAACTCCAGGCTTTCAACAGATATTTTTTCTAGTGGCAGAGGGTTGTTAGACTCTTGTCCAGATTTCTCGGGCTAACATTCCTCTAAGGGATTCAGACTGAACTTCAGAGTAGACTGGAGCAGAACTGCAAGACCAAAAGTAAGGAGAACTCTGGCCCACAGGCTCTCACCTCACTTCAGGTACTACATGGAAATTTTCCAGGCTACTAGAGTTTCCAACACTTTAATTCACTGTCTTTCCTTAAGGCTTGGGATAATCCAGGCAAGTACAGCTCATGTCACTTTATCATCATCATCTTCTTCCTAGGCCAGGAAGAGGAATTGTAAAGGAATTGTAAAGGAATTGTAAATTGTAAGTTGTTGTAAAGGAGTTGCAGACATGAGCTAAAGGAAATGGAGTTACTTCATAATTTGTTATAAATTTTTGGGGAGTGTTAAGCTCTTCCTACCTACTTACTCTGCATGTCTGGCGTTCTTTGTTGAAAATTATTTTGTTCACTACTCAATATACTGTATGGCTGATTTTCGGAAGAACTGTACTGTGGAGACTAGTGATAATGCATATCAGCAAAGAGGGGTTGATTGCAGTCATTTAGTTGGGAAAGGTGCTCATGCTTTGCCAGAGAATCAAGTTGCATATCCCAGGAACATATATGGTGTAAGAGCAAAATTAGCAATGAAAGCAGTTCAGAGGTTACCGGAGGTTGGGAGAGATGCTAGCATGTCTTTTTCAAAAATCTTGCAAGAATCACAAGAAACTTAATGTGCAGTTTTTAGACTGCTTGCAAACTGCTTTGGAGAGACAAATTGATAATGATGCAGCTAGTGAGTTGTTACTGAAACAATTGACTTTTGAGAATGCTAATGCTGATTGTCGGTGTGTGCTACAGGTTATAAGAAATAGGGAAAAGTGTGCTATAACAGAGATGGTGGGAGCGTGTCAAAACATAGGGTCAGCTGAACATTATACTGGCTCTCTAGCTGCACTTTAGCAGCACACTTTCAAGTGTTGGGAACAAAACTGAGACCAAGATGTTTCCATTGCGGGGCACTGGGTCACGCAAAGAAAGATTGCATGAAGTATGCACGCCAGGCTTCAAAGGGTGTACCTCCAAGAGATTGTCCAAAATGTGGAAAAGGCAGGCACTGGGCGAGTGAATGTTGTTTGAGGGTTAATGTAAAGGGGGAGCCACTTAAGCCTTCAGAGCAAATTAACCCTTCCCAGTGAAATGGGAGGTGGGGGGCAGGACTGCATGCAAACTGATGTAATGTGTTATTCTGAATGTGGTAAATGCAAATATGTACATGTTTCTGTAGACACTCATTCCAGATTTCTTGTTGCTACTGCAGACACTGGTGAAAGAGCACATGGTGTCTGCAGACATTGGTTAAAACATATTTTGCTGTTTTAGGAGTCCCACGATGTGTAAAAACAGAAAACGGTCCAGCCTATTGTTCCAGTAAAGTTCACTTCTTTTTAAATGAATGGGGCACTTCCCACGTTACATGAATACCTCACTCACCAACAGAATGAGCTCATAGAGACCATGAAGCTGTGTTAACTAAACAAAAGAGGGGGAGCCTGGGCTCTCACCCCAGGAGCATTTATGGGAAACTTCTTACATTCTGAATTTTTTGAATTGCAATGATACTGGGCGAAGTAGTAACGAGCAGCAACATAGTACCAGCACACCAGAAGAGCAGCAGCCTCTAGGGATGGTAGAAGATCCTGTGCCTCAGGGATGGTCAGGACCTGTTGATCTAAGAACCTGGAGAAGCGGCTGGAACAAAAATCTTTCAGAAACCTCTAGGCATAATGTAACAAGACTAGGCATAAGGTAACAGAAACCTAACAGAGAAACAACAGCTCTATAGAGACAGGACATGAGGCAAAGCAGGATGCCCTTGTCTTGCAAGCTGAGAAAGCGGAATGCATGCCCGATTAGAGGAGCAATCCTCTGAGTGTCTGGCATGCTGTAGTAAAAGTGCCTGCTTTTTATCACTTTCAGTGTTAAAGAGTCTTTTTGCCAACTTTTCAGTATCATCTGCCTGACCTCCTGTGGATCCCAAGACCTCTGGAACCTTATGCTGGTACCAGGGACTTCCTGGAATGGACCACAGATCCCTGGACCAGCTTGGGATGTGGGTAAAACCCCACCAATAGAGATAAGGCAGTTTTCTTTGTTTGGTTGATTTGTTTTGCATACTGCCTACGTGAGAGATGTGTAGTGACACCAGCACATTGGGTCTTTGCATTTGGGTCTTCGCATTTTGGTAAGTTTGATAACTTCAAAAAAGAAATTAAAAAAAAAAAAAAAGAAAAGGAGAGAAGGAAGGAAGAAAGGAAGGAAGAAAGAAAAAGGAAGAAAGAAAGGAAGGAAGAAAGAAAAAGGAAGAAAGGAAGGAAGGAAGAAAGAAAAAGGAAGAAAGGAAGGAAGGAAGAAAGGAAGGAAGGAAGGAGGGAAGGAGGGAAAGAAGATAAGAAAACAGTAATCTTAAAGAGAAAACAGTAATTTGGTAAAGGTACCTTTAGTGATTTTCTTGTTTGTGCTTTAGTAATTGTGTTGTTGTTTGTGTCTTTAGACATTTGTTGCTGTTGTCACTTATGTCTTGGGTGATTTTATAGTCCAATACTTATGGTTAAACAATTGTCTCTTATTGTGATTGTGAAATAAGTAGTGGACAATCAACAGGAGGGATTTGGAAGAAATCCCAGCCTCGGTTTTATTTTTTGACATGAGAAAAAGATTGTTTGACTCCCTAGGGAACAGCAAGCAGGGAGAATATGATTGAATATTGTAATCAATGATGGCTACTGTAAATAATATTAGTATGCTGCACAGATCTAGGTGGGTATACTTTGTGATGTGTAGTATAGTAATGCATTACATGCAATTTATAATAAGATATATTGCATGTTACATAATGCATATTGCACAATACAAAATGTTACATATGGATTATATTTGTCCCCTTCAAATCCATTCTTTTTGGCCCTTGAAAAGAATAATCAGGGAAAAAAACTGAAACTAGTAAAAGGTTTGTTTAAGAACACATATTGGCAGGGAAAGTAGAGGGAACATTAGATCAAAATTGTACCTTGGCAGATCCAGGGTGGGATCCTAATATCCTCATATCTAGGGACAGCCTGAATCGGTATTGACAGTGGATTTTATACAGGATTGGACACGCTGTGCCTAAAGTAATAAATACGCTAAAACTTTTTGAGACTAAACAGGATTATAAGGAATCTCGCACTGAGTTTTTAAATCGTCTTAAAGAGACAGCTCAAAAATATACTAATATAGATCCTGACTTGGAGAACTGGGAAATAGAATTCTTACTTGACACAGAGCTTGTTGTTCTCTGTTAAACACTGTGCAGGGAAAATTAAGTTATGACTCTGTAACAGTTGATTCTGTAACAGTTATTGGTGCTACAGGGAATTGCAAAACATGACCTTTCTTTAACCTGGTGCTTAGAATGTTTATTTGTGGAGTCTTGCTACTTATTCTGATTTGTATACCATGTGTTTTATTCTGTGTACAAGGTATGATTGAAAAAAAAGTTTCAATCACGTAATGACTGTACAATTACATGCTGCTATCGCTATACAATTATTAAACAAAGAAGGGGGAGATGTGGAAGTATTCTGTCATTGGACCTGTGAGAAACTACAAGAGTTGACAGAGTGAGAACAAGCATTGGTGGAAAAATACAAGAACCAAGGACTGTGTGCTATGTGATATGGTAAGAACAGAGAGATTGATACAGGACTGATAAATCAAGGACAGAGGAACAGCTTGTGATGGACAAAAAATGTGTTTATGGCAGTTTGGTGGGAACACAAAATACATCACTTACGTAATGACTAACCAGCAAACTAGCAAATGCTTGGGCAAGCATCCTAGCAAGTATAAATGCAAGCCTGAATTTGTAATAAAGGTCTCTCATTGCACCTTATTGAGAGTCCGTGCCTCATTCGCTAGAGAAGAACACACTGCCTTATCGTTTTTCATTGGGGGCTACTATTGCTGCGTCAGTGGAGATGCCCTGCTTCCTTCCAGAGTCTCCAACAGCTCCTGCCGGGCATTGACAGTGCCCACGTGGGGCTCTTCTGCCTTCCAGAGAGTCTGAAAGCTTTTGCCAGATTTGTCAATGCCTGAAGGGCCCTGCTTCTCTCCAGAGTGCCCCAGGGATGTTGTCAAGGGTTTAGATTGCGGGGTGACAATAAAACCCTGGCAGAGGTATTGTTAACCTCCTCTCTCCCCCCTTCCCCCATTTGCCCATCCCTCTCTCCCCTTCCCACTCAGGACAGGTGATCAGGAGGAAAAGAAGGACAGAGAGAAGAGAGTTGGAAGATTAAAAATGTTTTACTAATGCTACTAATAAGAATAGATAAAATAACACAAAATATACAAAACCAATCTTGAAAGTCTCAGCAACTGCAGAGCCAGCACCCGAAGTCCTGGATTGGACTCTGCAGCCGTATGGAGCTGGATTCAGTCTCTCATTAGCCCTCAGTTCGCAAGGACATCTAGCAAGATCCTCTCCTAATGTCAGCCATAAGCAGAAGGGACAAAGAAGGGCAAAGAGAAAAAGGATGAGATCCTCGTGATCTCCCGCTTTTATATGAAGTATTCACGTGAAAGGAATGTTATACACAGTTGGTCAGTTTCTTGGTCACCAGTTTCTCATTGCCCCTCTCGCAAGATGTCCATCCATGCTTATCAATAAGTTAGTATTCCATTGCTATGTTTACCAAAACATGTATCTGGTTCTCCAGGAAAAGGCAGCTAATACGAACGAAGGCTTTAGCTGAAAGGCAAAATTCACTAAAAGAGAAAAATTGTTTTTTAACAAAACCAGGACAAAGGTAAAAGATGATCAGTTAATTGAGATTTTGAGTATGGCAATGATTCAAACTGATAGGCAAAGCCTAATGCCTCAGGAAATATTGGATCAAGTATTTCCATGGGTATGGACTTCAGGAGTTCCTGGTAAATCCAAGAATGCAGAACCAGCGAAAATTCATTTGAAACCAAGGGTTCGATCAGTGAGGATCGAACAATATCCCCTAAAATTAGAGGATAAATAAGGCCCAAAAGAAATAATTAGTAATTTCTAGCAATTTGGACCATTGATGGAATGTGAGTCAGAACTGCACACTCCAATCCTACCTGTAAATAAACCAGATGGTAAAAGTTATAGCTTAGCGTGGGATTGGAGGGCAATAAACAAAATCACTGAGGATTTACACTCAGTGGTAGCCAACCCTTACACATTGTTAACTGAATGGTTTATTGTGTTGGATTTGAAAGACGCCTTCTTTTTTTTAGCCTTGGCTAAAGAAAGTCAGAAGCTTTTTGCTTTTGAGTGGGAAAATCCTGGCACTGGGAGAAAGACCCACTTAACTTGGAGAGTGTCATCCTAAAGATTTAAGAACAGCCCTACTGTTTTTGGAAACCAGTTAGCATGAGATCTTGAAACCTGGGAAGCTCCTTGAGGAAATGGGACTTTGTCCCATTGATGATCTCATTATAGACACAGAAACTAAAGAAGATTGCATGCTATGGACTGTAAATTTGTTGAATTTTCCACGGTTAAGTGGGTATCGAGTGTCTCAACAGAAAGCTCAACTAATACAGTGCCAAGTCACTCACTTGAGATTCAAGATATCTGGGGGACAGCATGAATTGGGGATGGAATGAAAAAAAAAAAATGAGCTTACAACAGTTAAGGAACTCAGAACTTTCCTTGCAATGACAGGTTGGTGCCAGCTGTGGATATATAACTATGGACTTTTGGTAAAACCCTTGTATGACCTGTTGAAAAGTAACCCTTCTAAATTGAATTGGACAGGGGAAGCCAGAAGGGAATTTGCACAGCTGAAGAACTTATGAAAGCTCCTGCTTTAGGCCTTCTTGATGTCACAAAACCATTCTGGTTGTTCTCCCATGAGAGGCAAGGAATTGCCTTAGGAGTTCTGGCCCAGTGATTGAGGCCCTATAAATGGGATGTAGCCTACTTCTCTAATCAATTAGACAATGGAAGCAAAGGTTGGCCAGTGCGCCTGAGAGCTGTGGCAACCATTGTCCCCAACATATAGGAAGCGCACAAGCTTACTGTGGGTCCGAAGGTGACTGTGTTGGTATCTCATACATTCACTGTGGTACTGGAAAAAAAGGTAACCATTGGTTATACCCTTCAAGGTTTCTGAAATACCAAGCAGTATTAGTAGAACAAGATGATGTAAATATTGTTACCAGTACTATTGTTGATCCAGCCTCTTTCCTCAGTGGGTCTGTTTTGAAACCTGTGGTCCATGACTGTCTGGAGACCATGAAGGCCATGTACTCAATTAGAGCAGATTTAAAGGAACAACCACTAGGGAATACTGAAGACTTCTGGTTTACTGATGGGAGCAGCTTTGTAAAGCAAAGAGTACGTAAAGCTGGGTATGCTGTGACAACTACCCACAAGGTAACTGAAGCCAAATCTTTACCTTCAGGAGGAACCTCTGCCCAGAAAGCTGAGGTAATTGCATTCACACCAGCATTAGGATTATCCAAAGGGAAGAAAATTAATACATGGACTGATTCAAAATAGGCATTTGGAGTATCACATGCTGATGGAGCTATTTGGGAAGAACAGAGACTAGTAACGGAGCAAGGAAAACAAATTAAACACACCAAAGAGATACTTCAGATATTGGAAGCTGTGAGGTTACCAGAAAAGATAGCCATGATGTATTGCCAAGCGCACCAAAAGGGTAGCTCTGACCAAGACATTAGAAACAAACTAGCAAACTACACTGCTGAACAGGTTCCTGAAGAGACAAATACAGAAGTGATCCCAGATGGCTGATTTCTTGAACCAACATCAGTGAACTATACAAAGGGTGACAAGAAATTAATAGAAGATTTACAGGCAAAAATAGAAGAAGGGTCAGATTCAAAACTGCTGATGGAAGAGTAGTAATACCTCACAGTGTGTTACAGGGAATTGCATTAGGAGAACACAACAAAACTCATTGGGGAGCTCATTACCAGGATTTGATTAAAAGAATTTTAGGAGTGAATTTGTGTACCATAGTAAAACGAGTAACTCAGCAATGTGAGGTATATTTGAAGAATAATCCGAATACTGTAAGTCCAGTACAGATAGGAACAACTGAGAAAGGAAACACACCAGGACAACACTGGCAAATAGATTTCTCTCAGCTCGCTAGAAAAGGCGGGTATTGGCAGTTGTTAGTGTTAACAGATACCTTCACAGGTTGGCCAGAAGCTTTCCCTTGCAGAACTAAGAAAGTGAGAGAAGTGACTAAAATGAAATAATTCCTCGAATCGGGGTACCTGCTGTGGTGTCCTCTGATAGAGGTCCACATTTTGTTGCACAGGTATTACAAGAGGTTAGCAAAGCTCTGGGAATTAATTGACAATTGCATACACTGTATAGGCCATAAGCCATTGTACAGGTAGAGAAAATGAATAACTTGATTAAACAGCAGTTCAGTAAAATTTTTGAGAGACAAATCTAAAATGGAAACAAGCACCTTCCCTTGTGCTGCTTAGAATTAGAGTTAAGCCTCGAACCAAAGAGAATTTAAGTCCCTTTGAAATTCTCTATGGTAGGCTCTGTCGTGCTAAATACCAAGGAGAAGATTTGAATCAGTTAGGAGAAGCGTATTTACAAAGATGTATGATAGCTATAGGTAAACTGTTAAATAAAGCAGCAAAGCCAGTGCTTGAAAGTAAAGCCAGAGGGCCAGATCAAATAATTAGTCCCTTTAGGCCAGCAGATTGGGCTTACATTAAAGCTTTTTCAGGTCAGCCTTTAGAAGGGAAGTGTTGCTGACGACATTTAATACAATCAAGATAAAAGAGCAACCTGCCCGAATTCACTGTTCAAGAGTGAAGAAAGCGTCAGATAAGAAATGGATGCTGGAACCAGTAGGAACTACCAGTTTAAAGTTCTCTCAGCGTTGATCTTAGTAATTCTAATAAGTACAACGGCAGTAAAAAATGCCTTTACTCCAAGCTGCCTTTTATATGAATCTTTAGCAAAAACTATTATAGCCCAAAATGAGCTAAAGGAAATATATGGACAGGTTCAATCCGAAGCTGCACGCTAACAGATGTTTCAAAAGAAACCTATAGAATAGAGAAGTATAATTCAAGGCTTGCACTAATTAATTACCTATGTAAGTATGTACTAATTGCACTTGTGTGAAGAGCTGCCAACGTGGAAAGTCCAACGAGTGGGCACGTGAGGTAGAGTATGATGAGACCCTCGGAGGAAGTAAACACCCTCCAGACAGACTGCAGTGCCCATAAAAGGACACCAGACAGCAGCAAAGACCAAGAAATAATTAATCTCATGTTTCTGTAATAATTTATTAGAATAGGTGTATCGAATGCTAATAATTTATAAGAATTGTAATGAATATGCAACACATTTGTAAATACAAGCTGCAGGAGAGCGTCCTGTCGTGGCGAGCACTTACAGTGGAAAATCGTCAGTGCGACCCCAGCACTGCACATAACGAACGCCCGCCTAAAGGTGTAATCTAATCTAGTTAAGTCTATTTCTTTGTTTAAATCAAGGCTAACTCTGCTATTAAATTAATCTTTGTGTTTCTGCCAAATGTAAGGATCCTAATTATCAAGGTGAAACTTCAGCCTCCTTTACTATTAGAAAAAATGAGCTTCCAATGAAATTTAATGAGATTTCATTTATTACCTATTTATTAACCTATGCACTAACAGTACACTCTTCTGCTTTGCAATAACAGAATTTTTAAAAGGCATTCTTTCCCAGCCAATTTGAGCTCTGACGGAAGGACAGGGAGGTAAAGAGTGGCCTTCGCAGGCATGATAACCATTGGGCTTTCCTTGTTCTCTCTTGTGTCTCTGTACCAATTGAAAAGTAGCACAAAAGGATCTTCTCATTCCTTACTATTAGGCCAGCTTTGTTGCATGGGGAAGATTTGTTTATTTGTCAGTCTGGTGCAAGGCTGATAATAAAGTCCAGAGTTTGCTGGGGTTTTTTTTAAAAAAAAACAATCCCTGAGATCTTGAGTAAATATCCAGCTGAGCTGACATTAATGCTGTAAATTGGCTACTTGAAGAAAGAAACTTCTAAAACCAAAAAAAGATGCAAGGATGATGCCAAAGCAAATCTGGATTTCATATGTACAGGGGAGGGCAAGGGCAGCAAGATGAGCTGACATTGTTCCCTTACAGTAAAAGGATAGACAGGGTGAACGTGGGCCTGCTGCTGCACTCTCTGAGATTAGAAGCAGACAGCACTGAGGTACTTCATGGCTCCTTTGCCTCCGTCTTCACCAAAAGGTCTCCTGGGACACTGTTCCTGAAGGCAGGAGTCTGGAGACCACCCAGCAGTGGGGTTACCTGATCAAAATCAGACACCATTACAGAAAAGGAGATGGGTCATTTGACCAGCTCCCTGAACACAAGTATTGCTGTGCTGTGGCACCTGAGATTCCCAGGAACACCCACCTCTTGGTTCAGAGGAGTGTGATTCCTCTTGAGGTGTCCTGGACTGTCTCCTCACTCAACTGGGGCTTCAGGCACCCCCTTTTCTGACATATTGTGCCTGCATCAGGAGATGCTCCAGATCCGTAAGAACTGAAGGCTGCTGATACCACCTCTTCTGGAAATGGGGAGGAGGGAGAGGGGGGAAGGAAATAGAAGAAATACTGCTTCATTGCTATTTATTACTGAAATGCTCTCTGTTTGGCTATTCCTGAAATCTCTCTAATCATCCACACCAGGCTTTAGGAAGATGCTGCAGAGAGCCTTGGCTTGTAAGGGCATTTTGGATGTTAATGAGCCCTCTGCTGCCATGCTCCTGAACTGCAGATCCTGAAACAAAGAACAAAGCTCCAGCAAAGTAAAAGGCAGAAACGAACTCAAGTTTCTGCAGGTGCTTGGGATCCCACAAAGGGGGGATCACTGACACAGCTCTGAAGGAAACAAGCAGTCCGTGTCCCTGGAGGATGGTGAAGCAAAAGCCTGCAGACGCTGGTCACAGGTGGTAAAGGTGATGTGGACGTGGTTCTGATGCCATGTCAGCCCTTCATGTTTGTTTATCATGAGATTGGCCGAGCCCTGACCCCCAGGGCCTGGCCAAGGAGACTTTTTCTCTCAAATGTTTCTCAAGGCTTTGCCTGTGGTCACTGCGAGGGTATTTGTGTTTGCGATGGGGTTCGGTGCCAAGTGCTGTTGCTTTAACAACAAAGCTGTGGTTTTCTGAGGATTTGGCAATGCCTGTGAGGTCCCCCAAACCCATTCAGCTTCTTTCACAGGCCTAAAGTCACCAGCCATCCCATTGCTTCTCCCTGACACGCCCCAACCCTCTCCCTCACCCCTACACATGGCCAGTCACTGCTGCTCAGGGCCTCCCACTCTTCAGAAGAGGCCTTGAGCTTCTTGGTTCTTCCTGGCGCCTACTGTAAGCTTCCTCGCTCTCTCCAGAGTTCATGGTGAGCTTTCTTGTCCATAACAGCACCTTTATGATCATGTCTTACTGAATGCTTGTCTTTTTATGACCATCTGTGCAGCAAGAGTAGTCACAGGAAAGCACCAAATACATAAAACCTGATGCCGAGCAAAATGCTGTAAAGACCTGATGAGTCGCCTCTGTGTCTGTGTCCTTCCTGGAAGGTGTCTGTCCCGAGAAGGGGATCCAGCTTCTGCCATGAGAGGCACATGAGAGTGTCCATGCGCCTGGGCAGGAAAAGGGTGGCATTTGCCAGACCACCCTTCATCTGAACCACTTAGATATCTTCTTCTGGATGGGGAGAGGGGAGCAGGGATTTGTAAGTTTATTGGTGGGTTTGGTTTTTGGTTTTGGTGTTTGTTTGGTTTTTTGTTTGTTTTCGTGCATCTGTGGGAGTTCTGTTTGTTTTGTTGTGTTTTGTTTTGTTTTGTTTTGTTTTTTGTAGATGCAAAAACGTTTTATCACAGACATCACAGAATGTTTGGGATTGGAAGGGACCTCGAAAGATCATCTAGTCCAATCCCCCTGCCAGATCAGGAACACCTAGATGAGGTTACACAGGAAGGCGTCCAGGCAGGTCTTGAATGCCTCCAGAGACTCCACAATCTCCCTGGGCAGCCTGTTCCAGTGCTCTGTCACCCTCACTGAGAAGAAGTTTCTTCTCAAATTTAGGTGGAACCTTTTGTGTTCCAGTTTGTACCCATTACCCCTTGTCTTATCATTGGTTGTCACCGAGAAGAGCCTGGCTCCATCCTCGTGACACTCACCCTTTATACATGTGTCTGTATCTGAGTAGCTGGCAAAAGTTTTTCAAAAAGGTCTCCTCATAGACATTATTTGATTGAAATTATTGTATTTATTTTTCAGAATAGGCAAGATTCCCTTTTTAGGAAGCATTGTTTGTTTGTTTTTTTTCCACATTGCTTCCTTCGAGAGATGGTGTGAATTTTGGGGTTGTCCTGTGCAGGGACAGGAGTTGGACTCGATGATCCTTGTGGGTGCCTTCCTATTCTGGACATTCTGTGATTCTAAGAACATAGAGAGATGTCAACCGAAGAAACATTCTCATTGCTTACTCCTTCCCATGAACTGATCCCTTGGGCATTTTCAGTATCTCTGGGGCAATGCAAAACAAAAATAGAACCAGAGAACCGTTTTGGTTGGAAGAGACCCTCAGGTTCATTGAGTTCAACCATAACTCAACTCTAGCACTAACCCATGTCCCAAGAACCTCGTCTAAATGCCTTTTAAACCTCTCCAGGGATGGTGAATGCACCACTGCCCTGGGCAGCCTGCTCCAGTGCCTGACAACCCTCTCCAGGAAGAATTTTTTCCTAATATCCAACCTAAACCTCTCCTAGCGCAACTTTGAGGCCATTTCCTCTTGTCCTATAACTTGCTACTTGGGAGAAGAGACCAACACCCTTCCTGCTACAACCTCCTTTCAGGCGGTTGCAAACAGCAATCAGGTCTCCCCTGAGCCTCCTGTTCTCCAGGCTGAACAGTCCCAGCTGCCTCAACCGCTCCCATCACAACTTGTGCTCCAGCCCCTTGCCAGCTTTGTTGCCTCCTCTGCACTCTCTGCTCCCTCAATGTCCTTCTGATGATGAGGGGCCCAAAACTGAACACAGGATTCAAGATGGGGCCTCGCCAGTGCCTGGTACAGTGGCACAATCACTTTTCTAGTCCTGCTGGCCACACTATTCCTGATACAAGCCAGGATGCTGGTGGCCTCTTTGGCCACCTGGGCACACGCTGGCTCATCTTCAGCCACTGTCACCAACACGCCCAGGTCCTTTTCCTTTCCAGCCACTCTCCCCTGAGCCTGGAGCGTTCATGGAGTTGTTGTGACCCAAGTGCAGGGCCCGGCACTTGGCTTTGTTAAACCTCATACAATTGGCCTCAGCCCAACCATCCAGCTGGTCCAGGTCCCTCAGTACAGCCATCCAACCCTCCCGCAGATCAACACTCCCACCCAACTTGGTGTCATCTGCAGACTTACTGAGGGTGCACTCAATCCCCTCATCCAGATCTGATAAAGAGATTAAACAGAACTGGCCCCAGTACTGAGCCCTGGGGAACAGCCCTCCTGACCGGCCACCAACTGGATTTGCCTCCGTTCACCACAACTCCCAAAGAGCCCAGCCCTCCAGCCAATTCTTTATCCATCGCAGAGTCTACCCACCCAGCCCATGAGCTGCAGCTTCTCCAGGATAATGCTGTGCGTTATGGTGTCAACCATACAGGCCTTACTGAAGTCTAAGTACACAACATCCGCAGCCTTTCCCTCAGCTACTGCTTGGGTCATCTTCTTGTAGAACAACATCAGGTTGGTCAAACCTTTCATAAACCCATGTCGACTAGGCCTGATCATACAGTTTTCTTGTAAGTGACGAGTGATGTTACTCAAGATCTGGGTACCTGGAGCACAACTGTTCTGTGTATTAAAGACTGGGGCAAAGAAGGCATTTAGTACCTCAGCCTTTCCACCTTTTTCAGCCCTTCACCACCTGGGTTTCTCCTTTCATGCTCGGCCAGCTCCAACACTTTGTCACGTGTTTACATGGTTAGTTTATCCTCAAGCCACTGAGAGCTTCTGTAAGCAGTGAGACAGCAGACACCTGAAACAAAGACCACCCTCTGTGCTACCCACCCTTGGAAAGCCCTAGAAATCTCTACAGAGCCACCAAAGGGGCAGCTTCGCTGCTATTCTGAGCAGCCAGCCAGGTGAACACGAGGCACTGGGACACCGTGGAGGGCAACAGGGAGGTCCCGAGGGGACATGAGGGCAATGGGGGGCCTGGAGACACCCCAAGAACACCCAGGTGCCCAGGGCTGAGCTGGCCTGTGCCTCCCAACGGGACACCCTGCCCCTCCCTGCCCAGGTGCAGGGTCACAGTGGGGCCCATTGTGACCTCACTTGGTGACAACCACTGCACCGCATGTGCTCAGCGCAGCTGCGGGCCCCAGCCCACACTGTCCGGCAGGACGGTGACAGGAGAGGGTGTGCGAGCACGGAGACGGCGAGTAGCCCCCGAGCGACAGCCCACCTCTTTCAGAGAATTGGAGAATCGGAGACTTCTTTTGGTTGGAAGCGACCCCTAAGATCATCGCATCCAACCATATCCTAATTCTAGCTGCCCCCGGCAGACTCCCCTCTGCCCCCGGCAGACTCGTGGCGAGGACTCCTCGAGCACAACCCACGTCTTTGCCCTCTGCCCCAGGCAGGCTCGTGGTGTCGCGCCAAAGCTTCCCCCTTCACCAGCCCAGCCTCTTTCCTCAAACCCGAAAGATGGCAGAGAAACTTCTCAGGGTGGCCCTGAAGGAGGACAGGGCTCCTCAGGAGAGCAGCTCTCCAGTGGAGTCCCATGAGCTATGCCTGGCCCAGCAACTGGAGATGGGTGAGTGAGGGGCCCTGATTTTCTGGAAAGGGTGGGGGCCAGCGAGTGCTCCCTGTTCAACGCCAGGATCACGTTTCCCCGCACGCTGGCAGGGGCGTCCCACGGGTGGTGGGCATGATGCCACCTGAATGCCAGCGCTGCTCTGAGCTGAGAGCCGGCCCCAGCTCAGCCTCTGCGGGCTGAAGCGAGTTCCTCAGCTGCTGCGCTGGAGGCTTCCCGCATCCTGCCTGGCTCCAGCATCGCAGCCCATCTGCCGGGCACCCTTCAGCACTGACACGCAGGGGAAGACTGTGCCAGGGCAGCGGGCACAGGGCTGGAGGGGGGGCAGAGCTCCTTCCTCTGCTCTCTCCTGCCTGCGCACCCTCTCTGTAGCCCTCCCTGCTCTCCTCCTTTCTTAGATGCCAGCTGGTTACCAGTGTACCAGCTGGAACCAGAACATGTGGACGTCATCCGGGCCTTTGTCAGCAGCCCAGAAAAGGTAAGTGCGGCCATTTGGAAGGCGGCTGAGCTGGCGTCTGCCGACAGGGGCTCTGCTGCGGGGCTGCTGGGGGGCGCTGGCTGGGCAGAGCTGCTTCTGCCAGCTCTCCATCCGGCACTGCACCCCCAGTGCTGCGGTGCCGCTGACCGTGTGTCCCCATCTCATGCTCCCTGTTTGTCTCTCTGTCCCCCGGCTGCCAGGACGAGGAACGGAAGCTCCAGTTCCTTAAAAGCATCGCTGTGCTCTTCAGAGCCGCAACGTACAACAGCTTGTGCCAGGGCCTAGAGCTGTTCTGCCAGAGATACAAACTGGCAGAGAATATCAAGGTGAGGGGATAGCCGGTGGCTCCGGGGAAGGGGACAAGGCCCCCAGCAGCGGCGCCCTGTGAGGACAGCGTTGGGCAGGGCAAGGGGCTGCTGGCACTGGGTGCTGGCAAGCTGCCGGGTCTCATCCTGGCTGTGCTCTGCAGGTGCTGCTGGAAGAAGAGCCCAGGGACCAACTGCACACAGCGGTGTGGCGGAGCGCCATGTTTGCCATGACCGAAATGAGGTACCTGCCCATCCCTCCTGGGGACTCCTGCCCCAGAGCCCCAGGTCCACCTGCATGAGGCCTCCAGGCACTGTTCCCCGCACCCGTGTCCGACCGGCCCCTCTCTCTTTGCAGCTTCGTAGAGGCGGTGTTGGAGGGCAAAGAGATAGGCCTCCTCCAAGTGTGCTTCTCCGGCATCTTCCTGCTTCCTCCAAAAGAGGAAATGCAGGACCTGAAACCTTTCCTGTACTTCACGGTAAGTGCTGGGTGACCTACTGGAGCTCCGGTTCCTCGGGGCTGCTCCCTGGTCACCCTGTCCTGTGCTATGACCAGAGATGCAAGGCAGGGCACGGTCTCGACATTACTTTCCCACTCTCGTCCCGTCGTCCCATTCCTGTGGGCCTGGCCACGTCCAGTGCCACAGGCTGCCCTGCCCACAGCACACTGTTTGCCCCTGGGCCTCTCCCAGGCACAGCAAAGCAGCCCCCGAGTCCTACCTTGGTGCTGGGACTCCAGCTCAGTGTCCCGGGGGTGAGAGGGACAGCAGGAAACATGGCCACAACTCGTTGTCTTCCTTGCAGACCATGAAAGGCATGGACACCATGCTATCTGCACTGGTGCTCAACTCTCCTGCCTCCAGAGTCAACGAGAAGATGCAGAGTATCTTCCAGGTCTGGCATGTACAAAGAGCAGGCTTGACAAGGGCTGTTCTTCTCCCTGTGGGACGGGGTGTCCACTGCTGAGTGGACAGTCCCACCCCGTGCCATGCAGAGAGGGCACTGCAGGGTGGTGCCCACCTCCCCGGGCGAACCAGGGGCTGCCCACCAGGCTCTTCCGCAGCACAGTGGCCAGCCACACAGGCTGGCATCTGCCTTCCTGCCTGGCTAGAGGGCTGGCCTGGGGCATCTGTCCCAAGCCTGCCAGGGACCCCAGGGCACGAAACCACTACAGGCTTTGCTCCAGATCAGAGGAAGCCTTAATGGACTGGGCGAGTCCAGCCCAGGACTTGAGCACTGCTGCTTCTGCTGGAGCAGTGGCTGCTCCCAGGGCTCACCAGCAGCTTCTCTCTCCCCAGATGCTCCTGACCTTCACCACCTCTGAGAGGGCATCTGTGCGTGAGAGGGCCGTGGGCAGGATGAGGGTGCTCAGCTTCTTGCTGGCCAACTACTCCTCACTGAAGGTAATGACCAGGCACACCCTGCTCTGCCAGGAGCCAGCTCTGCCCCAGTCCTGTGTCGGCCGGGGCTGCCCAAGGAGCCCGGACGGAGCACAGGTCTGGCAGCTTTCCCCTCATGGGGCTCTTGGGCAAGCCGGGTTCCGCAGGGCCACGCAAACCTCTGACCCACCTGGATGCAACCCTGGGCACACACATGGGTTCAGGGCTTTGGCCCCAGGTGCCCTCAAGCCCTCTGCTCTTCCTCATCCCTTGCCCAGGCCGATCCCAATGAGGAGAGACACGCCTCCCGTGCAGAGATGCAAATGCCAATCATTGGACAGCTGCTGGGACATCTCCTGCTACTCCTCTCCTTCAAGGAAGAAGAGACCGGCCACTTGGCTTTGGACGCTCTTTGTCTCCTCTTCCAATTCAAGTATCAGCAACACTGTAAGAGAAGCTGTGGTGGGATGGATCCCCCTGCACACCAACATCACCCAGTAGCTCTGCTCGTCTTCCTGACGAGTTTGCAACAGACAGTTCTGCTGCTTGCTGGAGGCACCACCTTGTCACCAGCACTGCCCTTCCTCTACTCCTGACCCCCGCGCTCTCTCCCAGGCTCTCGACGGTCCCATGTAGCTCAGCTGCTCCTCAGGAGCATGGACGGCAGCCTCACGCCGCATCTTCCCATCTCTCCCAGTACTGGGGAAGCTGCTGCATCTTGTCGACTCTTCTGTGTTTGCCCCGCTCTTCAGGTGCGACACTGACAGAGGAGAATACACAGCTCCAAGGGGACTGGGAAGCCGAGACCACCTCCTTGCGCACTTCGCCCAGCGCCACTCACATTATCAAGGTAACGAGCTCCCTCCTTGCTGGCACTCTTGGCCGTGGCATCAGCAGGGGAATGGTGAGAGCGAAGGCGTCCACAATCAGCGGGCTGGCGTGGCCTCCCTGTCCCTGCTGAGAGGCTTCCTGCTGTCCCCGAGCAGGGACCATGCGAGGGCTGCGCTCCAGTGTCCCAGCAGCGGCCCCTGTCCTCCTGGCCACCAGCAAGCCCTCCTGGCAGCAGGGTCCGCACCTTGTGCCCGTGACCCCAACAGTCACTGCTGCCCCTGCTGCCAGCATTGCTGCGGGCGCTGCCGCCAGCACTGCCGGGCGCCTCTGCAGGGCTGCTGGCACTGCCCAGCTAAGCAGCAGCTTCAGGGCCCTCAGTGTGACATGGCTGCGCTGCCTCCCTTCCTCCCTTAGTCCTTTGCGGAGTACCTCCAGCCTTCTGAGAGGTCAGACATTGTCCGGGTGTTCATCGAGGCAACGACCGACTCCAGCACCTTTGACAAGGAGGCGGCCAGAAACGTGCTGGACATGGTCAGGGGAAACCCTGACTTGTGGCTGGTGGATGTAAGTGCCCTACGGCCTGTTGCTGGATTGCCCTGCCCTTCAGGCCTGTCAGGCCTTGTTCCTCCCTCCATCCCTCTCTTCCTCCCAAACCCCGGTGTCTCGGGCACCTGAAGCCACCTCAAGGCGGCACAGAGGGATGGCAAGGGCAGCTGAGGAAATGGCCGCACTCCAGTGGCTGCGCCACCCTCACCTGTGTCCCCTCCAGGTGCCAAAGATCACGAGCTGCATCCACAAAACCCTGGGATGCATCAAGTCGGTCCCAGCCCGGCAGAGCGTGGAGTCCCTAATGGTCTCCATGGCTGACAAATGCCCTCAGGAGGTGGTGACAACACTGCTGCAGGTCGCTCCAGGAGGAGACAGGTACTGTCCCCAAAAGCCACCAGGGCTTGTTCCCTGTGGGGAGAGGGGCCTGGAGACGCTCTGGCTGCCAGAGCCGAGGAATCCTGCAGGACACACCCGAGGAGCAGGACCCTCCATCCCACCATGCTTTCCAGCCCAGGGGGTCAGCCAGCCCCACAGCAGGCAAAGCTGAACAAGCAAGCCTGAGCCCACCCCACACTCCTGCCCACCCCACAGGGAGCACCAGCTCAGCCCTCTGCTGCTGCCCAGGGCAGCCCAAGCATCCTGCAGGGCTGAGCGCGGCCACGCTGCTGTGGCCAAGGCTGCCCTGCTGACAGAGCGCTCTGGCTTGCAGCACTGCCCTGGCACTGTGGGAGGCGATGTTCTCCGTGCCCCAGACTGTGCGGAACATTTTGAAGGAGCTGCTCAGCCAGCTCTGGGACCTGAAGAGCAGGCTCTTCTGCACACACCTGGAGGACTACTGCCTCGTTCGCTTGGCCGTGAGTTACCGGAAAAAGCCCCCGCTGCCCTGTGCCTGGGCTGCGCTAGGAACCAGGAGCCCCACCAGCTCTGCCGGTCGCTCACTGCTGCCCTGCTTTCAGATGCTGGCCAGCAGAGATCTGGGAGACAGGGCGTTTGCTGCAACCTACCTAGACTTCAGGTTCCTGAAGGAAGAAAGGCCAGCCATGCTCTCCCTGGTGCTCAGGGCCATCATGACACTGTCCGAGAGAGACGAGATGGTGAGTAGGGCGTCGCCAAGGGGAACCATGTTGGCAGCCGAGGGCTGGGCCAGGGGGTGAGGGCTTGACTGCTCCAAAGGCCCTCCCTTCCGTGGTGGAGCCTGCTGGCTGCCTGGGGAGCTTTCCAGGCACGGAGCTGGTCCCAAAAGGGAAACTCTTTTCTTCACACAGGCAAGAAAAATGAAGGTCATCCTGCCAGACCTCATGAGGGTTCTGCTGTTTGGCTATAAGGCTGCCACCACGAAGGCTCTGCTGGTCTTCAGAACCATCATGGCTCAGCTGGAGAGGAGGGAGGCCAGCCACATCGCCGTGCAGATGGCGGAATTCCTCCTGCCCCTCTTGGATGACGTAAGGCTGATGTGGAAGCCTGAGCCCCACGGGTGGCCCTGGGCTCCTGTGGGATGGCTTCTGTGTTGCGCAGCCCAGCACAGCTTCTCCCTGACAGCTGCTCCCGCAGCTCTTCCCACCGTGGCTGCTGAAGCTGGTGGGGGATGCTGGCTGGCTGGGGGGGCACTTGGAGGAACAGGCACTCCCAGAACAAGCCTCTTGAGTGGCCTTTCACGGACCCAGGACAGCAGATCTGGCCCACAACTCCAGCGTGCAGAATGCCGCCCTGGAGCATCTCCCCTCACATCAGCCATGCTGGAGCTTCTGCTCACCACGGGCAGAGAGCTGCTGGTGCTCCAGTCCTACTGTGCTTCTCCCTCCCAGGAGCTGAGCCAGCTGAGAGAGAGCTCCATCAGCCTCTTCAGAGACCTGATGATGATGGCGGTGGGGAACGACAAGAGGGAGATGAAGAACATGGTGCGGCTTGGCCTGCTCCCTCTCTTCTTCCGGCTGAGTGACCAAACGCAGAGCGTGGCCAAGGTACACGTTTCAAAGCTCAGCACTGATGCGGGGAAGAGACCCCTGGACGTTTGGGCCAGGGCATGTCCCAGCTCCCTAAGGGCAGAATCAGCCCAAGTCCCAGAGGAGGGAGACACAAGGTCTCCTGCTCCAGACCGGGGTGCCATCTCCCAGCTTCTGATGTTCCACAGGCTGCTGGGGAAGCCCTTCTTGCTGCCGCAGAGCTCCTCAAGTGGAAACCACTCAAGCACCTAGTGCGGACACAGCAGACATGGCAGATTGGAGAGAGCTTGGTGAGGACAACCCCTAAGGCTCAGGGCCCAGGCGGGACTAGGGCTGCCCCACATGTCTGGGCTGTAGGCTCTGCACATGTGCCTCGCCTGCCCTGCTGCAGCCTGGACCTGCATCCTTGTGCCCTGTCCTCGAGAACAGAGCCCCCAAGGGCTCTTCTCTCTGCCCCGCTGCCCTTCCCGTACCCAGCGGGAGGGGGGGCTCTCAGCAACCCTGGGACACCTCAACCTGTGTCTCTCTTTCAGTCTCACCCCACATATCCTGGCTGGGACATGGGAATGGCCGGGGGGGAAAGGGACTGGCTGGGTCTGGGAGCAGGGACTGGTCCAGCCAACTGGGAATGGACAGTGACGTGCCCATCCCCTTGTGCTCTCTCCAGCTGAAGCAGGACAGGAGGAGTGCTCAAGAATTCTTGATTCAGAGCCTGTCGTACCTGAAGGATGCTCAGGCCAGCTTGCGAGAGGCGGCCGTGAGGTTCATCGGTGGGTCACAGTCCCCAGGGTCCCTCTCTTGGCAGCCTGGCCCCAGTCCTCGCCGCTGCCCTGGCAGCAAGGAGCAGCCCTGTGGCTGCCAGAGCCCCGGCTGCCCCGTGCAGGGCATTGGCTTCCCTCTCCCAGTCCTGCCCACGCAGGTGGCCACGGTTCCCGCCTTGCTCAGTCCCACCGTCTTGGCCCCTGCTCTTCCCTGGGGCCAGCCCTGATGAGGGGAGGGAGCAGGGGCTGACGCAACTCTGTGCCCAGGGCTCGCTGCACGGCACCTGAGGAATCCAAGCAAGAAGAAGCTGGCTGAGATCTGCAGCGGTGAGTAGGGAGGAAGCATGGTCGAGAGGGAATGCCTGGGGGTCTCTGCAGACGTGGGAGGTCATCTCAACTCTGCTTCTTTCCCTTGCAGCCCTTCAGACCTTGGCAGAAGACCACGAGCCCTCCATCCGCTCCCTGGTAGCTCAAACTGTCATCATCATCCTGAGCTCTTCGAGGGAGCAGCCAAGGCCACGATGGACCCTGCGAGCCCTGTGCTGCCGCTGATGCTGAGCCGTGTGGAGGAGCAGCTCTTCTCAGGAGAGTGGCTGGATTTTAATAAAGAGCCCTTCTTGAAGCTGGGTTTGACATCTGCCTTTTCCAAGGACCCCAGAACGTCTCTGAGTGCACCGGCACTTTGGAGAGCACAACCCAGAATCACAGGCAAGGGTGATGGAGCAGACAGAAGCACTGGCAATGAGCCCGTCCAAGGCAGTGGAGATGAAGTCCACTGGGCCCATGGGGTTTGTTCTTCGAGTCACACGTGGAAATAGCAGGCTTCTCTCAGGTGTCCACATCTGAGCTGGCCTCATGCACTCCTTATGTACCCAGGGATGCTCAGAGACAGAGTCTGCCCCTTTTACACACAGAGGCAGGAGTCACAGTGTCTCTCTCACCTGCTGTTGCCACTCCCAAAGGATGGGAGGCACCTCAGCCCTGCAGTGTGTCACCCTGCCTGCACTCATCTCCGATGTCCCAGCTTTTGCATTTGCTATGGTCAAAGCTGTAGCCCACAGCAGTCCTGAACAGGTATCTATGGACACATGAATGTACTTTTGTTGGCAAAGTGGTGCAAATTCAGTAATATCAGTTTGCCATAACTGACCTGGCTCAAGCCCCGAGGATTTACTCCCTTTTGTTGGAGAGGCACTACGTGGGCACAATCAGGACAAGCTGCAATAACGGCTCAAGCTTGTTCCTAGGTAAGTGCAAGCTGTTTTCAGAGTGATGCTGAGGATTGATGAAAGAATTTGTGAGCTCGTCTGGCTTGTTCAAAAGGAGATATATCCGTTACTGCCACAAGTTTGTCTATAATGCTGTTTCCCTCAACCAGACCACCTGGTATGTTAGTATGGCTTTTTATATGCACTCTAAATACTGGTGCTGTCCTATAATTTAACACATTCCACAAATCTAACAATGCAACAAGGAATTGGAAACTCGCTGCAAAAGAGTTCTATGTATTCTTTGTACAACTCCCACAACATAAAGAGAATCTGCTACCAGATTAACTGGGCAGTTATGTCATTTTTGTAATGCTGCTGAGTGTATTGAGGGCAGTCTCTTTTAAGATGTCCTGTCTGTCCACAAGTGAAACATGCTAGGCCACAAGAAGAAGGGCTTCAACCTTTCATTGCAGGCATAAGTGCTGCAGCCAAGGCCACAGCGTGGGCTTGGGCATGTATTTTTGCCTTTTCTACCTCCTGTTGCATAATTGGTACCCGTGTGCAAGCTTCCACCATCTCTGCTAGAGAAGCAGTTTTTCCCAAACGGGCTAACATCTGTTGGCATTGGGTGTTTGCATTCATCATGGCCAAATCTTTCCCCACAGACGCTTTTGCCTCTGGAGTCAGGTTAGCAGAGGCATCTATAGCTTCTTTTAAATGGTCCACAAACTTCATATAGGGTTCCCCAGGATCCTGCTTTATTGTAGAACAGAGTGGCACAGGGTTACCTATATTTGGTAACTCTTTCACTGCTGCCATAGCAAGCCCTTGTGTTTGCTGCAAAATCCTTGGATTAAGAGCTGCCTGAGTGGCACCATCCGCATATCGCCCACGACCCATTAACTGGTCCATGCTGGCTAATCGCAATGGATCATCAGCTAGTAAATGAACATTTTCTAATACTGCCAATTCCACCTTCTCCTGCCGCTTGTCCAACAACAGCAAATATCCCATTGGAGGAAGCAATAACACCATCAATGCCTTAATATCTGTTGGAGTTAGTACTTGCCCCTTGAAAAATGAATTGATTAGCTGCATCACGTGCTTATTATCCATACCATATTGCATAACTGCACTTTGCAATTGCTTAACCGTTTTCCAATCAAAGGACGACCACTGCCTTTGTCCTCTATTATCTATGTGACTGGCATTGCTATAATACTACCAAGTAACATGATCCCTTCAATTGTTGCATCTCTGATTACCCCTTGCCGACGTTGCCCTGCATTATAAGGATGATCTCGAGGAATATATCTACCCTGATGCACAGGGGCAGCACCCAAATTATCATTACTATCACTGCTATACAATTCCCTTGTGTTTCCCTGTGGATCAGTAAGTCAACGCATATTTGCAAACTGATCTAACTCAAGTTTCCAGCCCTTTTCCATATCGCAATCTCAAACATTCATCTGCTTCTCTTACAAACCCCATCCCATCTTAAACACATTGTCTAGCCCATTTTTGTATTCGCTCCCTTTTAATATGGAGCTCCTCAGGAATGAGGTCTAATTCCGCCCCCTCCCTTTCCTGTTTTCCCTGTTTTTCACATTCCCTGACAATTGCCTCCAGCCGGTCCTTAATCACATCTGACGCCTTTTTATATGCTATTAACTGTGAGATTTTACTGTTACCGCCATCTAGTTGTTTCATAGCTTTTAGAACTTCTTGCATCTGGCTCTCCTGCCATCTCAGTAAGTCCTTCAGGCTCTGCACGTGGCTCTCCTCCTGGAAGTCAGGGCGATTCTGCGGTGCTTCATCCTGTTGCTCCATCGAGTCCTGGTCCGCTGGCAATGGTACTTCAGCTGGATTAACTTGTCTGGGCTTGTTGAAACCTCCTGGCTGCTGCCGTTCGTCATCGGAGGCAGGCGATGGCTCAAAGGGTGCAGAGTGTATAATTTGCTCTCCGCTCCAGATCTCCAGATCTGATATGGGACATAACAGCAGTATTGATTTTTCGGAGTTCTCAGAGGGGATGCAGCTCGCGGTGGGTGGCTCTGGGGGCACAGCACACAACTCTGGCACCTCTGAGACTTCCTGCATCAACTCCCTGACCTCCCGCCAAGGTCCGGCGAGGTCGCGAGCCTCGTGGGTCCCCCTTGCTACCGCTTCCAATAGTTCGGTCCCTATGTCCCCCCATGTACCGGGATTAAAAAATCCGTCCGTCGAACGGACACACCCCTTCCACTGGGCGAATCAGAGCAGACGCTTTAACGCGTCTTTTTCAAAATACCTTCCTGTTCGTGCAGACAGCTGCAGAACACTTTTCATTATTATTTTTTCTTCCACGGATGCCGTGTTTCCTATGTCACCTGCTTCTCCGTAGGCCTACTTTCCACCATGCTTCGAGCGCTGGGCTGGGGTCGCCCACCAGGTGGCGATCCTCGCGTCTTCACGACCTAACAATCTTGCTTCGGTACGAAGTATCACGTCTGGGTCACCAAAATGTTGCTTTTTCCATGCGAGACACGGGACCGACACACCGATGTGATGTTCACGGAGTTCGCTTTATTGTCGGACCGGGCTAGCTTTACAGCAAAGCTGCCCTGTCCACGTGCCCTACAACAACATGACTGGTTGTAACTCGTGCTATACAATAACGTGATAGGCTGCATGTACTGCCCACCCGCTCTGCAGGGATGTGTCTGGCATTGCTCACTCATTATTACCTCCTAATGGTGCCCATTCAGTTTCTTTTGTCTCTGGCTACACCTCTCAGCCAGGCTGGCACAACCCCATCCCCCCAGGGTGGGGGGGGGGCTCTACCACCACAAACCAAAAAACAAACCCACCAATAAACTAACAAAAACCCTGCTCCCCTCTCCCCATCCAGAAGAAGATACATAAGTGTTTCAGACGAAGGGTGGTCTGGTGAAAGACACCCTTTTCCTGCCCAGGCACATGGACACTCTCATGTGCCTCAGTGAGGGTGACAGAGCACTGGAACAGGCTGCCCAGGGAGATTGTGGAGTCTCTGGAGGCATTCAAGACTTGCCTGGACACATTCCTGTGTAACCTCATCTAGGCGTTCCTGCTCTGGCAGGGGGATTGGACTAGATGATCTTTCGAGGTCCCTTCCAATCCCAAACATTCTGTGATGTCTGTGATAAAACGTTTTTGCATCTACAAAAAACAAAACAAAACAAAACAAAACACAACAAACAGAACCCCCACAGATGCACGAAAACAAACAAACAAACAAACAAACACCAAAACCAAAAACCAAACCCACCAATAAACTAACAAATCCCTGCTCCCCTCTCCCCATCCAGAAGAAGATATCTAAGTGGTTCAGATGAAGGGTGGTCTGGTAAAAGCCACCCTTTTCCTGCCCAGGCGCATGGACACTCTCATGTGCCTCTCATGGCAGAAGCTGGATCCCCTTCTCGGGACAGACACCTTCCAGGAAGGACACAGACACAGAGGCGACTCATCAGGTCTTTACAGCATTTTGCTCGGCATCAGGTTTTATGTATTTGGTGCTTTCCTGTGACTACTCTTGCTGCACAGATGGTCATAAAAAGACAAGCATTCAGTAAGACACGGTCATAAAGGTGCTGTTATGGACAAGAAAGCTCACCATGAACTCTGGAGAGAGCGAGGAAGCTTACGGTAGGCGCCAGGAAGAACCAAGAAGCTCAAGGCCTCTTCTGAAGAGTGGGAGGCCCTGAGCAGCAGTGACTGGCCATGTGTAGGGGTGAGGGAGAGGGTTGGGGCGTGTCAGGGAGAAGCAATGGGATGGCTGGTGACTTTAGTGAATCCTTACATTTAGTGAATGTCTGAGTCCAGAAATGGAAAGCAGTTGATGTCCGCAAGTGGAGGAGGAATAAGAGGAAGATTTTCCAGGGAACACGGAAGGAAGAAAGGCTTCTCTTGGGCTAATCATAGATGGCAGTGATATTTTCATCTTGTGGGCATGGCTGTACCTGGGAGATGCAAAATGGCTGCTGCTGGAGGCGGCTGTGCTCAGTCATGCCCAATGAGGTGACCCTGCTATGCTCCTCTCTTACACTCCCCACACTGGGACGGATCTCAGGAAACATCCGTGAGATTGGAGGAAGCATGAACCTCCTGGAGTGTTGGCCCATTACTGGAAGACAAGAGTGAAAGGTTAGTGAGAGACATGGCAGTGCAGGAAGAGAGTGGTCTATGCGTAGCAGTAAGTGTGTTAAAGGCAAGAAGAACACCTGAGGAGCACGGGCTGGTCATGCTAATGCGGAATAGATTGGC